>NC_065530.1:80091970-80716970 GCF_020184175.1 Aphis gossypii
TTATAAATATAGATAAATTACATAGCTGGGTGAAAAGTTTTAATAAAAATAATAGATTTTCACGAAAGTTGTAAAAATTGTTCCTAGGCTAGTACATAATTACATACAATTTTTAAAAAATAAAAATAATGTTATTATATAAAGTAATATATATAAGCATATCCTAATTCAAATATAATACAAATTAAAAGTTTTTTTAGAATTATCGTGATATTTCTTATTGTCGCCGAAAAATGATTTCTAAACGATAAAACATATTATTATGATTTTTTGAACAAATTTCATATTATAGTACTATTTTGCAGTATTAAACCCATTACATATATTTTATTAACAATTTTTTTGGCTACAGACTATAATATTTTCAATTTTGTGGTAAAATAAAATTTAGGTTTTTTAGTAACAGAAATTAATAATGTATTATATTAATATTATAATACTATCTATAATGTAATAACGTATTTCTTTTATTATTGTCATTTACAGAGTTTTCGGAAGTTTTTTTCACATAAATATTGAGAAAACAAAACGTTTTTTTTTTTTCATAATACAGGCGCTCATATTTCAACACGGGGAATATAAAAATATACATATTTTTTCTAAATTAAACGAAAATAATTTTACCGCTGCGTGAATCTCTCGGTTTTAATACGAAAGAACATAACAAAAAAAAAAAAATTACCGTCTCACCGAATAGACGTAGGTAGGTGTAAGAGAAAAAGTCGCAGTTCACCGCGGGAATCCCGAACTCCGGCAAATGTGCGTGAAATAATAAATTTCGCCGAAAAGTTAAAAAATCGCGTGGCCTCTGCGCGCTCGACGGCTGAAACTCGCCGTCAATCAGAAAGCGCTAAAGGGATGGTGGTGGATAAGAGGGACACGGGATAAGGGGTTGATAGCGTACTACATTATTATACTAAAATAACACTATATGTATGTATAACATTATACATAATACAACGACTATTATACTATACTGCATAATATAATAATGTTATTACGGTAATAAATCAAAGGGCACACAACTAGTGCTGCTGCTGTCGCACTCTTCGGTGTGTGTATGTGTGTGTTTACTGTGTTGCTACTATAGCGAAGGGCGTGAGAACGAGCCATCGCCGATAATAATAATAATAATATCATTATCGACACGAAAATGTATATTATTTGTAGCCTATCTCTATCATTCAAACGGAATCCGCCGCTATATATGCGTACAACACAATATATACATACCACACTACAATATAAAACAAACGAATATGGTTTTCGTCTTTTGTGTAGTAACGTATATAAATATAAATGCACTTAGACACGGTTACATGTACGTGTACCTATATACACACAATATAATAATATATAGATATCGTGTATTTTCGATTTCAATAAGCCGTGGTCACAATAGATGCATATTAATTGCTCACAATAATTTGTATACAAATACATACACCCGTATATATTTCGCACTATGGGGATGAATATCATACATATTTATATATGTATTATAGATATTATTATGGCGAAATGTCTGTGTATGGATTTTGTTACTTTTGCGTCGTTGTAATATAATATCATATAAAATTAGGACGGGGCAAACGAAATGTATTCGACCGATTTCAATGTGTGTGTGTGTTCTGATGGTCCTATATACGGTCGTCCTGCCTTTACGTGAGCTGTAAAAACGATGGACACACGTGTGAGACTGCAGTCTGGTGACATATGATTTCCGACACGTGTCGCCAGACCATCATCGTTTTGGAAAAACTACATACAGCCCGCCCCAGGTCGAGACCGTTGATTTTTTCCGGGTTTTCGATAGCAAAATCGCTTTTCCTCTAAATATCTGCAGCGTCTAAGCGCGTGCAATGAGACGCGTTTGTAATAATACATAACAATAATATAATATATAGTGGGTATACGTATATACAACAGTATTTATGTAATATACTTATATACTTAATATATCCTTGACATTATAACTCGAAATGAGTTTTCTTTCCTACCCACCCCGGCCATAATTTCCACCATTGAAGGTTTTATGTATTTTGCTAGAAAAACGTCACGACAATAACAATTTGAGTGATGCTCTTTAAGGAGTTTGTGCACGCAGAATGACTATCTGCTTTTAACAAATCGTGTTTTACACAACTCTCATTCATTTTGAAAATATATCCTTATATTCAACAATTTTAGTTTGAATAACTTATTAAGTTATACTACAGACGCGCGGATGCAATAGTTAATAGCATATAATTCATTTTCGGGGAATTTATGCACATATTTTAAAAATTATGGTTTTACATTTTTTTATGAACAATATTATTTACTAATCAGTGTTGTTCATCATTTTTATGAATTTCAATAAAAAAAAAAAACATCCTTTAATAATAACTAGTATAGTTACAATTAAGTTTTTTTTCAATCAATTCAATCATTTATTTGTTTTTTCCAATTCTAGTAAATACAACTAGCTACAACTCAGCTTAGTTTTTAAGTACTATTTTATTGTTAAAATTTAAATTTAAAACCATGCCGAGGCAAAAAAAGTATAATTTTAATCATGCCAAATAGGTGTATAATAACTATAGATAATATAATATTTTAAATGCTTCCAATATATTAATCCTAACTAATCTAATAAAATAAAAATAGAGTTTTAAAACCTATCTGGAAAATGTTTAAAATATTCAAATTTAACGATCATCCGATATAGTTTTATTAAAATAGTTTCAGGGAGGTTGTTTTGAAAGTGTTTGAAGGTAGTTCGTATTTCAGAGTACAGGATATAAGTATCGGTATCAGAATTACCGTTGCTTCGCAATAACGCCTACGACTTCACGATTGAAATCGCAAAACTTCGTGTATGTAAGTACCTAGTATAGTACGTGCGTATGCATGTGTGTGCGTATAGCAATACACCAAAACATGTCTAAAGTGATGTACGATTTCTTTCGAGCTGGTTTCTGATCCTGCGATATTCATTCGACCTAAACGAAATAAGTGTATAACATCGTTATTCCAAAGTGAAAATTTAACGTCACTATGAAAACGTAAACATTTATAAATATATTTGATTTAAAACATTGATATTTGATAACAAAACACAGTTTTCGACTATAAATTATATACTTTTATGCTATTATTATGGTGTCGAACTTACAACCTTTGCCATTGTAAAATAATATAATTCCAATATTGTTTATTTTTGTACGCAAGTATTGGATTCAAACCTATTATTTTATTTCGAAAACAATAAACAATCGGAAAAGAAATAGGATGAATTATAAATTATATAGGTAGTAAATAATATAATAAAAAACTGTGGTTAATGTAATATATATTATATTATAATAATTATTTTATTAAGTCATAAATTGCATTACATTACGCAAAATTAAGTAATATCAATCCTATGAAATATTCATAATATATTATTTTTAATATAAATAATAAATATGTAAGTAGTATTATAAGTTTTATATAAACCTACGTAGTACGTATCAAATAATTAAATATTTTATTTTAATACACATAATGATTTAAACATTTAAATCTGTTAGTTTATTGTTACGTAAATTAGTATAATATATTTAAAAATAAAATACGATTTATTTATAAAACGATACACACTTGAATTGAAGACTATACAAATGTATTTAACTGTGTTATAAAATATGAAATTCTCAAAAAAAAAAAACATTTTCCAGCATTTTTTACAAGAATTTTTCAACATAAAAATAATATATCCAAAGAATCGTTTTTTTTATACAACGTTTAAATTTTTTTAATTGTCACCTGATGGTGGGCGACAAATAACAGGGACTTTCCTGATCATATATCACAATGACAGTTTTATGAAAATGCGTGGTTAAATAAAATTATAGTCTACACGACTTGTATTTTAACTTAAATTATAAAAATTGTCAACTTCGTTTGTTGAATGTTTAAAAAAATACGTATTTTATGGAGCTTAAATTTTTCTATTCTTTTATTGTAAAAAAACTAAATATTTTTGTTTCAAATGGTCACTGTTAATTTTATGTTTTATATTTATATAAGAATAAAAAGTTTAGAAAAGACAGTCTTTTTGTAGTTATTACTTTAAAATTAAATCAATGATCACCACACTTAGTGTATACCAACAAGAACACAAATCGCTTTTAATATCAAATAAATAATCATACAATTAAAATAAATTAAATTTGTATTTCTTTCACTCCAATAACTTAAATAACAATCATTATACTGTTGTAATATTGTTTTCCACATTTTATAAACTAAATAATGTTTTATGCAATTAAAAAAAAATATTTTTTTGGTGCGATCTTTAAAATTATTCGGTTCAATTATATCAGCTGAACTCAATTTTAAAATAATTTTAATTTATTAAACATAATTACAGTCTTATATAAAATAAAATAAAAACAGGAATTAATAACCCGAATTTTTTTAAAAAATAAAATAGCTTGTTATTGAATATAGATGATATAATTTAATAATAATTATAGTTTCAAGGATCAACCACAGCATGTTATTAAATATATTATATGACACCTAAATAGTGTATCCAAAACACATTATTGATTTCTGTTTTAACGCAAAAACAAAAAGATATTATATAATAATATAACACAATTATATATAGACGTATAGGCGCACAAGAGCATTAACGTGTTTGGACAATTTTTTTTTTTTTTTTGGAAGTAGATGTACAACAATATGATAATATTAATGGCTATATATAGTCGGCCAAAGTGTTTTACGCGACAATAATTATTGCGATTTATTTTACCACTCAAACCGCAATTATGTAAATCGGCTAAAATAATGTATAAATAATGCATACATAGAGGTACTCGTGATAAAGATAACGCGTAAAAATATGTATTCGTCTAAGACACGCGTGTATAAAACATTGTTTAGAGTATCGTCGTCGTCGTCGTCACCTGTCACGAACGTCTCTTGCACGCGAAATTATTTGTTTTTATTTTTTTTTTTTTTATATACATAATATCGTTACATAGGCGGTTATACATATTATTATATACGCCGTATGGTTTATATGCGATATAATATTATATTATCGTTATACGACTAAACTTTGCCATACGAAACCGCATTAGGACTCGTACAACGAGCGACGGATGGAATTTTTAAACTATACGTTCAAGTACATACACACACACACACTTCGGTCGTCGCACGTTGTTTTTACTGTATTTTATGTGTGTATAATGCGACGTTATTATTATTATTACAGTGACGCATGATACCCACCAGTTTTCTGGTATTTCGAACGTCAACGACCAGCCTTGACGGTCAACGGCGGCGGCGGCGGTGGCGGCGCTTCCTAAGTTTTCCGTATTTTTCCGGTGCCCGCCTCGTGCCGACATTAAATCCGTGTGCTTACACGGATCGAATAATGAACGCACTCGCCTGCTGCAAGTATAACCCGACCCGTATTATACGATATACGATACTACTACCATGGTTGTGTCGATGTTGTTGTGTTGCTGTTTCAATTAAAATTCGCACTCGGGATCGGTCGAAAATTACACGGTCGGTCGGGATGACTTATTAACGCAAATGGACCGCGATCGGCGGCGGCGCCGAAGGCGGCCAGTGCGTGTAATGTATTTATATATTATATTTATATGATAATAATTTTATAAGGTAGGTCGTAATATTATTATTATACGGTGTAACGCCTCGGTGTGAAGACTATACCTATATTATATCTGCTGCAGCAGCAGACCGGCGAACACGGGAACTCTCTGCAGTATAAAGCAGAGACGGCGGAGACCTTGCCCCGGGCGCGCGTAATCGTCGCAAAATATATAAAAAAAAAAAATAATAATAAGTGACGCGTTCGGCGATAAAATACACGTAGTAGGTACCTAGTTTTTTTCGGGTAAAGTTCGTTCCTCCGCTCGCCGGGCCGACGGCTGAATACTTACCATACTACCTAATTTTATATAATATAATATCGTACTGCGTTATACATATTTTATAATAATCTGTACGCGGTATTATTGCAGCAAACGTATAATATAATATATTATGTATATACCTACGATACGATTATTTTAATATTAAATTGGTTTATGTTTTTTTACGCGAATTAAAATGTTAGAGGGTTTATATTATACATTATTATTATTTTCGACGATTTGATCAGTTAAATATTTATATTTAATTGCGCGTAAAAGGCGGAGACGGTTATCGCGCGGCCCAAAGCACAAAAACAGATGCGTCACGCTTACATTTAATCACCCCGCAAAATATCATATTATATATAATATTACGTGAAAACGATCGATATAATATATTATAATTCGCAGTATATAATATTATGCGAATACCTACCTACCATGTTATTATAGTTATTTTTTAGGCTGAAAAAATCGCAGTATATCATATTATCTTTACGATTTACACCTATATAGTTTGTACAACCGTATGCGCCAAAATGCTAAACTGTCGATCGATACTATTCGATTCGCATAGGACGAAAATCAAAATCATTTATGGTTACACAAATGGTTACATACATCAAATACAAATATATATATATACGGTATTTAAACGGAAAAATTGTTACCGATTAAGTAATATCGAAATTGGCAGTAAGAAAATAGCATGCTAACATTCCGTATATCAATAGCACCATAGTATAAATGATTATATATAATTATTCAAATACATATTGCATTAGGTAAATCTAGAAAATCTTTCATAAAAAATTGCATTATGACACAGACAAAAAATCTCTTCGATAATCACATTTAAAATCATCTTAAAAAATATTAAAACAATGCTTTAGCGAGCACATGATTCATTTCATCATAGTCCATTATTATTAATAAAATGCAAGCAATATAATTAAAAATAATTCTAATATTTTTTACTCTAAGCACAAAACATTAAATGTTCTACATAAATATTTATTATAATAATAGCTATACCATTAAAATAATAATGATTATTATAAATTACAATTTACAGTGACAACCTTCAGTAATACTTTACGCGTAAATAAAATACAATTATTTATATTATGATTACAGCTATATTTCTGTATAATATATAAAGACATTAGAGACAGCTAGTGAGTATGATTCCTTTACGTCTAAATTCCAAATAGGTACCTACTCGCGCAATAATCTACGCTGAAGACAAAGAAATTTAAAAACTATAATACTATTCAAGCTTTTCCAAATATGATGATGCATAATTTATACAAATATATTTATTTCTCTGATTGATTAATTAACACTCAATTCTTAAAGCATTGTTGGTAAATTAGTTAATTACCATAGTATGTGAATTAAATTATTTTTTAAGATATTAAAAAAAAATCGGTTAGACATAAATATTTTAAAAATTAATTAAATTAATTACAAAAACGAATACAGACATATCATTAAAACATGAATATAATATATTTGTTATTTTATCAAAAAGTAAAAGGATCTATGCAGTTAGCTCATAGAATTTAATAAAAACTGATGGCCATCAAAAATGTTATTTAACCGATTAAATTAAACCAATTTTTTTTTTATTTATGATGCAGAAGCATATGATATTTATAATGTATTATGTATTAATGTAATATATTTAAACTATATTAAACTATTAAGGTCGTTTTATTAAGCACTAAGCAGGACAAGAAATGAATGTTTTATTAAACGACATTAGCTTGCGCATTTAATTATGATTTGTAATACGTTCGTGAACTTGAAATGATATTTAGAATTCATCCATAAAATTAATATCCATTTATCATTATACCATCAATGTCGTCGCCGTGTAACTTAATTCGAAGTGATCCATTTAACATAAGACACTTATTATTTAAGAAAACACTAATCATTTTGAAAATAATTTTTTGCATAATTTTAAGTCGTTTTTAACAACATATTTAAAAAATATATATTTTTCTACGATTTCTATAAAGATAACGATAACGTTATCGTTGTTTAAATGTCAACAATTCAATTTTTATACAAGGATAAGTTTCAAAAACATATTTTGATGAAGAATAAGGAATTAGAAACGCATGTAATCACTACAAAAAGTAATAAAAATACATTTTTTTAGAAAAATGTAATACCTAATATTTTGAAATAACAAGTACCTATCTTACATACGATAAGCGTGAATCGCCCGGTAAAATTTGAGCAAAAATAGCAATCGGTGAGCTCGACTACTACGTTTGGTCACAAAAAGTCAACAAATCCAAAAGTTAAAAACCTAGGAATACCTATAGCTTTGTAATGAATCAAAAATAAGCTCGTACGTTACTATTGATGAAACTTTACCTTATAATAATATATTAACCTGGATGTTTTGGTCAAGTACTTTTAACAAATAATAATCGATGAGGCTAGGAGTAGCTACAATCATAACTTTACTTTTATTACAAGTTTAAGCCTAATATGTATTATTAAAATTAGTTGGGATCGTAAATACAAATCTATAGATATAAGTTATTCGTTTACACACCTGAGTCTACGTGTTCTATTCAAATCTAAAATAATGGCAATTCTACTAATCTTAAAATGTTTAACACATATTAATATTACTTCTTACTTTATTGGCGTCGATGATCAGAAGACGAAATAGAATCAGGACGTAAATTTGGTATAAGTAAAATAAATGAAGTAAAACTGTTTTACAGTGTAATATTGCAATTGTTAACTTATAACATTGCAATAAGTAGAGAGATCAATTACTTTAAGCTTTAAGTTGTTAAAGAATAAGACGATGTGAAGCTGCCTTGACAGGTTGGTTGATGGAAGTAGACAGGCCATAATGTGAAAATGGGGTTCTACTTATAATGCTGATATCTGGACTTATTGTTCCGTTCTAAGCTGTTATTATTTATTTAGTGTAAGTACAATATTATTGGTAAGGACATATTTTAACAGATACATACATGTTATTATTGATAGTTTTATAATTATTGTATTATTGAATAATTATTTGGAATGTAATGATAAGTAATATGATGATATTGAATTATAAAGCTGTGTGACGTAATAATGTGAATATCATTACGGCTTTTAGTGCACGCCGCGGTGGAATTCGTCCGCTTCGCGTATCCGCCGGTACGGATATTATACGCGCATCACATCCAACGACCGCGGATATGTCGACGATCGTGCAGCGTAGATACGAACGCGCGAGAGTATAAAACAAACAACAAAGGTCTCGGAAACCCGATACACATAATATACGTGTGTGCGTTTATCTGAATGCGAATCGGTCGGTGTGGGAATTAGTAGGATATCAGTGGGTATAAGCTATGCACCGGCACACGATATATATATATATTATTTTATACACATGTGCAATGTTCTACGACTATATCATGAACACAATATAATAATAATAATATGGAATTGGCGAACGACTCGCGTGCACACCACACGACGTACATTATATACGCATCGCTTATCTATGATTTATGCCGCGAGACAGTCTACGCCATAATATCATAATATTATTACGGTCCAAACCCGTCGACTAGCGGTTCGACGATATCATCGACGAGTGTGTGTGTGGAAAGCTGCTGGTATTGCGGAGACGTGGCGAACCGTTATTGATGTTAAGCTCGCGGATACGGTTTTTCCATAAAAATCTGTAAGACAACGCCGTTTGTTACCATTGTTAACGGGAACACCTTTACGTTTTCTTTTATTCTGCAGCAGTCGTTTGAACGCTATAATAATTTTTCTGTATCGCTCGGCAATTTCTGAACCATCATCGATGATTCTCTCTCTTTGTTTTGGCCTAAAAGTCAAGTGAAGATAGAAATTTCGTATCTGAGTGCTCGATATCAATGAGACGAACGAAAGATACTTAAAAACAGCCGGCTGCACCGCAGCAGCAGTTCCGGTCCAAAGGCCCTCTCGAAAACGACAACGTTAAGATACGACTACGCGTGGGTGTCGCGTTATCGTATTATTAAAATTCCATTTGCAAGGATCTCGGACGGTTATTTTATCTTTTTTTTTTATATTTTGAGCACCAGGAAAAGATTTATAGTGGTGAGAGGAGAGATGATGAAGTGGCAATCTCCCTCTCTGGTTCTTTTTTTTTTTTTAATAGATTTATTTAAACATTTTTTTTAACAAAAACTGCAAACGGTGACGTTTGACCAACGATCGTTATCAATGATGATCATCATCTTTAGCCAAGTGTAAAATGTCTCAGTAATACAAAACGCTACCGACCTGTAAATATTTAATATTAAATATGATCCGTTGAAATTTGTGATAACTGATAATACTTTAGTGGAGTGTTAGAGGAGATTGTTTGGTTAACATTCCGCCTTTGTTTAGCACACGTGCGATATAAGAATCATTTGTATTATATTTCCTGCGTACCGATTGATACAAGGAAATGATAAGGTTGTGCATAAAAATATATTTGAATTTGTCGTCAAATCTACACTCAAAATCAGTTTTTCCATTAAAATGTAATATGTTTGATTGTATAGCTCTAAATATCATGAAAGACTTAGAAATTAAAAAAATATTACTGCAATATTACTGTTTCGAAACAACAACGTGTTAGAAAAAGACACTGCTCTCAGTCGTTTAAGTATAATACACTGTTTTGCAGTGTTGATTTTTCGTCTACGTGGCAATTTCTTTTTTAGTCCGCGTTGTGTATCACTCGTGAATTCATATCCCACTCCGTTTAAATAAAATTTCACGTCATTTCCCGACACATGCAGTCAGTTACCTGTATATTATAAGAGTATAATAATACGTTTAGACTCATTAGTCGGCTTGCGGAGATTGATAGACTCGCCGTGTAATAATATGTATGTATTAAACGGCGGTGACAGTGTTTGCGGCACCGGAGGTCGACGCTTTAGTGGAATTAACTCGGCAGTGCGGCGCCCAAAAAGAGCACGTTAAGCCCCGGATTAACGAGGTCGTTATTTTATATATATACATATATATTTGTGTGCAGGTGTATAGACTTTTAAGACGGTCTCGCTCGCGCGACGACAATATTATTATGTTATTATACGCTCGTGGCTCGTCCGACAAGCTGCTGCCGAGGCTCGGCGAGCCGGACGCTATATATCCGGTCGGTGGTCGCGCGGCGCGGATTGTGCGCAGCTCGTAATCGCAACCCCTCGTATCGCCATCCCAACAACCCTCTCCACCCACCGGCGCAAACACACCTTAAACGGTGAGAATGTAATATGTGTGTGTGTGTGCACGGGAAATGCGGTCGTATATCACATGACGATGACCCTCGGGCGAGTCAAACACGCTATATATATATTATATATGTATACATAAACCCTCGTGAGTATAATATGCACGGTGTATAATATAGCGGTTACGGGTGGTATGTATGGTATATATGTATATATGCATATACACAATATCACGTCGATGTTTGTTTTGGACCGCGGCACCGCCGGAAGATTGCTCAGCCGCGATTGTAAAGAAACTCCACCGCCGGAAGCCGGCCACGGCCGAGTGGTGTTATTTAGAAGAGCAATATATATATGTGTTTTATTATTATTATTATTATTATTATTTTTTTTTTTTTAAATCTTTCAGTGTTTATTTTTCAGTTACCTCGCTCGGTATATTGTACATACCGTGTTCTACGCGAGTTGTATACGATACGCGAATATATAATCTTACGTTTTCGTATATATTATTAATATTATAGTGCGGATGGCTTTTATATTAGAACTGCAGTTTTTAACGACTAAAAAACGTTTCAATAGACGCGCTGTTTTAAAATATTTAAGCTCCATAATGGTATATATTATATTGTAACCTACATAGACAGTTACCTGCTATTACATAAGTATTGTTAAAATTAATTTACAATAATACAATATATTATGATATTCAATAATAAGCATATCGCATGCATTATTATGTAATCGAAACTCGATAACTCCGTGGCTAATCCCCGAGGACTCGAATTTTATTCTTGTCCGTTAAAAAATGCCTTCTATGCATAACTACACTCGGTGCAATATTTTTTTTCGATTCGTAACTCGAAAAATACATTAATTTTTATCCTTCTTGAAATGCAAGTTGTCGGGAATTGATTGTATAAAAAATATCATGTCGTTTATTATATATGCATAAATGTATGGTTTGCAATGTTAAAGTTTAACGTATTTTTTTCCTTAAAAGCTTATAACCTTAGCTAAAAAATATCAATATAATATGTATAAATATGAGATTACATAATATTATATTTGATATCATAGACATCTGATGCAAATTTCGAAGAGAATTACACGTGTAGTATTTATAATATTATTTATTATATATATTATATATGCTTAAGTTTTTTTAGTATTTGCAGATATAAAAATTTATATTTATGACAAATCATTTAAAGGCGCACTGACGATAAGACTTCAACACATATTTTGTACCTGATTGTAACTGATTCTAGTTGCATTGTGATATTTAAAACACGCCAAAAAAAGTACTATGGACTTAGGAATTGCCAAATAAAAAAATTTCAAGATGCCTTACTTAGTAAGATAACCTCAGGTTAACTATAGATACCTATAACATTATACTATCCAGTTAAGTGACTCTGACCTCGACGACGCTATGCGTTACACACTTCTACATCATGCATTATGCATACATCTCAAGGGAAAAATGGTTATTAAAAATGTATATAGAACGGGCGATAAAATTCTAGTATTTCTAAGAACAGCTGCCAGCAGAACAATCCACGGCGGGTACGTTTTATTATTGTGCATAAAACCGGAGTTAATCGCATTGGCCGCCTGTAATACAATACGAAAAGATGCACACACAATTTATTTCAATATTGTACATTGTAATGTAGAAAAGTAGATACGCACACATATTGTTTAAAGATCGCAGTGCACAGAAGAAATTGAAAAAAGCACGCACCAATATATCGCGATTATTTGGCTCATCGTCAAACGTACAATGGGGACAACGGTTAATCTAATCTAGTTGACCGTAGCGTGGGTTAGACCGAATGAGATATTGTGATATTGTAAGTTTATCACCTATTGTAATTTTATAACCTCATAACGAATTTCATCATTCCTCGACTGGTAATAATAACATTGTGTTTTGTAACGTTGTACATATTTTTATTCGATCGGCGCTGCGTATATGCCGTACTACAGCCGGTGCGTTATCATCGTCATAAATATAATACGCATAATGCATATATAATATACACATTCAAATACAAATTCGGAAGAATACGATTAACCAAAACCGAAAACGGGATATCTGGAGGCAATTTTGTTCGTAAGCGTAATTAGTGGAACAAAATAGATTATCCTCGCAGCCAACAACGACGACAATCGACGTTTATGGATTTTCCAATTTCCCGCAGTAGCGTGGAAAAACATATTATTTGGTAATAATATGTAAAGAGTTAGGTTAGACCGCGTTATGACAGGAAAAGAAAAGATTACGGGCGCCACATTTTTCATAAATTTATGTATGCAACTTTATTTATATGGAACCAAAAAGTTGTTTAATGTTCACACTTTCATGACAAACAGTGGTTAGAAAAATCGACTAGTTAAAAAAAAAACTTTTTCGCTCGTTTTCTATTGTGTTATTCAAATATATATATATATATAATATATATGTACTGTATAATATATGAGCTATAACAAATGTGTTTTTTATAAAAAAGAATATATAATATCTACAATAAGAAAATATAATCTTTGTTCATAGAAAACTTATTGCCACTCTGTACTACAATGTAATATTATTTTTACCCACATAAATTTTAGTTTTGTTTTGTTTTTTTTTCTAATTTTCCAGGTAAAAATTCTCACAGAAAATAAAATGTTAAGAGTCAAAATAAATATATTTCACAAACCTAATGATCTACAACCGTATTATCTTAGCAGCTTTATTTTGTACGATATATAACATATAGGTATTTACATGTTTATTACGTTTTAATAAAGATTAAATTGATTTTATGATTATTATTATATTTATAATCATTTTCACGAACTATATATTCATTTGGTATGGATTTTTTTGAACGTCTAGAAATTAATTTTTGAATTTCAACTTTGAGTTATTGGTTTAATAAAAGTAGGTAGGTATATCTACAAGCTAAAGAAAAAACTTAATATATATTTTACATGTTAGATTTTTACATATTTTTAATAAAAACTCAGTCACTCATAAAACGATTTTAATAACATTTTTATTCCTTTTAACAGATTTTGTATATTTGAAGTATAATAACTAATATATTGTTACTACGTTACTATTATATAATAAGTACTTATCTATTTATTTGATCAACATAAAAATATATTTAATCAAGTTTTAAAAATATCATAAATAGCATTATTAATTGTTTAAAATTATTTAAATATTTACTTATTTATTATTTAATTATTATTAATTATGTAAATAGGTATGTAGTTTTACTTTTCACGTTAAAAAAAAAAGTCATAAATAAAAACATTTGCTTAGATGATTTCTTTTAACTTTTAAGTTAGCTTTACAACAATTGTGTTAATATATTACTACCTACGTATTATAACTTAAGTAACTTTATAACTTTTATTTTATTTTTCTTAGTATACAATTTAATAATATTGTAATTCGCAATAAGTAATCCATATTCGTACTACAAAAAATTGAAATACTATTAAAGCAGTAAATTAATACACATACAACTAAGGAATCTTGTATATATATTGAGTACATAAAAATCAAAATAATATATAATATATACACTGACTACATTATTACCATATTATATAATACTTAGCTATTCTAATGTACTACAGTTTATAAATTTATAATATTATACATTAACGTACTTACCCTTGTTAATACATGTATTATATCAATATGTTTAACCATTTAACTACTTACAAATTATGTAAATCTCTCTGTCTACCCAATAATATTTATTTATTTTATGTTCCCCTAGCGCCGAATAAGCATCCTTACAAATCTAACCTAATATGCAACTCGCGCCATATTGTTTTACGTCTTTGTCCATCAAGCTCTATAAGATAATTTATTTTTAAATTAAATATTTTACTTATTCATGTTTTATCGAATTATTGCTCATTAAGTAGCCCAAAACGATTGAATTTAATTATGTCAGTAAATATTAATGTTAACAATTTTTAGTAGCAATAATGCTCAATTTATCAACGGGTATCTTAAATATTTATTTATTACTTTTAAAATATTTTAAAGTTAACTTTCGCTATAAACACTACTTTACTTTGATTTTACATCGTATATGCAATATGCATCCATATAGATTAAAAGTATTTTTATTATTACAAATGCAATAACTATTAAGGTATACTTAACTATTTGCACTTGATACTATTTATAATGTTTGAAATTAATATAATAGCACTGTCAAGGTTTTCAATGTACGAAATTAACAATTTATCATTGGTATACAATCAGTAGGTGTATGTAAAATTCAATGTGCAACATAACATGCATACAATAATTGTTCATTTACTAACGACATTTTTAAATAATTCTTAGTTCCTAATAACATAGGTACCTACCTATAATACAGATCAATCATCAATCATCGACCATCTCTCTAACCTTGATCTTAATATTATACGTAAATTCATACTATAATTATGTATCATATTATGAAAAATAAAACTTAGTTATAATACTGTGCTATGAAAAAATTAAGGAGATTCTTTTAAGACAATTTTTAAAAATAATAAGAAATTTTTAAATTTATGTATACCTACTGTATCATTATACTATTTATCACCTTAAACGTCTGAAATTATTATAATGTAATGTTTATACGCATTTCGAAAGCATTCGTCTACATTTTCAAACAATCATAATCAAATGTAGAACAGAGAAGTACTATAATTTATTTTTGTTGTTCGTTTTTAGAAAATGTCTATATACGATTAAGCGAGAACTCTTTAATTTAATCAGTTCTATGACCGATGGAAAACAATACAATCTTTAAACAATAATAGCTAGTGTATGCCATTCATAACAAACATAATAATATACATCGTCGTCAAAAATCTCAAGAAACTTTTTCTAGCAAAACAATTCAAATTTTAACAGCACTTAACCTATATTTTCAGATAAGCTATCTAAAATTGTTTGTTTTAATGAAAAATTAAATATAAGAAAAATGTTCTTATTCTGAAAATAATTCTTATATGAACTTTGTAACTTGTAAGTTTCAATAATAATAAATATATACAATAATCTAGATTTTCAATTATTATTATTACTTTTTTTTTTAATTCATGTAGTAGTGTATCAATTAAACCCAAAAAGTTAAATATTGTACGTTGTTATATCTACTATATCATAATATTTTTTTCACTAACTGTCAATTATAATATCTCCATGTAATGGAATAGTGACATATAAACGAATACTGTACATTGTAAAACTATCATTATTAATGTTCAAATGTGTTATAATTTTTAAACGAATGATACATCAGTTTAAAAAATCAAATAATTTGTTGTTTTTTTTCAATTTAATTATAATAATGCATTTTTACATGATTGAAATATGTGTTTATTATTTTTTTTTTTTAGCTTAAACAACTCAAATATTATTAACGAAAGTTCAAACTTAACATTATAAAATGCTTCTTTTACTATCCCACTCTCAGTAAGTACCTATCTATATTGTAAATACTCTAATAATCATTGATTTGAATTTTGAATATTAAAAATCAAACTGAGTTATTACGTACTCTATAGTTACTCTCATTGTGATGTTGATTAGTCTATCCAGTATCCATCCATCCATTTTTATTACTTTAAATAAAAATATATTTAAACATATTTATTAAAACCTTAGTATTTTTTATATTTTAAAACAAGTATAAAGAATTAATTAATCAAAACAGTGAAAATGCGCTTTAAGTCCATTAGGATATAGTTTAATATACCAGCAGACAACTGATTAAGGAAGTTAAAGGTTAAGTTCATAATTATTATGAGTTAAAGATAATATACTGTATGTATTATATGAATATTTTATCCTGACCGTTCAAATATACCTTGACTCTCGTCTAAACTAGAAATACTACGTTCGTAAAAAAAAAAATGCAAATTGAAGAAAATATGGGAAAAATTCATAAGTATCATGATCGTATTCCGAGTTAACCAACGAAAATAAAATATGTACTGTATTAAGTTATTATAAAACTGATTTAGATTTATGACATTCAGTTGAATGGTCTGCCAGTAAGTCTAACATAAATATTATTCAACGCTGTCTCTGCAGCCTACAAGTTCGACAGAAACAACATAATTCACCGTGATATGGTGTTGCCTACAATAGAAGACTAAATCTAGAGATTTCTTCGTAAATAAAATAAAAGGCTATATCACCAAGTAAATGCATTGCTCATCTAAATACTACCCAACTAATATGCAAAATGTGTACATTTTTTAAGCGTATATTTATATCTTTGAGTCACTTAAACAATAAAGCTTCGGGGCATTTAAAAAAATAAAAGTTGTACATGTCATAAAAATATTTTTAAATGCTTAATATAATTATTAATTTACAAGTTATTTTAATGTTTCAAGTATATTCCAACTGTCTTATTAAAATGACTTTGTATTTTAAATCAATTTTATTAATCTCAACATACCACTGAGTTTTATAAAAATAAAGACATGGAAAAAGCAAAATAATTTTTCTTTTCTTTAACGATATCTGTTAAATTACATTAATGATAATATATTTTACAACGTAAAAGTTATAAAAATATTACAATAAATGCAGTTAATTTTTGAATTTATAACAAAATTAACTATTCATTGATCATAGGTTATTATTACGTTAAGCTTTATTAAGTTTTGGAATTTTAAAGAGTCCAAAAGTCCATAAAATTATCACACACCTTGATAGATGTATGGTATTACGAGTATATTATACTTTGTTTACTTATTTTCTTTATCGTGGAAAAATACTATGATCATAACGAGATCAACTAAATAATTATGTTGTCTGGTAAATTACTTATTAAAAATGTCTGAAGGTTAGCCTTCGATGTTTTTTTTTTTTTTTTATCATATTTTATTACAAGTAATAAATCGTATTTAATTTTTTTAAATAATTATTTAAGTATTTATAGTAAATGCTTTAAGTTTTAGATTCTGAGCGGAGCGAGGAATGATGTATTGGTTTTACAATGATGTTTATTTCTTTTTCTTTTTTAATCTGTAAACGCTTTTTTTCCTCTAAACTTGCTCAAAAGTACAAGTGTAGCATATTTTTGAAAGGTAATATTCTTGTGCTGGTACTTTAAAGAGGTCATTTTAACGGTACTCGAAATAAAAGCGGTTAAAGGAGAACAAATGTACGATATCACTATTTGGTAATACTAAATAATTACGGACGAAGTTTTCTACCAGAAATATTGCTTCAAATGAAAAGTAACAAGAGACCTTTTTTGCTGTATTTTGGAATTGTTCTTTACGGTTTAAAGTTCGGAACATTTGAGCGACTTTTGAGCTTTTTCTTTTCTTTTGTATTTTTTTTCACTTTTATGATATTTCCTAATTATAAATTATAATTATAATTATATAAATTACCTATTTATATAAATCGTTCTTAAACTGTTCTTAAAACACTTTGTTTATCACTATAGAAACGAATAAAATTAAATAAAAAAGATCCCCTCGTCCGTTCAGAATCGTTTTTTATCGAATGCAATCATTGCATTCAAATCGAATACCTACAGTAAAATTACACTATCTAGTCTGAGGACCGATGACAAACGTCCACCACCGAAATACGCTGACCTACTTTTTGTATTATAATGTTATAATATTTTTAATTTTTTAAATATGCGGAATTCACATATATATATATTAGTGTTATAGTATAAAATTTTAGTTTGCTATTTCATAGAATATCTAGGTACTTACATTTATCAAATAAAGATGATAAACCATTATAATATATAATTTACTTAGATATTTTATTAATTCCCGGTGGTTGTTCAATTATATTGTAGTGTATATTACATTGGAAGTGTTAAGATGAAATTTAATTTCTGCGGTGTGTGAACTAATCGGCGTAGCTTACATTATCGATAACAAGTACGACGATTAAATTGATTATTTAATTTAATAATAAATAACAACAACAATGATACACACACTAGTCTGAATAGTATTTCAACACTTGTGCATCGGTTCGCGTATATTATTATAACAAACGTATCGCATCTATTCGTGTCTAAAATACTATTATTATATTAATAATGGTATACTATGTAATTTGAAATGTCACAGAAGTCAGTCTTGTAATAATAAATGATATGCGTATATTTAATGTAAATACTTAAACTGCAGAAGTAATTCGTAAAATTATAAAATCAAAAATTGTAAGCATTAACGGTAATATACATATATTAATATATTTTACATAAAAAAAAAACTAATCGAGTATTATTATTTAGTGCAGTCATCGTAAACTTTCACTACTATTGATATTTTGATTGTGACTAGCCAATTCGTATTGGAAAATACTGTTTTGCTTTTTTTTTCACCAAACAATGGACACGATCGAAACAATTTCGGAAGAGTTTATGGAATTCCGAAAGCTTATTGAAACATTGAGCCCTTTAGAAAACTACTTAAGCCCTCTGCGCAACACGACAATATTAATGGTAAGACGGAATCTTCTGGAACAAGGGGATCCAGTCTTGTTGGCGTGACAGATATTAATTATAATGTCGCTTTTGCCTTTTGCAGCCCACGTCGGTTTGCTGGTATTTACTACACGCGAATTTCAATGACCGTAAAATATTCAAAGAACCATTATTGTTCGATTTCGATACATTTATTTTAGTAATCACAAACATCGCCATCACTAATAGGTATACAACAAAATCATATCAGTGCTATTTTATAATATATTTTTATGATAAATGTTGGTACTCGAACGCAGATGACGGAAGGTCATAGTTTATAATATTATGACGTTTAAGTTTCAAATACGATAATATTGACCAATTCATCATCCACATAAGTATAATACGAGTAGCAAAAATGAAGTTGTACTTGTATTGTATATCAAAGTATTAAGTAACTAAAAAAAACTCGAAACAACATAATTTAAACGCAGGACATCCATTCTAAACGGTCGTATTACGCATTAATCAAATATCTGTATTAAATTCGGTCTTAACCCGGTCCCCTTTGTGCAATTGTACACTTAACTGAACTTTAGTTTGTCACAACAGTTTATTTATTTCTGTTAACTGCACGTCTTTCTCTTATAAACAAATATCGCTTTACACTCTTGAACTTTTTCTCAACTTTAAATATCAATCCTTCTTATCCCTATATTATATAAACACGCTTAAAAGGACGCCATATGCGCATTTGTTGTCTACGTATTACAAGTGCAAACATTACAACTGTATTCTCAGCAGTTTAGCGTCGTTAATTTTAATATTAATGTGAATACTTATATTATAAAACTTATAGATAAAAACTCTATATATTTATTTAAATATAGTTATTTTAAAACGAATTATGAGTATGAAATATTTAATAAATTGAAAACTTAATAGCTCACTTAAAAATTTAAATTTCATAAAAATTTAAAAAAATTGTTTGTACATAGACAAGGTTCTTACCTTTAAATTTGATAATTTATCAATTTAACATGAACTGCTTTTATTTATTGTAATATCTTCATATTTATCGTAGGTAACCATCTAATATTAATATTTACAACGGTGCAACTTTTCCTCAAGCTTTTATATTAAGTAACAGAGCTTGTAGGAAATTTTTTGCAGGCTAAAGCTAAAAGTTTCTCTTGCGGTTATTACCCATTTACCTTGCATAAGTGTTAAAACTAAATGTCAGCAATAATATAAAAAGTCATGCACGTATTTTCTTTTTCTTTTTCTTGTTCTTTTACTTATTTAAAATGTACATTAAAAAATAAATTTAAGATATAAAGCAACAGTTTTTTTCTATCTTTTTAAAGTTTTGTTGATTGTTTGACTCCCAAAAAAAATATTTGCAATATACGTTAAAATAAAACAGCAGTTCATAAATTAATTTAAAAGAATGTTACACTTTAATTTTCAATGGTTTTTTTAAGCTCAAAAGCATCTTAACTTCAGTGGATATCAACACCTAATCTCTAAAATGTAAAGTATATGTTTGTATATTTTTTTGATTAAGAAGAGTAAATAAAAGTACATATATTTAATATTAGTTCTTTAAGTAGAATAGATAATATTGAACTGAATATATTACAATGTAGAATATTATCATGAGTCATAACTAAAAATAATATATAGAACTTATTATTTCATCTGATTATGCATACTTTATATTGAATCTATAACTAAGAACTAATTTTTACTTAGGATTGATCAACATATTATACTTATTTGTATTTGTATTTAATATGGATGTTTAAAATAACTTTAATGTTTATCAAATTAAAAATTAAAAACTATAGAAACCACTATCCTATTTAGTAAATATTCACATGTGCCTTGTTATAAATTAGGTTCATTGCGTATGTATTAAATTTAAATTCAATATAAAAAAACATTGTACAAAAAAATTGTGTACAACAGCGGTTTATTAACCTTATTACTAAGTATTCTTTAAATATTTAATAGTTTGAAATGATTTTTGTCAAAAACAAAAGAAATCACATAATATATTTTAAACTAATAGGTAATAATAATAATTACAGCATTACTTCATATAACATTAATAACGTTGTTATAAGATAATAAGTCTATAATACCAATAGATAGTAATATAAATACCTACAAATTTAAAAGCTAGGTGCTTTTTTTACTAAGTACCAAACACCACCCTTAAAATTGTAGATTAAAATATTTTTAATGTCTGTCTGACAAAAAAAAACACGGTTTTATGTATTCATAAATTCATCTCTACTCAAACTACTTTTATTAGCTTTACTCAACTCGTAATCTAAAAATAATCAAAGAAAATAATATTATTGTATTCAATCAAACAATAAATATTATTTTGTAAAATCAAAATTTCTCAACGCGGGAATACATTATAGCTACATTTAAAATTTAAATGAATTGATTTTTTTTAATTAAACTATTTATTAACCAATATTATTTTTCTTTTGAAATATAAACCCCATAAAAATGACACTCAATTATTTTACAACCCTTTTGATTATAAGTTATAACGCACACACTTTATAATACTTGTCCATAAATCGTCCGCTCACGGATGACAATAACGAATGATAAATGAAATTACTAAAAAAAAGTATAGTATACGGTCTTCAATAATAAAAAATGTCTATATTAAATGACCAAACCCCAAGTTCCAAGAAATTAAATCATACTATAAAAATAATATCCATACACAATATTATTGAGTATTATCATCTATAATAATTAATATATTATAATTTTTGTTTATGAAGAAATATAAATAGAAAAGAAATATTATCATTCACAGTTAATTTTACTACCAACTAAATTTTTTTTTTAACTTAAAACCTAAGCGTTAAATATAGTTGTTCACATTTTCTGGTATTAAAACATACTTTTACTGTTCAAAAAATAATAAAAATGTCTCATTATAATAATTATTTAAATGTTTTATTAATCTTTACGATTATCTTCTAACGTATATTTCGTATGAACTCTCTTACATCCACGTAACATTAAATGTCTTAATTTAATTAGTTTTCCGTAAAAGAATTATATTGGAGTAAAATTCGTTGTAATCATTCAACCATTATTTTATTTTTATTAATATAAAATATATATAATTAATATGATAAAGCAGGAATTTTCATTACATTATGTGATAGTGCAAAAAAATTATCAGTTTAAATGAAAATTATTATTTAATAGTCGTATATTTTATTATAAAAATATAAATTGTAACCAAAATTACTAATCCTATGATGAATATTTAAAATCAATATAGATTATAGTTTAACACAGAATTGCACAAAAGTTAATAATAAATATTATTAAAAGTTTTAACCTGATAAAATGTACACCAAACAAGTTGCATAAAGCTGCATATTATAGTTAATAATTAAATATATTGCGTATAATATATTATATACTTTATAATATTTATTATTATTTAAAAGTATAGATCAATGAAATCTGACATTTATAATTTATTATAGCTATTCTAGTCCACTTCGTTGTCCGTACAAAATACATCCATGTTAATTTTGGTTGTCTAATACTAACATTTAGCGTAAAACATGCGGATAAATAATTTTTTTGTTTTTCTGATTTGGTGATAATATTTCCGACATATCAATTTTACATAGCTGTCCCACCCAGCGTTTTTTTTTTTTAGATTCTGAATGAAATGATGAATGAATTTACCATTTAACAACAGCATTTTTATTATTTGATTTCCTTTTCATTCTGGACCAAAACCCAACAATGCATAAAGCTTCAATAGTGTGAACCGAAAACCGAAAACAACGAAAAAGTTTTGTACTCCTATAATACTACCATCAATTATTCACTAAAATACTATTTTTTTAATAATAACTATAATTGGAAATACAAATGAAAAAAAAACTGTATGTGCCATTACTTAAAAAGTTATTTACTCGATTTTTCATTAACTTATAAAAATCAGAAATTAAAACTTGCTTCACGATGTACTTTTTCATTTAAAAAGAATATCAAGATAATCGGATGAGTAGTTTCAGAAAACATGCGCGACAAAGATTTTTATTTTCACATTTATATATTATTTATACACAGAAGATAAATAGATAACGAAGGCAGATAGTAAATGTTTCGAGCTTATATAATTGTGCATAATTCTGATATAAATCTAACTTTTAGGAAAATACTTGCCAGAAAAATATGTAAAAAAATATTTACAAAACCAATTAATATCCTTTCGTTGTCAAAAACAATCACTCTGTTTGATTATTTGATAACCATAATAATTCATACAAACCTTTTTTAATCCTGAATTATCGTTATCTACGATATTTCAATTAATTTAGAACGACCATCAGTACATGTATGATTAACTTCTTATTGTTTCAGAATAATTTATATTATATATATTTATGTTAAATAAATAATTTTTTTTTTTTAATAATTACGTATTATACATACGTACAATTTTTTTCTAATATTTAATTATCTATCTAATAAATTATTACGTAAGTAATAATATGAACACTCGCTCGAAAAAAAAAAGAATGTAAAGAATTTAAAATTAATTTCTCATTTTAATGATAAAACGAATTTACAAGATCAATTTTAAATTTAAATGTGAAACATTTTCGAAATTACAATTTTGTACATTCGATTATTCGCATTGGATGGTATCAGTTAATAATAAACACATAAAATGAACTTTTTAAATTATGTAATTGTTTTTTTACCATCTATCATATATTTTTCACAGAGCATATGGCCCAAGGGTTATAAAATATACAAAAGACCTTAAAATTAATTTACAAAACTAAAAAAAAAAAACAATAAAAATTACATTTCGTATAATATAAAATTCAAGACAAAAAAAATATATATGTATAACGTAATAATAATGTTATGTACGCATAAAACGCATAATTATTTTTATGTTATTATTTCACCGGTAAAGGGTTTTTTTTTTGTACCAACAGTTATTTAGAAAAATGGATTAGTGTATTAAGATTTATAAATGTGGTGAAATAAATTATAATTAAAAACAAATTGACATAAATTACTTTTAGAAGTCGATAAAATTGTTGAAAAACAAGTCTACAGTCAAATAACTAAATCAAGAATTGTTCATGGCCTAGCCTTGTATAGATATATACGTAGGTACTCAGAATACGATTTATTTCGGGCTCTCCTCTATAATAATACATTACATCTGATGTAATACTAATTATCGATCAAGTGGAATAAATAATAATCATATTATAATATTATAGGTACATTTAAATCTCCACGAACAAAAATATTCTAAACATAAAGTTAGGTGTTCTTGATTTAACGAGTTTATTTTTATTTTTTCTAATTGATCGAAAATAATTCATTGATTTATTTAAGTAAATAGATATAATATTTATTTAATTTAATTTAAAAATATACCTTATTTTTAATTCTCCGTATAATTGAAATATTTATAATAGGATTTGTAGATTTTATTTTTACAAGATATAAATTAATTTTTCAGTTGAAACTAATAAAGATATAATAAAAATCGTTTAGTGTGTATAATATTATATACTTCGATTATTAACATATTTTCGTTATTTTTGTTTATTGATGACCAGATTTTCTGTACCTTTTATTATAATTTTGATTATTTTCAAAAACGTCATTTATAATTATCGAGTATAATAATCACGTTTTTTTTTTTTTTTTTAATGTTAAGAAAATCCACCATTCAGCCATTAATGTCCGTGGTAAATCCACGATTATTGTGATGTTAAAACGATGAGTGGATTACCGGCTTGAACAATGTTCGACTTTAAAATCTGCCTATACGGAACGACTACCATGAGTGGAGCGTGAACGTACATAATGACGTTAAAAACGTCTTTTTCGAAAACAGTCGACGTAGCCGTCCGAGTAGAGACAGTTAGATTATGTTTTGCAAAAAAAGTTTTTAAAAAAAAAAAATGTATAAAATAATAGTAAAAGGTACTGCTATAGTATTCGGAATAATAATATAATAATTGTAGACGAAACGCGCGACACTGCCAAAATCGTATGGCGACGGTGAAAAAATTTAAAAGTAAAATATTTTTTAAAGTAAAAATTTTTTAGTGAACATCATAATATTATATTAGTATTATATATTATATAGTGACTTGGGGAAAATACTCGAGTACGTGGAGCAGAGTAACCGCGCGTGATGTTCCGCCGCGGTTACCGCGACGATTGGCACTGTCCCGATCGCTCAGACGCGATCGATCGAAAAACGGTCTCGCGGAAAGCCGGGACGACGATACGCAGCGGCGACTGCACATCGTATATCGGGTTACGTGACGGCGGCAGGGCGTAGGCGCTGTCCGGCGGGCGTCCTTGACGGCGGCGCGGGCCGTAATAGAAGGAAGACGAGCGAGGTATATCGCGCGCGGGACTATCGTCCTATGGGAGGACGACATGAGTACGCGTAGATGGGACCGGGCGATCGCGCGCGATAATGTGTGGCCGCCTCGGGCGAAAGGAACAATATAATCGCTCCGATGCCACCCGCCGCCACCGACGACGCCGCCGCCGCCGCAACGGCAATGACATTGGCCGCTCGCCGACTACTACCACGGTCCCGCGCGGTATATAAACCGTCCGACGTCTGGTTCTTCTCACCATTCGTCCCGAAGCACCGTACCAAACCGTAGCAGCTTGAACCGACCGAGTTCGATTCGTTCGCCTAGTACAACACACAACAGTCACCACCAAAACTCATCCGTCATCATGATGTCTCAACTGGTGAGTACTTATAATATTTTTAATAACAATTTTAAGGTTTCGACAATATAGTATTATAATATCGTCGTACACTCTGCCGATCTTCTTGTCCAAGACTTGGCGCACTACGAGTAACCAAATTTCTAAGTACATATTATTATAGTTTTTTTTTTTTTTTATATAAAATATGCGATATTCGGTTAAGGCTTTGACGCTGTCGTCATCTCTGCTCAGACGGATTTCGTATGTGCTCGAAAAGCCTATGTTGTTTTTCATTTTTTAAAAGACCAGACTTTTTTTAATACCAATCGTTTAGTAAATAATTTAGATTTATAGTTTTAAATACTAATTTTAATCTTATAATATACGCCCGAATGATTTGAGTGTATTAGGAGAGCCTTTAAACAACTCAACCAGAGCGCTGTACTACCTTTCTGAGCTATGATTTCATATATCTATTACTACACTACTCAATTCGATAGGTATTTCAGAGGATAGCCCGAGTTCACTTATCGTCGCAAATAAACTTACTCTTTGCCGTTTTAAATACTAACATTTACACATTTTGTCCATTATTATCCTCTTTATAATTCAAGTACGACAAATAACCGATTAGAAAAATTGCATGGATTGAAAAAATATTTGATTACAACACACAATATCCTCGTATAATAAAACAAGTATAATAATTTTGATCGTTTTTTTTTATTTTTTTTATATTTTTAATCATCAATACTTATAAATTATATAAATAAATTTTAGTCTTTAACATATTTTTCTTCAAAAACACACTCAATAAAATTTCTTCTGTAATATTTAGAATCTGAATCTGTAGTAAACATTTTTTAAATTAAATTGCAATTTCAATAAATACACTTAAATCAATAATATATTCTTATATACTCTATTTAGATATAACTTATATAAACCATTTTAAAAATCTATATATTTAAATTTAAATTCATAAAATTAATTAATAACTTTTGAATTAAATATTATTAAAATTAAAATTTTATCACGTTTTTCTATTATTTATTAACATAATGTCATAGGTATTTTTTAAATCTTAAATTTATTCACAATAAATTAATATACTCTGATATTTACACAATAGTTTATACCTAAAATATATTTTTAAAAGGGCAGATATTAAGAAAATGCAGCTTTTTAATAAATACCTAATATTTATACAATATTAATATTTAAAAACTTATTTGTTCTTAGTATAAAACCACAATAAGCTGTAATTATTTGTTAGTACCTAAATCGTTTAAAAGTTTAATTTATTTATATTATTTTCATTATATCGTTTACTCCTTTTACTCGAGTGAACGAATATCATATATTAATATTTCTATATCTAATGAATTTCGATGTTTAATATTATTTTGCGTTTCATATTTCAACAATAAAAAAATTCGGTTCGTCTTAAGTCTTAACCGTCATTGGTTAAAAAGTGAACGACATAATGCCGTATAATCCCCATACATAACGATCTAAACGAGTGTGTAATATAATAATAATATAAAACTATTAACATGTTAACGCGCGCGTCTTTTTGGGAGGTCTGTTGAAACGGACGAACGTTCTGTGCCGTGACGAATCGTCTCATCATCTGCAGTCACCCATACATACGATTATCCACAGCCTAATCGTGTATCTATACACGTGTGTAATCGGTTCGAAAATATATCCAAAACCACAGGCTGATACGTCGGTATCATCATAATAATATAATGAATAACGTGATTGTTATCGAAACTATAATATAGGCGAGATAATTTTTATTCAATTAGATCATTCTCGGAGATCGCTCGCCACACACCCACAAACCTGCCGTCATCCTACCGTGCGCTTCTCTGCCGCGACAAAACGTTTACGTGTATAATATTATATAGGTAGGTAGGTACGTAACAATATTATCGTTCATCTGATAATTAAATCGTCTCGAATTTGCCGGATCGGATTGGTTTTTCGTGTCGAATCCGCTAAGAAAAATATCTATCGACGACGATGACAAAACGTTTATACGACGGCACTATATCTATACGCCCGTATGGCCGTATTATGCTATGCTATGCTATAATATAATATTATTATTGTTGCAGTTTTCTCTGTCTGTTCGCATCTTTTTCTTAAATTATATATTATACGAAATCGAAAAAAATGACAATAATAATAATAATAATAACTTGTTGAACCAAGAGAATAAGGGCCACCGTAGTGGAATCGTATGACCCGACCACAAATCGTATACACATTATAAAACTGTCTATATACACGACGGATCCATTGAATCGCAGACGAGACGCAGCCGCGACGAATGCGACAATGACGATTGATCTATTTGTCACGGTGTGCCTGTGGCGACGGAAGAAACTATTTGTGTGTAATAATGCGAATGAACTGAAAGTCCTATTAAAACATCAAAACGGGTATGCACGTATGCGCGAATGTGTGTGATTAATTAAAACATACTATCATTTGGATGAGTATTGAAAAACGGCCGACTACAACAATAATAACCATAATAATATAATATAGCCCCGGAGACTTTAACGAACGGTCGCGTTTCGCTATAATAATAATATTAATGTACCTACCGTGTGATGGCAAAAATCGCATCGGATCCGATATCATTTTTGCCCAGTAGTATATAGGACTGCAGTGATTCGAATGTCGGTCAAACGATAATATAACATAATATTATAAGGGAATAAAATAAATAACAATAATATATTATAATCATACCCTCAGCTCAATTGTTTCGATCCAAAAGCCGAGGGCATTAGGTCGCGAGTCCGGATCTGTTACAGCCGCAGGTCGCCCCAAAGAACTGTAGATATATTGGAAAGCGACCGAACGATATTATAAACACACCTGCTGTGAAATTTCACATATAAAATCTAATATTATAATAGGTACATTCGAACACGGCGATGGACAACGCAAAAGCTCGGGTAAAAATATATCTTTCAGAATTTTTATTTGGCGCTTAGACGGCATACGTAGTTGATTCAGACATTGAATTCTATAATACAATTTTATATTATAATAATAGTTGTCACGTACACAACACACGCACGCGAAATCTATTGAGCTAGCACGATGGAATGAATAAAAAAATACTTACAATAATTGATATGGGCGAGAATAAAATTGTCGGACGTTTTTCGACGTGTGTACATCGCGTGGTAGTTTATTCTATCGAGAAAACGAGTAGGTACTTCGTATAATGTATTAATGTATACCTATATCATCGAACGTCGAATTCGGTGTGCAAGCGTGTGTTGAACTCAAAATAAAAAAATTCGTTTTTCAATATACACAACACAAAGACATACCGGTACACATATTATTATTATTATTATTATTATTATTAGTTATTACGTATTATTGTGTACAGCATAGTCCGGTCGGTCGCGGAATATAATAGACCTTTGGAAAATCGCGAATCGCACGTCCGACGACAACCACTCCCGTCGTTTGTCGTCGCGGTATCAACCGGCACCGCGTATTACAATCCTCCGGTTGTTGTGATACGCCGTTAAATAATAATATAATTTAAGCCCTCGACAATATATAATAATAATATAATATAAGTGACCACAATGGGAGTCCCCTTAAATTAGCACGTCCGAATCGTCGCTGACGAATGAGCTCCGATGGTGTTCGATTGTGCGCGTGTATTGTATATCTGGGCCACTATTACTACACACATTTCGCACGTCGCGAGCACACATGCGAGTAATTATAATAAAATATTTAATATAATACCGTTTTGTCCGGCCGGTATCCGCTGCAGTTTATTATATTATATATTGCAGTCGACATATATAATTGAGAAAATCGATCGCATTTTCAGCACACGATTGTAGTCCGAATATTTCCTATACGCATTATATTGTATACTTATATATGGCACATATAACTATACCGTTTAATACCTAACTAAACTAAAGGCATGCTCGTAGCGGGAAAAGTGTATTATTTTCCCTTTGTCTATTTTTCAACAATTGGTTTCTCAATTGACTATATAATTTATTGTTTAAATAAAAATTCAGGTTTTTTCCGTGTTGACATTTTATAAAGGATAATAAGTCAGTATATTATAACAATTAATCACATTTTTTTTTCGTTATTACATAGTCTGAAAATATTTAAAAATACATATCGATAACAACCGCGACTCTTTTTCAAAAAACCAAACTTATCGTTGGTCGCAAATCACAACGATACATATCACAATACGCGTCGCAGTCTTCATCATAATATTATATACTTTAAACGGAATGATGAAACACGATCGTATAATATATCGTATAAATGTCTGTTCGCAGGTTGTTGTAATTGGGTTCGTAGCCGCGTGCTCGGCCAGTCCTTCTCTATACTTCAGCGGTCCACAATACTACAGCGGTTACTACGCAGCCCCCGCCGCCGTGGTCAGCCCCATCAAGAGCCAATACCACACACAAAACGAATTCGGACAGTACGCTTACGGCTACAACGACGGATACTCCAGCAAATCCGAAACCAAGCACGCCAACGGTCTGACCGAAGGAGCGTACTCGTACGTCGACCCCAACGGAGTTCTCCAACAATACAAGTACGTGTCCGACGAGAACGGTTACCGCGTGTCCGGCACCAACTTGCCAGTGGCCCCAGCCGTCCCAGCCGTCGAAGTCCCGGCCGTCCCAGCCGTCGAGTCCGTCGTCGCAGTCAAGGCCGTAGAAGCAGCCCCGGCCCCAGCCGTCTACCAAGCCGCCGAACTCCCACAACAGGTACAAGACACCCCTGAAGTGGCAGCCGCCAAGGTAGCTCACCAGATCGCTTACGACGAGGCCAAGAAAGCCGCTGACGCCTCACCGGCCGAAAACGAATCGTCGTCCGACAGCGTCGTCCAAGACTCCGCCGAAACACCGCCGCACCCGCCGCACCAGCAGCACCCGCAGCACCAGCCGCCGACCACTCCGGCAGCTTCGTATCAGCCCCTGCAGTCTTGGCCACCGCACCCGCCGCCGTCTCCTCGTACAGTTACCACCCAACCGCATACGCCGCTTACCCGTCGTACGCCACCGTCCACGCACCCGCCCCAGTCGCCACCTACGCTTACGGCCCAGTCGCATCCTACGCATACGCCGCCGCACCAGCCCCGTCTTACGCTTACACCGCCCCGTTCGCCGCCTCGTCGTACTCGCCGGTGCACAGCCAATACCACTCCCAAGACGAGTTCGGTCAGTACTCGTACGGTTACAACAGCGGTTCGTCATCTAAGGCCGAAGTCAAGACCCTCGACGGAGTCACCCGTGGAGGTTACTCGTACGTGGATGCCAACGGACAGGTCCAACACTACAACTACGTTTCCGACCCGGTCAACGGTTTCCGCGTCGCCGGCACCAACCTGCCAGCAGCCAACGCTTTGTAAACGAAAGCGACCAGCCGCCAAAGTAAACTAAACGCTCTATACCAACCCCCAACCGTCCCCACGAACACCCCAACCCCCATTAACCCCATCACGCTGCTACGTTGTTTTTAGGTACTGGATGTAAACTTAAATATCATATTCGTGTACGATACGATACTCGCGGTACGTCACGCGTATACCTCGTCTCTACATAGGAGGAGGTCAGTGCCGTGACGAATTTTCGCACTTGAGTATAGCGTGCGTAAATGAATATGGTATTACTATTAATAAACGCGTGTTTATGACTCTTCGTCGAGTTTTGTACAGGCTCCCCTCTAAAATGGTCAACGGTCCGGAGGGGTAGCGCGACGTTGCCGAGGATCGTCGGATCCGTTTGCCGCCCGGCGTCAAACGAAACCGGTGGACTTTGATTCGCGCAAAGAAATTTCGTTTCTCGGCACCGTCACGCTCACTGCTCCACTTCCCCTCGCTCAACCACGAGGCGAATGTAAAGGGCTGATTATTAATAAAAAAAAATACATTTTTTTTTTATTTTGTTAGCTTTTAAGTTTTTTTTTTTTTATACTCTACACTGTCTTCACGTGAACACATCAATATTATTATTGTATTTTTGGTAAATGAAAACTCTGTTAATAATAAATTCACGATTTTGTAACTGTATACACACTTGTATTTATGTATTATACTATAACCATACTTTTCTCGAAATACCTATCCAAATCCTTTCTTGAACTTTTCCTCAAAAATTGTTATTGTTAGATCGTCCACAATCGTCATTTTATCTTATATACCTACACCATTTTAAAATTCAATCTAATAATGGTCCAAATTATCAATGACCATATGACGTATTTGTAATATTAGTTCTATGATGGTATTTCAATACACTGTTATTTAGTATGCATTAGAAGAACAACAATAATAACTATAAGTGTCTATAATTGCACATATATAAATCCAGGGTCGGCGAAAGTTATGAGTGACGTGAGCGACTGCCTAGGACGCTAATATGTAAGGGATGGCAAACTCAAACTTATATAATTTTAATTTATCTTTTGATACGCATAAACGAATAAAATTATCAATAACCTATACTATTTAAAATATGTATTATCCAATACACCTTTAATTGAAGATACTTGCTGGTTTTAGTTTAAAAATAATTTTTGTAATTATAGAATTATTTATACCTCCTCCGTTGTACGTGTTAAAGTCGCAACTGATTCACCAATTATCTTTAGATAATATTTATGTATTTTAGTAATTACGATTACGATTTACCCATTTATAAATAAATAAATGCATTACTGGACAGTGGACGAAAGACGATAACACGCAACTGGTTGTATAATACACATACAGTAGTCACTCAAGTTGTCGCAGAGTACTTATATTATCTTTATTTTTTTTTTCGTTATTAAAAAAAAGTATTTATTATTTTCTATGAGCTCATGCTTTACAATGCGGTTCTATCTGAACCAACAGGTAAATATTAATATTTTTCGATCAGGTAGTTTATTTGTTTTATGAATCATTGTTATTTATTATTAATACTTTATTTATTCATTAATTTATTCAACTTAAAAACCCGAATTAAGATACATGAATAAATAACTGTAGGTGTAATTATATTGTACCATGCCGCCAAAAAAAAAGAAAAACCTTAGGCGCCTCATATATATCGAAATCGTAGAGCCCGAGCTCAATTAAAATTTTAAAAAAGCACAAGAATAATAAATAAATATTTTAAAAGTAATAATGACATAACTACTTCGATATCAGATGATAAAAGTGATTCAATTAACGATATATATAAAAACATTTTTTTAACACACCTAGAAAACCTAGTCATATTGACAACGAATGGGGAGGGGGTGAAAAGCGCCAATACTCTTAACGCCAGCCCTATGTATAACAAGTGTCTAAGTAATATCTTAAGATGAAGTACTCAAAAAAAAAAAACGTTTATTGTTTGATAATTTCATTAATGTATCTACCAACAATTGATTAAATGTAATAAATAAAAAGATCAACCGCTAGATTACTTCTTATTTTCACGCTGTCATGCAAATTAATGAATATTCAACTTATACGCTTATAATGGTAAAATCCAATTTCATATGTGTGATTTGAATTAATAAAAACTTAAATAAAATAAAAATTTAAGTACCAAGCTGACTTTTGAAAGCAGAAAGATAAAATAATAACAGAAAATGTAGTAAAATAAAATATAAATTATGAGTTATTTAACTATATAATCAATGTATTATAACTCGGGTTTTAACGAATGTTTATAAATGGAATACTATAATAGTAGATCATTTACTAAAATATCCCGAAATTTGATTTACAATATTTTTCTAAAAGCCCATTTCAGTACATAAACACACTGAACACATTTATACATTCGTAATATAATATATTACCACGAGGTAATATAAAATTGTATATGTCGTATATTATGATAGTATAATAATTGGTATATAGGTACTATTGAAATGTGCTATACAAAGTCAAAAAAAAAAATATTACAAATTTTACATCGGCAGAAAAATAATAATGGCACATTAATACTATATTATAGGTTAATAGTTAGATATATAAACCAGCTCGTGTATCAAACAATTATTGACTATAATGACAAATCGATGTATAGCCATAGCGCGGACGCATTCATCAAACTATAATACCAATATGTTGTACGTTGATGGGGTGGATGGAATTTAAAATTCGTTCAGGTCACGTATAAAATATATGAATAATAATACGTAGTGTGACCATAATTTTACCTGTCTAAAAAGTAGACACATTTCAAACAATTTTTAAAAATTATCATTAGATGTGAATTATTTATAAAACGCTTAATCACCATGCTAATTAATAATTCTACTTTACTATAATATTAATAATTAGTAAAATCAAATTAGAATAATACTTAGTCATTAAACTACAACGCAGTGCTGAGTATTAATTTCGATAGTTATAAAAGTACTTACGATTTACAAAGAGGCTATAATACATTATATATATATATATATTTATGTATAACAATTAAAAATTCATATTTTCTTCCTAATTAGAGCAAAATATGAAAATTTCAATTTAGTTAATTCATAAATGGGACACCGCACGTATTAGTTAACGAAGACACGAAAAAGGATTATCTAGGTGAAAGGTTACCTTTTATAATTGTTTCATTCCCGTGTTTCCTATCTATTTTAATAACACTCGTATATTATATATTTATGTAATTATAAATGTTATTTCCGTAAGTAAAACTTTTGGTAATCCTAATTCCTTCTAATTTAAATATTGACATACCCAGTTGCTATACATCTTGTTCTGAAAACTTAGATAATACCACCCCAAATTCACGGTAATAATATTGGTATAACTTACCTACTATAAAACCATAAACTATTTTCTGACGTCTGGGCTACAACTATAATACATTAATACGTAATAAGTGCACAGTAAAATATTATGAATCACGATTTTGTATGAGATTTACAATAGTTATTTTCTTATAATATAAAATAATTTTAACCAATTATATCACTGCTTTTTGACTTTGTAATTTTAATTTTCAACTTTAAATAATTGCGAGATATCGTTCTTCAGTTTTCATACTCGTGCTTACTATTTTGATAACCCGGTAACATTACTAAACATTAAGTTGTTCGTTATAGATGGAAATAATTATTTAGGTATATCAGTAAAACAAGTTAATCGCGTTTCCTGTGTTTCTGAGGAAAACAATATCAATGCATTTCTTAATTGACTTAGCTTGTAACGTCAGCCATCAAGGATGAGTTCGCACTTTACTGATGTATTTCATTACTTAATTGTGGATCACAAATAGCTAAAAGTGGTCGTACTTATAAGTTATAAGCATCAAATCATCATTCTCTCTCCTTCAAAGCCGTAACAATAAGAATATATATTTATATTATAAGGTAAGATTTTTATTTTTTACAAATAATTTAAAAAACCTATTTGTAATTCAATTCAATATAATGGTCTCATTATAATTACCATAACTTAAGACCTATATTTTGACTAATTACATATTTTAATATAAATATTAATAAATCAAAGTAACGATGGACGTCAAAATGTGTACAATATGAGTATGATTAACTACAAGTAGTTCGTATATGAAATTAATCAATAATATTTATAGAACATATTTAATAAAATAACTGAATTGTAGACTTTATTCCATTCAAGTATCGTGAGTGAAAAATATCTTGGGAAATTCTATTAGGGTACTTTGCAATACTCAATAGTCAATAAGTACAACATAAACCAATTAAAACAGAAATTATGACAAAGTAACAATATTAAAAAGTAACAATATTAAAAAGAAGAATGAAATATAACTTTTAAATAAAATCAAAATGCTATAGCTCTAACTGATATAGAATTTTTAAGTGTATTATATCTACCTATAATGTATTACATATATTTTTGACTTATTTGATATTTCTTCTAGGGCATAAAAAATTAATGACCTAAGCACTAACAGAATATATCGTTAAAAATATGATTGGAAAGTGTCAGAAACAAAGTTTATTCCATTTTTTAGATTTCTATAGAAAATAATTGTCGTACGTTAGCAGAAACCAAAAACTTGTGATTTTCAAAAAGTTATACTTATTTCCCTTCTTATTATTGTGTTACTGTATCATCATTCATCAGTGAATTCACCACAATGTATTCACAATCAAAACCGAGTTTAATTTCTGATATACTATTATGACTTATAAGGCTTAAATATCGCAAAATATGCGATCAGTTTTGGTTGCCTGCAGCTGACTTAACAATTTAATTTCCTTAAAAAATAACCTTACGTCATCGTCTTAATATTTTAACACCAAATTTAATTCATCATTGCCTGTAACACACGTAATAATATTATACATAATGTATACAGGTATAATGTAATGTCCATGACGTGTAATTCAATTAGCAATTACATGGAATAAAAATATTTATTAGATCGTCTTTGTGTGCTTGATTTTTTTTCCTGCGTAATTTAACCAAATTTTTTGCATGTATCTAAAATATTAATGTTCTTTGTTAAGAAAATATAATAACACATAATAATATTATGTTATGTGTAATTTTAAACAACGAAAACAGACGAGCAAAAAACCTGTTCCGCTAGGTATCTGATCTCGTTGTTTCAATGATGTTTAATTAAAATATGATCTGCATTTGATTTTGTGTAATAACTACAAAATATTCACCTACACTTACTTGTGGTTAATGTTCTTTAATGTTAGCAAATCATTTGCCAGAATAAGCGTAACATCTAATAGATTATTAACAAAGAAATATTATTGTAATCGAGTAAATCAACTATAGGTACATATATAAAAGATATGAGAACAATTATTAATACGGAGGATATCAAGTTGTATGATATAATAATTGGTTCAAGATTAAAATGTTCCTATGGATAAAACGTATTATTTATGATTGCCCGGAGCCATTAAATTTGCTTTGAATAATTATTCTAATAAAGTATATAGTATATACCTACCTACAGTATAACTATATAACTATTTATACATATATATTGAATAAATTATGGTTAAATTTAATATTTTAATACTTAATCTGTTTCTTCGAAGAGTGAGAAATACATTATTTATATTAATTATGATTTTCTTTCATTTATCGAATTTATTTGAATTTATGAATACTCGGCTACTATTTAAATTATCATATTATTATCAAACAACAACTCTAATGGACAATATAATTTCCAATAATTTCATAATTAGCTATATTTCATCATACACGCAGGTGTATTCCTTTTTTTATCATTATTATTATTATTATGTATTGTATGTATTGTCCGTTATAAAATCAATCACTATTTAATCATAGCTCTAACGAAGATAGGTAAGAAAATTGCAAAATGTTCTGATTTTATATATAATATCGTGGATTTGTTTGTGAAAAACAAATTTTAAAAGTTACAGTTGTACGTGATTATTATTTATTAATAATATGGAAAAAATTAAACCGCTACTATAATATTTTATAAATTCTGAATACGATTAACACATCATAATTATAGATGAATAATAATTAAATATATAAGTATAAAAATAGATCCTAACAAAAATCGTTATAAAACAAAAACACTGTAGGTACACTGAATAATAATTCCGTGTAGGTACCAAGGCATAAAATTATATAGGTAATAATATATCTAATAATATTGGCCAAAATTTTTCATTAATAATAACTATTCAAATTCTGATTTTTCTAATTCTCGAGTATACCTACTTAAAGAATATTTTTGAAATATTTGCAGTTTATTCCGTTTAAAAAAGTATATAACAATGTTCGATACAACCTTGTTCTTTTTTGTAAGAATTAATCTTTTGGATTATTTTTATATTTTTAAGTAGACGATTTTTTAATGTACCTAGTATATAAATCAAAATTAAAACAAATAGTTGTTCATTATAGTTTCTGAATTATTAATCTTTATGAACCTATTATTCCTAGTATCTTTATATAACCTAGTCTATGATAATAATTTTTAATATTGGGAGCTAAAATGGTTTTAAGAATCAAGATAATATTAACAAATATTAATTGTATATTATAATCTATAACATTTTATAATTTGTTTGAAACGACCTAGTAGAATAATCCATATAGTTATAACGTCAATTTCAATTTTATATATTAAACCATCAACAAGAATTTTTATATTAAGTCTATTAATGCAAACAATATACGTACTCGCTTGAACTTCGATTTAGAATATCAACGTTTTCAAAAAAATATTTCATCTGCGATTTGCAAGAAAAAAGTGATTTTGATTTAATAATACCTAACTACTTATTTGTATGTCACCAAAGGACATTCCTTAAATAGTATAAATTATATTAATTTTCCAAAAATATGGTTTTTTTTTCAAGTATACCATTAAAAAATTACCAAAACCATAATATGATTAATATATTTAAAGAATAAAAGCGGAGTGAACATGCTTGGTAATACTGTAGCCTATGCATATCACGCGTGTGTCGTGGTCGTTTTAATAAATACGGGGAAGCTGTACGGTGGCAATAATATTATTACGTTGGCGCGGGCGAACTAAAAAGTAAATGCCATCCATTCGAATTCAATAGCTGTTTTATACACACACACACACACAAACGTCGTGTTATATGTGTATTATTTTATACGTAAAATATATTTTATCGTCTGCAGTATAAATATGTATACGTATATGTATAATAATAACACTATTGCAGTACAACAATAATAATAATATAAATCAGTATATACACACGCACGTGTAAAGGGCTTATGGTAAATCGTTTATTATCGCCGTACATCATATTATCTTTATTTTATTACAGTGCATTGTTATTTATTATTATGGCACTATTTAGACCATGTTTTATGACGAATTTTTCGATCGGAACTCTATAGTTCTAGATACATCTATACACCGACTAACTACATACATTATACGTGTATGTGTGAATGGGTGTGTGAGTGTGTATCCACATTACACGTATATATTTATAATAAATATAGACTGCTAACCCCCAAATTCGTTACTTTGTTCGCAATCGCGAATCCACTCTGAGGTTTTTTTTTGTATGATTATATATATATATACCTATATAAACTTTCGTAGTCTCGCCATAGTGGTACTGAATTAGTTAAAATGTACTTATCGCGCACTCCCTACCACGCGATTTTTTTTTTTTATTGTGTCCTGTGACCCTATGCTACGTTAGCGGGTTTTCACGAAAAAATAATCGTGTTTGGAGTGTAAAAACGCAATGTCTGTGTAATTTTTTTTTTCAAATTTATTCGCTACCCTTTATCGATCTGTGCGGAGTTTTTTTTTTTATTCATTTTCATTTTTTTTCGTGTTTACGCGTATTATTGGTTTAAAAAATATGTAACCAAACTCATCCGTAAAGTGAAAATACCCCTAAACTAATGCTAAAATCGGCACATTGAATTTTGCTCGATCAGTTTAAAAATTGGTGTCAAATAAATCATTGTACATAGGTACTATTCATAATACAGCTTATAAAATATCTTATCAAATATATTTTTATGTACGGTATAACAAGTATGGATATACCGGAAATTTATGAAAACATACAATAATATGTATATGCGCAATAATACATATGTATGGAATAAATCTTTGTAGACTTGACATAGGTGTAATATGTAAATAGAATAGTAGAACGAAAAGGGTTACGGCAGTGATGTGGAAGAGAAAAAAAAATATTTATTTAAAAAAACCATCTCTCAATTGTGTACCTACAAACTCGTCGTCTTTTTATACGGGTCAAATGCCACAGGAAACCCCTCTGGAAGTTTTCTGAATCACATGCGTTTTTCCAGTGGTTGCAGCAGAGATACGTACATAATAAAAACGAATTAAAACATCAATAAACTCCATAATACATTTGTTGCACATATCGTATATGCATAGTAATATTCCAAAAATTAATTTTAATGATGACAAACTACAAATAATTATGATATTTTACTAAATGCAATCGAAAATTTCCAAACAATGATAAAAAAAAAGAAATATAACATAATATATCACAACATGTCAACACACAACTCACTGCAATTATATAATTTTTATATTATAATATATTATCCGAACTCAAATTAATTTTTACATTATTTGACACTTTAATGTAGAGGTATAGCACAATATTGCTACATAACTTATTTAAACTTTAGATGCTAATAATGGCTAGAATTATACTCTATAACACTTGATAGACGACAATTGATGACTGATTATCTACAAAATATCCTACTAATATTTGAAAAAAATTTGTATAAAATATTATATATTACGTACTACCTATATACTTTATATGTTGCAAATCACAACCACACTGTATTTACGAATATTTTACTAATATGAGTTTGTTAAGTTTGAATTCATTGAGATTAACTTATTTTGTCTAACCTTGAAAATTGATCTGATAATGCAATCGATAACTTATTTTCAAGGGAAGCTAGTGTGTAATCTTAAAAATAACATTAGGTACTTATTATGATTATAAAATTACGCATAATACTGCTGCAACCGCCAACACTTTGGACAGTTCAAACTATTGGTAATATTGGAAATCACTTTTAAAATATTGCAAAATAATAATTAAATTGTCTATAACCGACAAAACTATCATAAATTGTACTTTAATATATTAACTTCAGGGACAAAGTTACGGCATGACAGTTTAACCAGTGGGCACTGAGCCTACAATATTTTCTTGTTTTTACATAATTGTATAAACCTGACACCCTTCTGCAAACTTTAATTTTACAACGCCTTTATAATTCCTTGGTTGATGTATAAATATTTTGATTGAATTGAAAAGGATTATCCCTTTTTGTTATATATCATCGTATAAATATCCTTCAGATATTTTTTTGATTTTTCATCTTATCTTTTTTAAGGACCATAACCTATAAAAGATACAATACATTTTTTTAATTTTATGTTTTCTTAGGATCAAATATGTATTGTTTTTTAGATCTTCAAATAAAAATCAACATACGAAAAACAAAAATATACTTATGTTCTATTCAACATTTATTTCGCAAGCATTAAAACATATTGTTTAGTTTTTCAATAATGCTGTTATTTGGATTCCAATTTTTGGATATTTTAAAATAATTAATAAATATTCCTACAAACGATTACATTTTGAATATTTTGAGATTTTGTGAACCATACTTAAAGCGTAATCTGTGGAGTTAAAAACTTTTTTTTTATAAATGTGAATTCTTCTACTCAAATTTTAACCGGATAATGTTTTACGAAAATATTAGTATGTTTAAATCAAAATTTTTAAGCGAATAGGTTTATAGGTTTAAGTTACTTAACTTTGTGTATTGAGAATAATAAGTCTATGATAACAGATTTGAAATGAATGAATATACAGTGATTTTAAAACTAATTAATATTAACGTATCGTGACATCTCATATATAATTTGTAAACAAAAGCTCTAATAAATACTAGATTCAATAAAAGATATAGGTAAGTAGTATTTGTATCTATCATTTAATGACATCTTCATTATTATAAATAATAATAAACTATATTCATTATTATCTTGAATTCAGTACATCAACGTTTTCAACAAAGTGAAGAATTTTAATTGAAAAACAGATTTTTATATTACGACGGGATATTCTTTTTATGTACCTATAGTACAAAAAATCTTAAGAACTTTGAATTAATACGGTATTTAACTTGGTATATTTAAAATTTTAAAAATCAAAATATGGAGTAAAAATGTTTGTTAAATTACTCTACATAATATTTTCAAATATATTAAAATAGTTCATTATTATAGGGCTCATATTTTAAGCATATATATTTTTTTATACAGGAGATAGAAATCTAATTTTTTTTTATATAAATTCGTTTCACGTTATTCTGATTCCAAATAAACCAATTTATTTTTGCTTTTTTCAGTTATTTCAGCTGTATAATTTTTATATGTTTATTATACTACAATAGTAATAATAAAAAATTGAATTAATATAAGAAACGTAAAAACCCAGAATGTGTTATAGATATTGAATTATTATTGTTTTCGTTATCAGCTTGTTTATTAAATGTATAAAATGTATCGATCTACATAATATTATTACCTGCAGTACCTATGCGGTCAGTATGCCTATAACATCGATATCGTCCATTTCAAAATTTAAGATTTAGTGTTGTAATTTGAAACCTTTTATATAAAGTAGGTATGCACCGTTCACTTCAGTGGATATATGTAGAAAGTTCGTTTTTTATGTTCAATGTTAAATATTCTGTCGAACAATAGTCAGTTTCACTACTGAAAATGTAAGGAAACACATAGTAATTAATTTTTCAATTTTTTTATTCATTTCTATAAGCAGTTAGTGTTAATTTTTGGTCATGCTTTTTAAAAAATAAATTTACTTCTTTTTTACTTTTTAAAATCCGAGCTCTGTTTATTACTATAGTAATCAAAAATTAAATTAAGATAATTATCTTATACTTACATATTATATTTACACAATATTTATTGAAAATGTATTTTGATTATATTTTTGAGTTATAAAAAAGTATAACATGGATATTAATTTTGAATAGGTCATTCTATTGGATTTTTTAGGACAGTGAAGTGTGTGAGGGAGAATTAGGCGTAAAATTTTCTTTAGCTTTGGGTCGAAAATCACTCCAACATATTTTTTATAATGTAGCTCCCTCAACAAAAGTGGCCCTGACATATTATAATATAAATTATTATAATAGTTAAGTTTTATAAATTAGTTTTTTAGGTAATCCAAGGTCAAACTTCTTACTGGAAAGGCAAAAAAGCTTCTAATATGTAATGTCATATTAATTAAACTGTATATAAAATAAATCATTTTCACTGTTTCCACCGTCCACTGCAGGCTATGATTATGAAGCATTTTTTAATTGTTTAAAATATTTAAAATGGTCTAATATATAAATAAAATTTAAATGTGCTCCACAAGTGTATTTAAAAACAAAAAGCATCTAAACAACAACCATATTTGTTTACGATAGTTTATGCATACAGTGATTACATAATATTAATTTGGTAAATATTTTTTGAACCTATTTTAAAAAATAATTCACAGAGAATTTTTTTTAAATTTAAATTAATCCGCGGGGACAGTGGTCTAAATGATATGATAGTATGAGTAATACATACTGTTAATAATAACTATATCTATGGTAACATTGTATTTCAAATAGAATTATTAATTATTGGTTGTGTATACTATTGGAATTGTCTTTAATATAAATTTAAAAATATTTTAAAATAATAAGTTTTAGCTTTATGTATAATTAGGGTTGCCAGATTTTAAAATCATTACCAAGCCGGGGCATCCTAATATTGAATAACTTTTTTCAGTATAGTTATATGGAGATAATATTAGTTAATGATATAATACTATTTACAATATTATTCTATGTTTTATTATTAATTAATGCAATATTAAAGTTATTTTATCTCGGCTCTAGTACTAAAATATAAGAGAAACAACTACCTAATTGTGTATAAAATAAAAATAACTCTTAGTATTGTTTAATTGAATATAATAAAAAAAATGTTTTAATTTTATAAAAATGTTATTTCAAAATATGTAGTCTTAAAAGGTATATGTAAGTATACTAAGTTGTAAATACACTCTCCCCAAGTAGGGGTGTAGATACAATATGTAGCGTGTCCCGTGAGGATTTACCCATTGCAATATCTCCTTAAATAATGGAGATAGTATCATGATTCTGTATTTTTTTTTTCATAAGACACACAAAGACAAGAACTACAAGTATTTCATATTTTAATTTAATTTAATGTTTTGGTAAAAAAGTTAAAAAAAAATATATATTATTTAATTATTTTCAAAAATATATAAAATACCTATTTTGTAAAGTGTATGATTCTGAAAATGTTGACGTTTCAACATTTAATATTCATTAACATCGTGATTTTTAATATTATTCGTCGGTCTCACTAGCCACGGGTCACGTCATGTTTATTATCACAATTCACAGGTTCTATGGTGTTAAATACCTAATTCATAATTTTTCTCGAAACTAGAAAAATATTAAAATTCGTGAAATATAATATATTGGTTTACTTATTACAGGTTCTCAGAAGGATTTTTTTTCTCGTACTGGCGTAAGTGTTTTTACGTATTATATCTATCCATTTTTTCAGTTGGCATTTTTTTCATTATTGAGTCATACACGATTATTTTTTTCTATGAATTTCAATAGTAAAACTATCAATGGCGTTGTATATAGACCACTATATATACACCGTAAGTTCGTCGTTCCATTTTACAGTGATATCACAATATTATAATGTGGTTTTTTTGTGACGATAACGCTAATCAGCAGTTATCAATCGCTGTTTGTGATAGTGATACAGAATGTTGTTTATACGATTCAAGTCGTTTAAATATTACGTTTTGGATTTTTAAAATGCAAGCATTAATATAAAATAAATATTGTTAGTTTGTTATTTTTTTATTTTATTAGTACGTTTAATAATTTATTAAACATTTAACCGTAATATGTCCGAATTCAAAGTGCCGCATAAGGTAATAATGACTAACAATATCAATGTTTTTGAATTATTTCATTGTTTTTAAATTGTCCTATACTTACTTTGTATTATTTGCTTCAGCGGTATCGACGAGAAGATGAAAATGAATCCAATTCTGACGATGAATATGTACCATATGTGCCCGTCAGAGAACGAAAAAAACAAGAGCTACTCAGACTAGGTAGACTTTCAAAGGTAATATAAATTTAATAGGGTACTTTTTAAATAATTTGATCAATAAATTAAGTAAATAATATTTAAAATTATTTTTAGCTTAAAGAAGAGTCTGGAAAAGTTAAATCATCTAGTGATGAATTTGATGATGATGAAACTGAAGGACAAGTATGGGGTAGAAAATCAAACATTAGTCTTTTAGATCAACACACAGAACTTAAGAAACTTGCTGAAGGTAAGATTATTTTATTTTATCTAAACTGAATATAAATATAAAATGTTCATATCATACTGTTTTATATAAATTACAGCAAAAAAAGAAAGTGAAATGGAAAAACAGTTAAAAGAAGAAGAAAAAATTTTAGAAAGTGTTGCAGAGAAAAAAGCCTTAATGGGTGTTGCTGAGTTGGCCAAAGGTATCCAATATGATGATCCAATTAAAACAAGGTTACAATAAACACTGGTTAAAACAACATTATAATACTATTTATTTCAAAACTTTGCTAAATTGGCATTTATTCATTTCAGTTGGACAGCTCCTCGATATATTTTAGCTATGCCAGAAGAACGTCATGAAAATGTACGTCTCAAGTTACGTATACTAGTTGAAGGTGAAGAAATTCCTCCTCCTCTCAAATCGTTTAGAGAAATGAAATTAAACAAAGGAATTATGGCTGGTCTTTCTCAAAAAGGCATAAAAAAACCAACACCAATTCAAGTCCAAGGAATTCCCACTGTGTATGTATTTTATAAAACAAATCGGTCTTATAAGGTTATTATTAAATTAGATTAATACTTATTTAATGAAATATTTATATGTTATTTTAGATTATCTGGAAGAGATATGATTGGTATAGCATTTACTGGTAGTGGTAAAACATTAGTTTTTGTACTACCACTTTTAATGTTTTGTCTAGAACAAGAAATAAAATTACCATTCAAGCCTAATGAAGGACCATATGGTATTAACATTTAATATTCTATAAATATATTAATGAATAAAATTTTATCTGTTTCATATTTTATAGGATTAATAATTTGTCCATCTAGAGAATTGGCAAAACAAACATTTGATATTATTAATCACTACATGACATATCTGGAGCGATCCAATTACCCAAGACTAAGATCATGTCTAGCTATAGGAGGTATACCTGTTTTTGAATCACTTGATGTTATTAAAAGGTAATTTTTAATAATTAATTTTATATCTCATCATTTTTATTTCTAAATTGTATGATACATATTTTTGATTTTTATTTACTTTACTTAGAGGTGTACACATAATGGTAGCAACTCCTGGTCGACTAATGGACATGTTAGATAAGAAAATGATAAATCTGGAAGTCTGTCGGTATGTTATTACTTTTTAATTTATAGTTTTTAAGTTTTTTAAACTGATTATCATTAATATTATTTACTAGCTATCTTTGTATGGATGAAGCTGATAGAATGATTGATATGGGTTTTGAAGAAGATGTGAGAACAATATTTTCATTTTTTCAAGTATGAATTCTATTATTTATAAACATCATCTCACACACTTTAATTTTAACAATTGTTCTTTGTTCATTATTCATTTATATTTTAGGGTCAGAGACAAACATTGTTATTTTCAGCTACTATGCCAAAAAAAATTCAAAATTTTGCTCGGTCAGCTTTAGTTAAACCAATTACCATCAATGTTGGTAGAGCAGGAGCAGCATCTATGAATGTCATTCAAGTAAATTTTTATTTTTATTTATAATAAATAAATAAATAATAAATTATGTTTTATCTAATAAATGTACATTATCAATAGGAAGTAGAGTATGTTAAGCAAGAAGCGAAAGTGGTTTATTTACTAGAATGCTTAAAAAAAACTACTCCACCAGTTTTAATTTTTGCTGAAAAAAAACAAGATGTTGACGCGATACATGAATATTTATTGCTTAAGGGGGTTGAAGCTGTGGCTATACATGGAGGAAAAGGTATAATTAATTTTATATTTCCTATATAATGGTATATTATTTTACACCTATGTGTTTAGATCAAGAGGAACGTTCAAAGTCTGTTGATGCGTTTAGAAAAGGCCAAAAAGATGTACTTGTTGCTACAGATGTAGCTTCCAAAGGGTTAGATTTTGAAGAAATACAGCATGTAATCAACTATGATATGCCCGATGATGTAGAAAATTATGGTTTGTAATTAAAAACATAATAATATGTCAATTTTTAACAATATTTTTACTTTTGAATTTAGTTCATAGAATTGGTAGAACTGGTCGTTCCGGTAAAACTGGTATAGCTACAACATTTATCAATAAAGCAAATGATGAATCTGTATTGTTAGATTTGAAACATTTGTTAATAGAAGCTCGTCAAAAGGTTCCATTATTTTTGTCCGAATTGGAATCAGAAAATGAGAAATACTTGCAACTTGGAGGTACAAATTTACTATTTTATTTTATTTTATTTATTTATTTTTTAATGTATAATATTATTTCTTTATTTTAGATGAAAGAGGTTGCAGTTATTGTGGTGGTTTGGGCCACAGAATTACAGATTGTCCTAAATTAGAAGCAATACAAACTAAACAAGCATCTAATATTGGTCGTAGGGATTATTTAGCAACCAGTGCAGCAGATTATTAGTTTTACTATTACACAGACATATGTATTATACTGATAATTTTACAAAATTGGTTGATTTAGTAAAAATGCATTAAAACAAAAAAATGTTATTGTCTGATTGTATATCGTTTAATAAATCTATTATAAATGTAAATGTTGACTAGACCCATTAGTTATTAAAATATTATTTTTGTACCTATGACTGCTCTTTTGTAATGTGAATAAATGACAAATAATTATAATGTATTAATGTATTATAAAATAAATGATTTTAATTTATAAAATATAACTTAAGCATTAACATTACCTAAAATGACATTTGGTGTTTAAATATATGTATAATATATCATTATTCATAATATAGATACCGGAATATGATATCCATGATGTGATCCGAAATACCTGAAGTCAATACAAACTGCTGTGATTTTTCTCAGGTACCTAACTTTTAAAAATTGATATGCTCCAAAAAATTATCTAATAACAGTATTTTTGGAATGTTTTCAAAACATAATAATACATGAATTAGTGTCATTGCTCATGATGCATATCGCATTTGAAAACATGAAATAAGTATCCCTTAAAACTTTATTCCATATTTCCACATATCACAAAGTTTTCATCTTTCAACCTGTATTATCAAGTATCATCTGGACTCTGAAATAAATAAATATCAACAATGTTATCACTTATTTATTATGTAAATATGATTGTTGATAACAGATGTGAGTTATTATGATAACAAATGTGATTGTAAACATAAAATACTAATACTATTATTACTTATTATTAAATTACCTGTTTTAATTTACTATTTTAGATTTTTTAGTCACTGAGCGGCCAACAGATCAAATTTAGCCAATATTTAGCCTTACTACTCTTATTAATTCTACTAGACGTACTAGAACAAAATATACGCTTTTGTATTTATAATTGTTTATCTTTTTTTCATCAACTATTCTCTAGTCATGAAATATAACTAGTAATGCTCGACAACCAACATCTTTATAACATTTAAAATGACACAATTTTTATTTGTGTTAACCATTTTGGCGTTGAACTATGTATTTGGACATTGCTCTCTGGGAGATAGCTTCCCATCTTACAGAAATTGTGTTCTAGAATGTTCACAGAAACGATGTGACAAGGGTAAAACATTTAATTTCAACTAAACATTTTAATTGACTGATATCTTAACTAATTTAATAATGTATATTTAGATGGAATAAGATACAAGAGAAGCTGTTGTCTTGTAGTTTTAGAAGTTTTTAAATGGAAATGTTCAGAAAACTGCAAATATGATTGCATGTGGCCGATGGTTGAAGGTTTGGTGGAACGTGATTGGCCAGTTCCACAATTTCATGGAAAGGTTGTATATAGAATATTTTTAAATTTACTATTTTTAAAATATTAACTTTTTATTTTTTTTAGTGGCCATTTAAAAGACTACTTGGTCTTCAAGAACCTGCATCCGTAGCATTTTCTTTATTAAATTTATTTACAAATTTAATAATGTTCAACCGTTTCAAAGAGCAAATTCGTTTCACTTTACCATCATGTAATATATGGTCTCTGTACACATTGGTAAATTAAATTTTATTTATGAAATATTAATAACATCTATATAGCTATAAAAATGTCTTCAATTAAAAGTATGAAGAATTTTAATCTATATGGAAGTAAATAAAATTATTAAATACTAATAGAAAATATATATAATACTATGGTAAATACTAAGTAAATTTAAAATTTAAATCATATAACCATTATAAAAATATATTAATACTTTAAATGAGTAATTTATTACAGTTATTCATGTGTATTGTGTAATAATTATTAATTCAAATAATGCTTTTTCACTACATAGTTGATAGTAAGTGTTTGGAGACACGTGTGATAAGTGGTCAGTCCCATCAAAATGTTAAAGACCACTTCAATTATTTTTGTTTATATCAAATATTTATGTCTATTACTTTTTATTTTAGTTTATATATTTTATTTAATTAAATAAATTTAAATGGTTGTAACACACTTAATTTAGACTTAACCTGCATCCTATATTCAATTATATTAAAAAAAAATGAATTTGGATCATTTCAAATCATGAAATGATTAGTTATGATGTTTCTATAAAACATACATTTTATACATTATGTTTAATTAAATTCACTGTATACAATTTTAAAAATTAAACTTTCTGCTTTCAACTGTTATTTTAGAAATTAAAATTAAAGATTAGAATATTTGACTAATAAATGGATTTTATACTTCTTAAAATTATTGATACTTATTAACACTTAATTTATAGTTTTCCATTTTAATTACATATAAATAATACAATACAATTTACAATTTTTAGGTATAAGTTTATGTATTGCTTTGTTTTTATTTTAATTGATGTATATTTTTTTTAGGTATCAGCCAATTGTTGGTTTTGGTCAGCTGTATTCCATGGCCGAGACACTATGTTTACTGAATTAATGGACTACATTAGTGCTTATGCTATGGTTTTATTCGCATTTTATACAATTGGTCATCGAATTCTATTGTACAGTAATCAAATTGTGAAGAATACGTTTATGATTATTTGTTCTCTTGCATTTATCTATCATTCGTTATATCTACTTACTACAGAGTACGATTACAAGTACAACATGACAACAAATCTTCTAGTTGGTAAGAAACAAAAACGATTTGCAATATTTTGTATACATTTATTAACATAAAAAAATAAATGTAGGTGCTGTAACTGGTACAGCCATGTTAATATGGGCTGTGTTGAATCGTCGCAGAATGGGCCATGGTAAATATTTGATATTTTATGTACTTGGCATGACTTTGGCATCGTTACTAGAGTTAGCAGACTTTCCGCCACTTTTGTGGACATTTGATGCACATTCACTCTGGCATTTAGCAACAGCCCCGAACGCGTATTTCATGTACAAGTAAGGCAATACAAATTTGAGCATTATTACTAAACAAGTAATACTTTCTTGGTCAAAATATTTTTTATGTTTTTATTAAAAAAAATTTACTTATCACCAAAACCTTTAAGTTAATATGTAAGTAACTCATCTGCTAGAACTTAAATACTACACTTTTTGAAGTTCTTTTTTTAGTATTTCATTATTGTAGTTATGTAATTATTTATAATAAGTAAATAAATCTGAAAAAGATTAAAAACAAAATCCAGCAATAAAAAAAACAAAACCTTGTTATAATCTTATAACATAATATAACCGATTGGTCGATTTATGTTTAAATTCTAATGTTTATTTAGAATATAATTTTCAATTACTAGGTTAAGTATCAATTATTCTTTCAGTTAACAGAAAAAATATTTAAATAGTAAATTTTCTATAATCTAGACTTAATACATTAATTATGTTACCATTTTCTTTGAAAAAAAATATATTTATATTTTTAATTTTCAATATTACCTAAACATAATTTCCAGATTTGCCATTGAAGACTGTAAACATCAGCGTCGAATGTTACTGAAATGACAGTTTCTTGCACTGGGGATACCTCAGATACAAGATGAATAAAACTTTATTGATGAATTTAGTTTTCCTAACCTTATAATCTCTAACTAACATGTTTAGATTTAAATACTTCCTGAATAGAGCTCACCATAATATTTAAATGAGTTAGGTATAGCGTAATAATTAGTTTTATTACAGTTGTAATAAATACAATTATACGACTATATCCTCATTTAATTAATTTTTGTTATTTTTGTATACAAATTTTACCACAATATGTTAACCCATCAAACTCGATTTGTAGGTATAAGCTAACCATAATATACGTAATATATTATATGTTATGTCTATTTAACTATTGATAAATATTTTACTCTTATGTTTATTGAGTCACTACAATACTACAACTTACCAAAAAATAACTACTACTTGTATCCAATACTACTTACTAGCTATTACTATACTTTTATGAATCTCACAAAAGTTACTCAGTTATTGTGATAAAATGTTAACAAATCTGTTATATATAATTACATAGGTATTTAAGTTTTCTTGTGCGTTTCATTGCCATGTGTATACTTTCTTTAGCTTATTTTTGTTAATGATTTCTTGCATAATATTTAGTCATTGTTTTTATTTTGATATTAATTATCTGTTAACATATTTTATACTAAAGAATTATTGGCTTCCAATCCATCTATTTATACTATACCTAAGATCATTATCTACTTTACTAGTCTATTTAGATTTTTATTATTACCTAAATATAAAAATGTACTATTTGTGAAAAATATAAATATTTTTTATTATAGAAAATTATGTTTTGTTTTTAATTTAATTAACATATTAAAAAAATATTACTATGTATTACTATTTTTTTATTGATATTAACTATGTATGTACAAAGATATGTGTGTTCTCTACCTATGATATAAACATTAAAATATCAAAATTTAGTGTTTACATTTATTATTTTTTATTTCTTTTGAAAATAAATATGTTTACCATGGTCACAATAAATATTTTGAATTTCAAATAGACCTATAAATGTGCATTATATCACTGAGGAAGTATGATTGAATATTTATCCTATTTGTATAACCAACAAAGAACACTCCAAGTGTATTGATTTTAATTCTTAGTCATTTAGAATCTAAATGTAATACACAGTGTTGAAAAATAAAACTACAGTTTACAAATTACAAGATTAGGTAAGTTTATAACTATAATGATTATACATTGCTGGTGTCTATGTCTATAGTATAATTAGCAGGCACAATATGGTGAAGGAAAAATTTTGGAACAATTTTTACTTCAAAATTAGTGAATGGATATTATCTGAGTAATGGATTTAATACAAAATCGTAAGATAAAAATAATATGCTCAGATAAATTACACTAATTCATATAATTATTATTAAAAAAAAATATAGGTATGTTTATTATACATGTATTAATACGTGAAGAGGAAACATTGTAAGTACTTATGTACCCCTTTTTATACATTGCTCGCAAGTGAAATTTGAACAGTTTGGTATAGTTTAAGTTTATGTAGGGAAGGCTAAATGATTGTTGAAACATGTATTTTACACATATTACAATAATGTTACGCAAGTAAATTACGAAAATAGCAACACGCCAGTGGCACCATCGGTACAGTGTAAAATAAAATTCAAAAAAAAAATGTTAACTGAGCGAAGACGAGTACCTAATATGAAGTATAAAAAACAATTTTTACGAAAATAAAATAATAATAGACAATAGTTATTGTTTGTTTTTTTAATTCATATCAAAAACCAATATTTCTACATGTGTTTAGGTAGCTTATAGAGTTTAAACTGAAATACCTAGTTAAATGCGAAATAAGTGGTTAGGTACCTACCTACTCGTATTTTTCCATAAAAAAAGTTAGTACGAATAAAAGGAAAACAAGCGCCACAAACACCGATGCCGACCATCCAAACTGTATGTGTTATATAAGAAATGAAATATTTTAGAATGTGTAATTTTATGATTAAAACGGTTTTCATGATTGAATTTCGACCAATTATTATAAACGATCTTTAAAATCTAATCGACTGGATATTATTCTAATCGTAGAACTGTCCTTTCAATATGTCAATGCTGGTGATATATTAGGGCTGTAAGCTACGTATAAGTCATTTAATATAACTGTTGTTCATACGTCCGTTATAGTCTGTAATTATACATTTATATGTTATACCTACTTAAGGATAACGGACATACTAATAAATAATAACACTATAGCTGGGGCAGTAGATTAAAATACGCTTAATAAAATTAATTTATATACCGGTGAACGGATCCAGAGGGTGGGCCAAGGGGTCATGCAACTAAGGCCCACCACCAGAGCTCACACTACACATACACACACACGCCCACACACATAATTCCACGAATGTTTAAAAAAATATTTAATCTAATAATTTAATTATACGGATAATTAAAATCATTTTTAAAAACATAAGTAAAATAATAAAACCTATACCTAATGTGGAAAAATTAAACGATAGTACTTACATAATATTATTATTTATTACGTAATATTATTAACTACACTTTGATGTTGAATGATGGGTAGAGCATTCAATAGCCGATTATGCTTGATTGTTGTTGTTGTGATAGTAAACAATAACTTGTATCAATCTACCTTTATTTACTATAAATAAATTAAACACATTTTTAGATAAAAAATAATGGAAATTTAAAACTACAGTGATACTTTTATTTATTCATTTTTTTTTTTTTTTGTTATTATTATTGTTATTTATACATTATAGGCATTTGTGTACAATATACGTAGCTTATACATTAGGCCCATTATGGGTACCTTACGCATTACACCATAATATATAAATGACAATATTTAACAATAAGCGCAACATAATATACAAGATAAATATTAATCGTGTGTTGTACATCAAACTAAATTGCCTTTCCTAGATTATCGCTCTGCATCCTGGTCCAGGGGTGGATCCAGAAATGTTTTACGGAGGGGGCGAAAAATTGTCTTTATACTTACGACTAAGCTGCCTGAATTGTGATATATAATACGTAATAAAAGCAACAAAAAGTATTTTGGCCTTTGGCATTCAGGTATATATATAAAAGAAAAAAATGGAACGCATTAACACACTTACACACTTGTTACTACACAATCATCAATATAAAATGTATAATACTCTAGTTAGTGGTTGTAAGGAACTACGAGAATAATCAAAAACTCAATATATTATATTATATAATATAACACAAACCTATTTGTAGGGATTTGTAAGAAGGACGTGGGCACCCTTCACCACCACCGCTTGGAACAGTGCCTGTCATCACCTGACTTGACCAGTATGAAAGAGATTCTCCAATTTTCAGTCATAGTATACGTGTTTAGTCGTATTATTTTCTACCATTTGCTCAGCAGGACAGATCACATAATATAATGACAAATTAATATCTATTGAACCGCAGGACTATGCAGATTATGGTAGTACAGCTATAACATCATCATAGAAATCATGGGACATAAAAAAAAATATCGATTTGTTTGAATATTTTGTAGTACATAGTTTTCATTTGCATATTTTAAGAATTATTTTGATGTATATTTTTTTTAACGTTAAAAATCCAATCACGATCTCACGGCGTTGTGGATAGGCAACTGCTGTCGCAAACTCTTAAAAAAAAAAATGAAATTTGGTAGATACCAAGATCGTATAGGAGAATGAACAATGTTGGTGGTTGGAGTTATGGCCGGAGAGCGGAACGAGTCGCTAACCCTGAAAATCGATGCGTCACCATTGCGAGTGCCACAAAGAAGTTCGTAAAACGACAAAAAAATTCACGGGAACCGTCTTTACTATATGTTTCACTCAAGTATGCAACCATTTATTTTATTAATCAATAAGCACAAAGTACACAGCACAGTGTAAAGAAAAATGTTGATAATACTACACAATTTATTATAGTATGATTATGATGGGTTGTACCTGTTTATAGAGTTACCTTTAAGTACTTTTATTACGATAATCTGAATAATGTAAAATTGTTACGTCATCTAGATATAGGTACATTATTATACGCTTTTACACAAATTAAACGATAAAATAATAAAAAAAATATGACAATAACAACTACCCATAATTATATAAACAGATAAATGATGTCATGATCAATGATAACTCTTGTTGTAAGTAAATTAATTGTGTAAAAGCTTTAAGCAATTTAGGATTTACGATATCAAGCGTAAGTATTGTAGTAATGTGAGTTTTATATATCTAAAATCTGGTATTTTTCATTGGTACGCCTTGTTCTGGAGTTTGGTTCACTGATTTGGAATCATAGACAAAAACTTGCTCAAACGATAGAAAAAATAAAATCCAAAGAAATCGTATTAGAATTAAATTAGATTTATATGATCTATATACCTATAATTGCTGACGTTCAAAAACAGTGTAAAATATCACCTTTGGGCAATAGACGTGATTATAATGATTGTTTATTTCATATTTGTACATAAGTTTCTAAATGAAACCGTTAACTGTCCAGAGCTTCTGAACGTTATTGGTCTTAGGGCCCCTCCAGTAACTGGAAATAACACTAGAAATAAAGTCCTATTTAATATTTCACCAAGTAAATTTAGTTTGTTGTTCATGATACTCCCATCAATAGAACTTTACATTATAGTTATGAACATCTATCTGATTTCAATTACTTTTGTGATAATTGCTGTAAAAAATTATTAGATGTCTATGATTGGTTAAATTCAAATTATATTATTCCAATCGTTGTTAATTTGTATATTGCAGTAGGTATCTCTATACATCTATCTACTGTATTGTCTGTATTACTGTATTCTTGGCCTTCTTAGGCGTTATATATCAATAAATAAAAGTAGGTTAGGCAATAAGTATCAAGTGTGGCAAAAAAAAAAGCATTGTCGTCAAAATAATTTGTATACGGCTTATGCTTGTCCACGTGCACGCGCAAGTGTGCCACCGTCCAACATGTTTCGGCCGTTCATTACACGAGCGCGCTGCCGAATCACTTCGTTAAACTGCCGACCGCCTGTTATATTGGGATCAACAGGTGGATCGCTATATTTTGATATCAATCCAGTATCAGTCTTGCAGCTCTCACTACCTGGTGGACCCCCTCCAAAGTATTCCTAACCAAGATCTCTTAAAAACAAGAATAACAATTTATTAGGATAATAATAAATTTACGAATATTGTCCCAAAAAATTGTGATTAATATGTAGATTTTTTGTATGACTGAATATTTAAACTAATATTTTTACTGATAAAAACGACCACTTGTTATAGGATACCAGCTACTCTAAAAATAAAAGAAGTATGAAATTCCTGCACCGCTAATAAATTATCATTACTTATCAGAGTATTTGAAGTTCTTGTCCATCAGATGAAGAAATTGATTACACTTTAACTTAGGTAAATGCATTAAGTAAGTATTTAAATTGAACATTTTATTAATTTTGAAGTATAAAATAAATTAAAGATTAGATTAGGTTATTTACTATTAAGGTATTTTAAATGACTGCACACAAATTTGACTTTCTGTTCCTATTACAGCCACTCGTTTCGGTTTGTCACGACCATGGATGATTATCGATAGATTTATGTTCTGACACTGACAATCTACTTTCCGTGTTAAAAAAGTAAATGAACTATATTGTATTAAATACAGTTGAATATCCGAATAATTGGGAACAAAGTGATGTTATGAACTTATAAAGCAAATGTTGCATTTCCTCTATATTATCAGCTGTGTGTTTGTCGTTATTTCTCTTCATAGGATAATTGGTTCATGAGTCATGCTGTTTGAATTGTGATCTGTACATGTTAATAATTTTTATTGGCGTTTACTGCACCGTCTGTGACTGGCCACTGTGCGTGGGGCCGCCCACTCCGGAATATGATTGGTCACCAGTGGCGTAGATCCGATTTTTTGCTGAAGGGAGGTTTAAAATATATTTATGATACAAATAACAAGTTATTAGTTAAACTAAATGCCATTTTTATTTTGTTCTAACTAATATAAAAAAGATTTTTTTGGGGCAAAACCTCTTACCACCCCACCTCTCCAACGGTAATTACGTCACTGTTGGTCACTATGAACGATATTAAACACTGTACTAAGAAAAAACTTAAAAAGTAACAGTTTTGTTTTATTCATTGATTTGAAAAAAGAAATTTGACTAATAATAAAGTTTTAAGTCGTAGTTTTTTATGAACATTGCAACAGGGGTGTTATAGTCGAAAGTTTTATAAAGTTCACATGAAATTAAATTATTTACCTATAAGTTTTGATTGCGTATAAAATATCAAACGTATAACAGAATTATGTGTAGTATGTACTCTATCTAGTATAAAAAAGTTGGAAAAAATAATTAAAGTAATTAATGAGTAACGTAATTCAAAAATAATTTCAAAATATTAAAATTATGTATATTTCAGCTTAAACATTCTACGATACTATTTGTGTTATTATTCCTTTGTGTAAAATAATTTACTTCATTTATTGTAGGTATATTAAAGATATTTAACTCACGTCTTAAACTATTTATACATTTAATTTATTAAATTATAGTAGGTATAACCTGATTGTTTGACAATTTAACGTTGATTCAATAAGAGGTGATAAATTTAATTCATAATATTATGCGTACAACAATGAACAATCACTTTGATTTTTCAATCGATTAATATTTATTTTTGGTGGAAAGGTAGGTACTTATAAGTTATAAATTATAATCATCAACGAAATATTTAAAAATAAAATTAATATATTAAAAAAAATTTGAGGCACAATATAATAATATAATATGTAGGTATAATATTATAAAAATCATATATTATAGTACAACAATTTCATACTAAATGTATAATATGTTAGATTAATTCATCCTATGGCTATTAAAGTAAAATGCATATCTTTAATCAATAAATAATAATAGTTATTATACGCTTTGTACCTACCTACTATGCATACATTCGCACAAATAAACTCTTTTGTAATCAAATTGAAATTGTATACACAGTTCTAGTACTTCAAGCATAGCCATATAAATTTAATTTACCTGCTATATGGCTATATTTTATTATAATGTATGTATATAGCTGTAGACTATTTGGTCCATGTTCGAATGAGTTTTAGAAAAACGTAAATGGATTCGTACGAGGATTGTAATAGGTTTAAAATTTAGATTAGGTATGTGCTTCGTAGAGAGGTTTTCACAATGTGATTTATTATAACACATACCGGGTGCATACATAAGTATTTTGTGCAATTAAGTTCTCATCGGATTGTAGAAATATTAACGTCAACATATTTGTATCATATGTTTTTTTTTTTGAATTTGGGTGGCATAATAATAAAGTTATGCAATTATAATACATCCGTATTATAAAATTTAAACATGTCAACAATAACTCGTATACCACTATAAAAAAAAATAAGAATTGAATTTAGGATTACCCCGGGGATGACTATTCCTTGTCTTTAACGGAAACTTATACATCACGAATAATAATATCTGAATAAAAAGAGAATTTTATGAAAGTAATATTATACTTTTTTTTAATATGCGCATAACGATTATTGTCACATTAACTACCTATACACACCAATATTATATTATTTATCAAATTAGACTTCAGATTCGGATGATTGAAGAAAGACAATAGTTGTACGCGCGAGTATACCTATAAACTTATATCTTCTTTTTTTCTTAAAAATAATTTATACTGAATATTATTAAGTTAGTATCAATAAGAAATTATAATTACATTTATTATAATTAACTTAAAAAAACTATAAGAAAATACCGTCAACAAAATAATGTTTTCTCATTATTTGAATAGTAAATTCTAAACTTATTTATAAATAAATTAAGTTTGTTAACTTGATTAAACTTTAACATAACTGTGACAGACCAAAGACGATATTTTAAAAATACCTTCTCTGTCTTGGGATAGGTATAATTGTGTGTAAATAATATGCAAAATTTATCACAAAACTGTGGATAAACTTTTTTTGAAAATGTATTCTATGATTTGTTAATCCGTGCAGATATAAAAACAAATTTCTTTTTTCATTCACCAATTTTACCTTGTCTAAAGTTATTTTTAAATTTCAAAAAAGTCTGTCTTTCTGTTACGTAGTACTTATCTCATTACGTGTCTACGTTAAACTTAATTTTTAAATTTTTTATTTAATCAATGAATGCTAAGTGCAAAAGATCTACTTTAATATTTTATTTGATAGCGGCTCAAAATACTAAACTAAAAATAGTACACACTATTTTTGTACAAAACTTATAGGTAGATTAAAATGCAGCCCAACGAAGATATAAAATATAGGTTAACACAATATATATAACATGAGTTACGACTCACAACTATGTTATAGTATAACAGGCACTGAAAACATGAATAGCTGCGTAGGTAGGTTATTCAAAGATTATAGGAAAGACTATATTTATATAGGTAGTAAAAATAAATGCAAACGTATATACGATAATCATCATATCCCAATAGCGGTAGTTCACATATTTAATTTATTGTGTCTTTAATAATTTTATTTATATATTTTATAATAATATTATTTGAAGTACCTATATGCATATAAATATTGGTTTTCCTATAATAAATAGTCTACCAAACGTGTAAAATTAAAGGTTTATTTTTTTTAAATGAAAAAAATCAGAGGGTTCAAAATAAAATTATATTTAAATTGTACTTACAATAATTTTTCATAAGTATTTTAAACAATATAATTTGTATAGTTATTATACAAACAGATATTACCAATAAAAGGTGTGATGACTGGTAAATAATGGATCGATTAATTATTGGAAAATGGCAAACTAAAAGGATATTGTGTTGAATGAAAGACGTTGATGTAGAGTGAACAGATGAATGTTATTAATAAAATCAAGTAATGATGTAGGCATGAATACACAAATTCTAATCCCAAATGAAAAAAAAACACAGAGCATGTTATGTCAAGTGAGTTAGATAATATTAATTATAGGGGGTTTACGCGACGCATCACTGTTGTAATTATTATACAATAAACGTTGACGGTTTTCGGATTACATAAATAATAGCATGTTATTAAAGCATATATATATTTTTAATTTGTATGCTGAAATAACATTACAACTTTATTTAGATTAAATATGAGATTTTTTTTATTTTCCCCTCTCTTAAAAAGTTACCGTGAATATTAAAAAGATATACTTATCAATAGGTACTTTATACCTAATTATACTAATTATACCTACTAAGTATAAGCACAGAATAGAATAATGGTATAAGCCATAAGGGCTATGAGTATCTTAAATAATGATAATAAATTGATACCAACACCCAGATACATACAAATAATATTACCATAAATAGATCTTAATAAAACTGCCAAAAATATGTGATTAGTGTAATTACACTTATTATACAGAATTCAAATACACATTACGTAATATCTTATATTTATTAAACATTCTCTTATTTCTTAAATTTATTTAGTATACAATGTTATTTAGCAAAATAGATTTTAATATCTATGGTGAACAAATTTATCAAGGTTAGGTAATCAATAGAAAAACAGTACACGAGTATCTACATGAAATACAGTACACGTGAAATAACTTTTTCACGGACGTACAGGCCCATCAGGAAATCTAATATTTATTTTCTTTCCATTCGGTTTTGTTCAATTATTATACTACCGAAATTTTGTGCACTACTTAAACTTTCATACTTAAATTTTAAATATTTTATTTGTAATACAACTGTACAGTATAAATAATGTTTTATTTATCATAAAGTTTAAATATTTTAATTATAAATCACTACTATTATTATTAAGATCTATTTCAATAGGTTATTTCTTTGTGTATTTTGTCGTTTTATAGTCCTTTAGACAATTTTCCATATTAAAATAACTTTTTCTTATTATGTTACCAGTATTGCATTTAAATATTATAATATATATTAACTATTAATTAATGTAATAAGTACTACCTATAATATTATATAAATTTAATAATTCAACAAATGAGTGTTATAAAATTAAAAATCTTAAATTTAATATATGTATACATTATTCTTATTTTTACAATATTGAGCAATAATGGCTTACTAATTAATTACATTCAAAACAATAATGATTTTATTTAAAAAATTTAATGAGATTTGTAGGTATAGGTAAGTTATCATTATAAATTAGTCGTAGGATTCAATGGACGTTGGCACGTTGCGTTAATTGATTTCTTGAAATAAACTAATTTACTTTATAACCTTTATTTAGAATGTGAAATAGAACTAAAAGTTAGATTATAATTTATATATATATATATATATGTCTACATGTCTTAGCAACTATGTTTGTTTAGTAGTGTAAATACCAAATTGTTGAGTAAAGATAGAGGAATTTGGAAACTATGTGATATGTGTGACTACTTGGTACTTTATTTACTTAAAACCCCTAATTTAAATTCTGTACATTACCTATATATTTATGTACACTGTACCTACAGTTCATATTTTTTAATAAAAGTAGACTTATTTACAATATTTAATTAATATATTATAAATCATAAGTTAAGATCAAACTATACAGATACGTACATAAATTAATAGGATATAGATACAGCTAGTATCGCATATTTTAATCCCTTTAAAACCCTTTATTTAAAATACCATTATCCATTTACCTGAATAAATTTTCTTGAACACTAATAATACTTAAATAATCAACCCCAACAAAGAATGTGTATTCAGTCGAATCACTTATACAGTGAAACCACAACTAACAGGCACTTCTAAATATAGCGGAAACCTTGAAAGAACAGACTTTCAGAACAAACTACAAACTTTTTAATACTAAATCCCTGAATAGCGGAAAAATCTTAGCTCCCGTAGATCGTAAGTGTTCGTTATTTAAAAGTTTCATTGTATTTATTTATTCGAAACTAATTTAAAGTATTTGTATTATGTTTAAATTATTATTAATAATAGATAATAATTATTATAAATAATTATCAATAATTTAAAGGCATAACTATTAACAGTGGCGTAGCTAGACACTTTTTTCTTGGGTAGACCCGATATTTTGATGTAATAAGGATTATCAATAAATATTTTTATTAGATGAAAAACATGATATAAAACATTCAATTTTGGAGAAAAGTGGGCAGGCCTGGTAGGTCCGGGCCTACCCGCTGGCTACGCCACTGACTATTGGCGTTTGTCATTATACATTTATTTATTATATTAATATTATGAACTGTACAAAATTAAATACAAAACAATCAAACTAATAATTATACATCCATGCATAACAATTTAATGTAATCTACTTGGCTTGTTAAGAGGGGATCAAAAAAAAAGTTGTCCAAAATACTACAAGGCCCGTCATCTGACATTAAGTCTTGTGCAAGCCTATATTACATAGTATATGTATAAAATGCGTTTTAGTTTTAAATTTGACTACGGAAATACGAAAACACACATTAAACATAGATTTGAACAACTATGATTAATGTAGAAATTAAACACTTAATATTAATTTACTATAATAACAGTCGTATAATCACTAATTCTAAAATATACATATATTAAATATTTATTTATATGTAAATATACATATATATAATAAGTAAATTACATATTATATATACCTTTCTAAAATATACATATAGGTATATATAATATGTAATTTACTTACAAATAGTATACGCCATATTATAGATAAAATAAAATAAAATTTTGAATTCGTAATATTGGATTTAATATTGGATAATATACTTAAGTATAATATTAGATATTAGATTTTTTATAAATATTATCTGATCAAACACCGTGATATCACTAGATAGTAGATAGATTAATAGTTTAATATCGTTTTCAAGGTTTTAAGTCTAACCTTTAAGTATAAAACATTTTTTATGTATGCTTAAAAAAAAATATAGGTAAACAGAGTATTTTTTATTTGTAAAATAAATGAATAAATAAATAATTATTCGGCGAAAGAAGAAAGCGAGAAAAAAATAAAGTCAATCAAAAAGTCGAAACCTAATTAAACCGGTCTATTGGCTTCGTCAGAACAACACAGACACGTTGAAGGAAGTTTTCTTCAACAATAAGCAGAAAAAATGAAATATCCAGCTTGATAATCTCAAATGATTAATGACATTTCTTTTAAAGCAGTACATTTTATTTAACCTGTATACCGAGTGAACCGTACCGTATCAAAGAAGGAACTGCAGTAAACGATTATTATCAACAAAAAGAAAAGAACACATCGCTTTATAATTCAGATATCACTGTTGCATGTCTGTAGACTGTAATCCGTATACTGCGTACTATAATATAATAATGTAACAGAAAAAAAGGACCAACAAAAAAAAACTGTATTTTTAAATGTGAAAACAAGTAATTTGCATTTGAACATTTGCATCATCGATCCCCGAAATTATAGCAGGAAATGAAAGCCTCGACCTTGAGAGGAGGGGGGAAATGTTAAATTAAAAGTTTTTTTTATTCTATCATCTTATGTACGATCCGGGTCAAGGACACACCTCAAAGAGTGAATAAAAAGTGTTTATTTTCCTGACTACAAGTATAAACGTTTTTTCTTTTCAATTAACTACCTTCTATGGACCCTTTTAGTATATGTATTGTATGCATATAAATATTTATGTATGTATGCATGTATATCACATACATATATCATTTACATGAAACGACGAATCAAAATGGTATAAAAAATTTCGAAAAACAATCATATCATACGATACTCGTATATTATATTTAGGCTTCAATGATTGAAACCAGTCAAGTGCGAAACTACACATTAGGGAACACTACTTTGTAATTGGATCAATGAAATCATATGTAAGTAAGCAATTGCCAATTAACCCTATCATATAAATAATTTGGCTTGTGTCATAATACCTTCGAATTATTATAATAATACTAATAACAGTTATGATGTCCATATGTTGTATACAAATTATGATAGGTAATAATATCTATAATGTACAACTTGACGTGTATAATACGTATATAAGAGTGAGCTTATTGAATTTATTATGACGTAAGTGCCGATTTCCATATGAAAATAAAATTTTACATCAATATTTTTCCAAGTAAATCCCTAAACATATCAACTCTTTTTTCAGTTAATAAGATAAGAACGTATAACTAAATTTATATATATATTATTGTTTTTTATTGATCTATAGTGTTCGTTAACAGCAATTTACAAGTAATGAAAAAAAATATTGTGAAATGTTTTTAACTGTTTAATATTATTATATCATTTCAAACTATATTTATTGTACCTACAATTGGACATATATGCAAATAATATTTGTTCAGTAATAAATAGGCGCCTACCTATTTGTAATAAAAAAATCGTAGATCATATTTATTAAGTTATTGAAATAATTATTATGACATGACTTGCATGTAAATTATATATTTATAATATATATAGTAATTCATATGGCGTGTATCGTGACTCGATATTATGCACAGAAAATAGAAGTTGAGATAATATAATATATATACCTACTGGCTACTGTTATTTTAATTTGCTTTAATATACATTTTTTTAAGTGAAAAATAAATTCAATTTGTTAACTTATCATGAATTAAATAGAAACAGTAATGAAGTTCGTAAATAGTTTAAACGTAATTTATATGGACTTAGTATTTTAACTGCATTCTTTATTAACTCTACAAAAATCCGATAGAAATAAATAAGCACATAATATTATTAATTTGAATAAGACTTTATACAGTATAAATTACATAATGTATAATATCTGAATTTAAAACAAATGTTCATTTATTTTAGTTTACAACAAACTGTTATTATTTTAGATTAATTAATTAATTTTGATTGAACTTAATGTTATGCGTTTGACGTGTTTTAGCAATTATACTAAATATGAGTTTCTTTGATGTTGCTTTCTTGTGAACGCTATCCAGCCATTGGATTTATCATCAACAATTGTTTTTAATTCCTTGATTTATTCTCCATGTAAATCTATAATAATTTTGATGATAAAGAGCTTAAAATAGAAACGACTTTTTGAATTGTTAAGTTTTATAATATGCATCTCATCCGTTGTTATTAAGGTTTATTTTGAATTTTTTTTTTACTATTTCTTTATTTATAGCTAATATAATTACAAATGGGGATGGATACACTATAGCATATAGGTTAGGGGGGAGGCAGATACTTCATCATTCTATAATTTTATTTTTTTAGATGTAGACTGAATTAATATAATACCTTTGTTTTTATAAACATTGATTTGAAAGTAAGTTTGAATAAAATAGTTGAACTACTCAACGTTAAAACTCAATAGTTAAACATTTTTCGGTACATACGTAATACGTTTAAATATTATATAACTATAGTCTGTACATCTAACTGGTTTATATATACAAAGAATTTGATGCAAAATTAGTTTGTATTAGTTTGTTTTTTCTAATCGCAAAAACTACTTGATCAATTTCAACAAAAGTAATATCATTAGTTTTTTTAAACTCAGAAGGTGTTTTAAGCTTATTATTTCACGCATGCATTTTGTTTTGACTTAAGAAATTTTTTTTTCTTTATACCTAAGGGTACCATTGGTAATACTAATAATGCATTGCTATGGGATTTTTTTTTTTAAATAAAAGTGAATTATATTTAATTTATTGTTTGTTATTCAAATTGTGTACAAAAAAGCAATACTTTTTTGTGTACAGCTTATGAAATTAAAAAAATACTCGACTGATTTTGACGAAAGTTATAAAGATATTGTTCTTAAAGATATCAAAAAAGTTTAGAGAGTAGTATGATCCAAGTTTGAAAAAAATTGCAAGTTTTATATATATACATCATAAACATAATCCACCACAGGCGGATTGCCTTTATCGGCCGAATTAGTTTACAAGCCGAGGTATACTGATGTCGTTTTGCCAGCGAACTAAAACCAAGATACATTTTGCCATATTTTATGTTTCTTCATTTTTCCCTAAGCAAAGTTAGGCTATTCAGCTAGTATAATTTATCATACGAGTATTGTAATTTTATAATAAAATATTTTAACTAAAGATTATTTCACCTAAGTAAAACCATATACGTTATTATATTACGTTACTTGAACCCAATCAATCTTTAAGGAAAAAATGTGATTAAATTATTGTACAAATATATTTGATGTATGTATAATACACTTTTAGTATAATACTGTTTATATATGGCTCATATCCTATAAATTCTAATTGAATCTTTTCAAAAAAATAATGAAACCTATAATATTATATATTATTATTTGTAGATTATTAGATTAGTATTGTTTATGATAAATTGTAATAAAACCATCGGATTATTTAAATTATTAAATCAAGATTATTGTAGGAAAATACAATTTTGTGAAGGTATTATGCTCCCTTTGCGCTATTGTTTGAATTTCCAAGCCTAACGAGACAGCTAGAAACTAATTAATTTATTAATGAATTGATTCCTAGCTATTAACTCCTCTACGAACAGTATTGTTACAATATACCTAGCTTTATACAATATAATATTGTATTTTGATCAAATAATCACCGAGATATTATACTTTAGCGTTAATGTTAATATTTATAACACCGAGAGATGTTCAAAGAACTTGTTATAGTTGTCGATTGAGTACACATAATAGTAGTTAGTACCTACACATAATTTTAAGTTTTACTTTAGGGCTGTAATATTAATTAACTTTTGATAAGATGAACAAACATAATTTGTCGAAATAATAAAATTAATTACTTCCTCTAACGATATTTCATCGATTTAATAATATCTGTTTGTAACATAATAAATATGCTTCATGCATATAAATTGTATATATATTACATATCTACATTATTTATTTATTAAGATGAAGTTGTAGGTACCCTCGTGTATTATCTCAATCTTATTAACGTATAATATTGAAAATTTAATGTTTAAAAGAATCCATTTTACTCTGTTATTTTAAACATTTTTATAGTGAATTGTTCTGATTAAGAAGGTAATAATATTATCTAAGGCACCACAAAAGGTTTTTTTCTTGATATTTTAATTTGGAAGCAAGTTATGGGCATTTTAAAATCGTATTTTTTTTTTTTTTTTTAAGTTTTAAAATGCTCATAATAACTAGCTTCAAAATTAAAAAATAAATAAATTTTTAAATAATATTAAGAAAAAATCCTTTTGTGGTGCTTTAAATAATATTTTTACCTTTTAAATTTTTAACAGATCAATTCACTATAATAATATCTAAAAAACAGAGAGAAACGAATTCTTCTGAACGTTAAATTTTCAATATTATACGTTAATAATACAGTGATTATACGAGTATAATTCCTAAGAGAAATAAATAAAAAGATCTATTGTAAATTTATTTATAGTGGAATTATAATGAATTTAAAAATTGTGTTTTATAGGAACAAACAGTCGATCACTCGAACTAACTAGAAAACGAAATAATTTTCGACAAATTTCAATTATGAATACCATATAATTAATATGTGTATCAAAATATAAATTTGTTATTTATAATAGTATAGTAATTTCTAAGCGATAAATATGGATAATGGACTCGATTTTTAGAATACTTACATACCACATGCGCAGTATCCAAAATAAATTTTAAAGACGCCCATGGTTTTGTAAAATCAATAAAACTACAGTATTCTATAATTAATATACGGTGCAGGTGGTAAAAGCTTGCATGTATTCAGATATTTTGGTACCAAACATAATAATTAATAATTCATTGATGCCAAGATAAACGAAACAGGAATTAGATTTTCGGGTGTTTCCAAATTGTTAGCGAATCCATATATCGTCGTTTTTTATGCAAACTAGGATGTTGTACTTGTTCGTTCAACGTTGTGTAAAAAAGTTTAAATGGTTACCTGTAATTCGTTTTCGATCTGTATCTCGAATCGCGCGTGCCCCTGTACTAATACTATAAATATTAATTTATAGTATTATATGATATAAATGTATAAAGTTTTGTATGATAATCTGTTGGTTTCGATATCCGCTGGCTAAAAGCAAGGTCTATCATTATATTCAAGAACTATTATAAATTTATAACATAGTAGCTGTTACGTGTCCGTATATAAGATTATATAAGACGTCTGTCCATAATACATTGTATACCTCAGTGATAGATAAATACTATTTTAGAAAATACAAGAGGATTTTAAGTAATTTGACAAGATACGTAGATTTAATGAATACAATTTAACGTATTATATTAAAATGACATATAACATATATATCTTAATAAACCGATGAATTAGTAGGTGTAGCAATGTAGCAAATAGAAATTCACAGAGTTAGTGATGAATGAGATTAGTATGTGGTAGATATATTTGTAGTAGGCTAAATGATAATAAATTTGTATAAATGTTATAAGTTAATGTAAGTATATAGTTAAAGAAGCCGTGATAATATTCAAATATCTACACATCATCTTGATGTATAAATGTATTGTATGGATAGCATGATAAAATACAAATATTACAATAAAACGATAGCTTACACATCTACACTTTTACATACTATACAGCAAAATCAAAAATGTTTCACTTAAATTTCTGATTTTTATTTTATATATTATATTGATTCTTGGGGCATTTATAGTTTTCTTTTTTTCTGATCGATTTCACGTGACCTATTCTGCATTACAGCAGTTACCATATATGGGAAAATAAAAACCTTATTATAGTATCGAGGTTTCTTCTAGCAACCGATTCAAAATATAATAATTAAATTACTATAGCAACCAAAAAAAAAAAGGATTCAAAATTCTGAATACATTTTTTTATTCGTAAAGTTACCTTTAGCAGTCAATAATTAATTTAAATACGTAACCATAGAAACGTATTTGATACATTTATTTCAATCATAATATTTTAAAAATATATATTTGATTCGATGTTTTTCTGTACAGTAAAGAAAATATCAAGGAGCACATTATATTTTCAAACAAGAATTATACGTTTTAAATTTGTTTTTACACATTACTTTTTTGGGGAAAAGATATTATGCACTTTATCTACACATTTCAAATAGTTTTATTATATTATCTTTATCGATAATTGAAATTTTTAGTAGATTCTCTGAGCTATTTTTTATTATTATTATTATTATTATTATTATTATTATCATTACAATTTTAAATATTTGTTAAATACTTAATTATTTTTAAGTAGAAATTTTTTAAAACGCATGTATAATATTTTAATTCGACACCTAGAACTATTACATTATTTTTCCAAGAGGGCAATTTTCATTGGAATTGGTATCGTATTAAATTCAACACGCAATAGTAGGTATTAAATGAAATTCTTAAAATATTGATCAAGGATTATATTATAAAAACGACCTTTTCACAGATCCACTGTGGAATGTAACTTACCCTGTGACAGATGTGTTCGTATAATATAGTAAAACTAAAGATATTTGTGCAATGCCAGGTTGACAAAACAATACCCTCTCACCTCCTACCAAGGCTAGTAGGTACGCGGAAAAAGTAAGTATAATCGTTTATTATAGTTATTACTTATTACTATTACTATGATGCCCATAAATATCCCAAGTGCTATTACACAACCTTGTGATGTACGGTAATATGATATATATATAAATATATTAAATATATTATTATTATGTATCAACGTCCTGTACATGATTCATCTTAACTGTTTTAATGAGTTTAATAAATAACAATATTTCTTATTATTATAATACACATTTTAAGATTTTAAAAAGGTATTATTGCCATTTAAAATTAAAATTTTTATTATGGCAGCAGTTTTCTATAAGACCTGTGTAATATAGAAAGTTATCTAAAAAACATAATTTCATTTAATTTAATATATTTTATTAATCCTTCATTTTACTTTAATTTTCAATTTCTTATTTTTAAGTTTCAGCACGTTTGAATAACTATGAGCTATAATTTATCAGGAGTTAAAAATTGATAAAATTTACCATTATCAATTTAGTAATAAAAATACATAATCTTTCAATAATATTTATTTTTTATTGTACTTAAATATGACGTATACGTATGATTTTTATTTCTATTATTTAATCATTTGTTTTGACTTTTAAAATAAAATCTTAACCTATTAATTAATACCGATAATTATTTCTGTAGGGTATATAAATTTGAGTAATGGGTACTTACTAATTTTTGAAATTATTGCTGAATGATGAGTGATGACGGGACCGCGGAGGACTTGGAAATCAAAATTTAAATACTTATTATCATAATCATATAAATAAGTCATATCTAATGACATTACCGTAATGTATATTTTCACCATATTAATTCCTTATAATCTAAGTGTTTGAACTTTTGCATATTCCCAGAATAAATAATCATTTATACGTTATTAAGCACTTCAAAAACATTATTAATTATTTATTCAATAAAATAGAATGGAACTTGGTAAAACGTTGAAAGCTTTTCATTACAAACGATACAGAGCAGTAACCGGATTACTTAGCTATTCTAAAATAGTTAATACTTGCAACCAACGTTTGATTTGGAGTGATTTAACTGGCGTCTATATCTCAATAAATACTTGATATTTTATCCTTAACACGTTTAATGAATCGGCTTCTAAATTAATTTTAATAAGTAACACTATTGATTCCCCACGAATGCATGGGTTGCAAACTTGCAAAACGATATCTATATTAAAACAATTAAATTTTAGCATATTGTTATGGTTGAAATCTATTAACTTATTAACTGATTTAAGAAATATAATTTCTTTATTATATACATACAACACACGTATGTATCTTTATAGGGTATAAATCTGTAGAAAAAAGCTGAACGCATCATCACGGGTTGTCAGACGACAGTGGTCTAGCCAGGAGGGGAGGGGTGGTACGAGTTTTAGCCCTCCCCCAAATGTCTCTGTTTTGTCTAACATACAATCATTTTAACTTTTTTTAAGACATAGGGTACCTACCTATATTTATTTATTTATAGTAAAAATTTAAATCCCCCCCTCAAAAAAAAAAAAAAATTATTTCTGGCTACACCACTGGTCAGATCACTATTAGTGTAATAATAATATAATAAATGATAAATCAGTCAAAGTAAAAGAAGCATAGTGAATTAATCAATAACAAAAAAAAAAAAAAAACAAATAATATTAATAACAAAAGTATTAAGTAAGTATTAAATTATTGTTCAAGGTTTATAATCAAAACAAAATAATTATTTTGTTGGATAATATTTTAATGTATTGATATATTTGGTACTTAAAATTTACTTTTACTCTTACAATAATTTTGACATTAGCTTAAACAATATACCTAAGTATTAAAATAATATTTAGGGTATTTTTTTCTTTCGAGACTAATTTTTTGGGCAATTTTATGGTGCTCTATTGAGAACCAACTCAATGGCTAGTTCTGCATTTCTTTAATATTCGGAATCAATTTAATTATCCCCTTTAGATTAATGGATAATTTAGAGAAGACTTGTAGCTCAAAATAATCATCAAATTTGCATTAAAAACATGCTCTTAAAAATTCTAACATATTTGTATATTGAATTTATTTTATTTGTTGGAGATAATTTTGTCATGAACAAATAATAATAACTAACCTTATCTATTCACTGATCCGACTAAACAACTATACACTTTTAATCTTGAAATAGTGTTTTTTTGTCACTCGACATAAATAAATCAACCATTGAGTCACAGCGCAGCTAATAAAACGAAACAGTTACTATTACTCTAGTAGTCTAGTATTATAAGTCCTCTATCCCACTTATTGTATATTATATTCTCTATATTTCTCTTTATTATTGATGTTTGATAATTTTTTTATTTACATTTTATTTATTTATTTACGGACCAATTCATATTATTTATAATTTAATTATAAAATAACAAGGTTAATCATAATAATAATAACAGTAATTATAGTAATATGTAGTTATGATAATTAATCAATATAATTAATATATGTACCTACAAGTTTTTAAACTAACTTCCTTCAACTTATTGTTAACAACTTTTTATATATTTTAATACATACTTTATACAGGGACGAACAATAGAGTTGAAAAAATAGATTTAGATACAAAATACTAGGTATCAATATTAATTACCTCTAGAATCTAGATATAAAATATAAGAAACGAGAAATAAATATTATTAGTAGAAAATTTCAAATATCTATAAAAGTAACTTAAAGATAGATAATACTGGTATATTATTTAATATTTATCACGCATAGATAATGCTATTACAAATATTTGGTGAAAATATCATGTCCTAATAAGTATTCGTTTACGAATTACATAAAAATCAATTTTGTGAGGTATAAATATTCCTATTTGATGATATTTTTCCAAACTATGTGATTGTAGATTCCAATTTCAATCGAAATAGTTCAGCTAATTTAACATGCTAATATTTCTACATGAAATGTTCTATAAACTTTTTATTTTGAATAGTGATTTAATTAGTATAGGTAGTCGGTAGATGAGTTAATTACTTCATTTATAATCAACTTAAATTAACTTTTCGAATTTTTAATATATTAAGTTTGAATTTTTTATCTATGATAAGACGTATTTATTCAATATCATATATGACATACATACTCTAATAAATCACTATTAAGTAATATTAATTGGAGCTAAGAATACATTTTCAAATCATGAATTAATTCAAATATTTACAAGCGTTATTCGCATCAATCAACTTTACAATATTTGATAGAATATATCATAATGTTTACTAAAATATATACGTGTAGTATATATAATATGTGTTTAAATCATCTATATGACCTAGTAAGTATTATGATCAGTGGTATAATGTATTATGTATAGGTACCTATATTATTAGACAGAAGAAGAGCACAAATTAGAAAATGAGACCTTTGAACGACTTAGTTTTATCTAATGATAAGTAACACTTCAATACCTATCTAATAAATGTAAATTATTAATATTTTTCAAAAATTTGATTTTCACATCTGAGGAATAAAATAAATAGAATACATTTAAGTTTTAAAATATATAAATATTAAAACTTTTAAAAGTATTTTTTTCCACATATTTTTAGTATCGTAAAATGTCCTTTTTATGTATAACACGTAGGTTAAAAGATTTTAGGTATCATTAAGATCTATCACATCTTGTGTATAAAACATAAAAAAACGTGATTGGAGTACAAAAATTGTCAACATTTTTAATATACATAAAAAAAGTAAAGGTACATTATTGGTTAGGGTACAAAATAATTATCTTTAGACGAGAATTACATTTTAATTTTTTAAGTAATTTTATAGTTAAACAAGAAAATATTATGGTACCATAGTAAAAAAATTCAATTAAAAAACAAATTTAAATATCAAAATTTTGAATAAAAATCATTTTTACATAATATATCATGAATATTTATGTTTTTACAATATAAATACTGTTTAAATACTGTATTGGTGATGAAATAAATTAGTTTTATTTTTGTTTTTCAGAATAACTATTTTTAGAGTAGGTTTACTAACGTGTTCATTATAATATTATAATGTACCTATATTATTTTATAAAATGTACTCAATATCATGTTTTACGTATATTGAAGGACCAAGTATTGAGTTTTGGGAGCGGTCTTTGTTGCAGCGTACCGTTTTTCATAAGTTGGCATATTGTGCGTGACTGAGATTTACATCAAAATAATAAAGAACGTCAAATAACTAGGTATGTTTAAAAAAAATGATTTTCACCCAAAAGTATAGCCAAATTAATTTAAATATATATTATGTATTAATTATATGCTTAAAATAAATTGTTCCTATCACGTTTATTCGTTTAACAACCATTATTTCAAATTTATTAAATTTATTCCCACACCAGTTAGTAAAAAAAAAAAAATGTTCATTAGGAAATAGCCTTTGTCTATAACTCTAGGATCTACGAAATTTTAAATGTTACTACTATTTATTATTTAAAATATTATTTTTTTAAATACCAGTTAAATTTGTACATTACTATTTTCATTTTTATTTTAAAATCTTGCCAGAATCATGTTGACCTATTTCAGTTCCCAAAAAATGCTTTCAAAAAAAAAAAAAAAAATCATCATTGTAAAATCAATAGATTTCTTTGTTCCGCTCGGGATCTAAAATTTTAAAACTATCTAATCAGTCATGGCACGAACAACTTTTCAGGGAATGTGCGGCGTTTAATCACCTCGGTGTGATCACGTCGTACGAAACCGCATTCAGCCAACAAACTGAAATACAAAGGTATTAATATGGATTACTACACACTATATTATACACATGGAAACTACGATTCATTATATTTATAAAGTATGTATATATTACCAATATGTATAATATAATGTCATATAGAGATTGATGGAATAAATTTTCCTAAAAATAAATAACACAACGTATTAACTATTAAGCACCTAAATATGACTAAATTATCATATTATTTTATCACACATTATATGAACGCCATATTCATATATCACATACCTATATATATATACCTAAACCTATATAGGCGTATAAATTTCAAGTTAATATTAATTCAATATATAAATAATAATATAATAATATTACTAACAGTAATTATTACTTTTATTAAAATACGACGTGTGTAATAAAAGGTGCTCGATTGAAGTGTTAACATAAAATATTTAAATACAGTTGTTTTATATAATTCAGTATTATTACAAAACAATATAGGTATTTAAAAAATAATACTTATAATAATTTTTTTGAATGACAGCATTCATTTTTATTCCTAGACAGAATGTTTTCAGAGTTGTTCGATACATACATTGGTATAAATCAAATGTCAAACAAACAGTTAATTAGTTTTTTTTTGTTATTACAAACAGAAAAGTCAACAGACTTCATCGCTATCATCTAACTATTTATAGCTTTTGCTGTGTGATGTGGTCTGAAGTGTTTCCATCATCATAATACCATATAGGTTAGTATATCCTAAGTAGTGTTTTTACGCAATATTTCTGTGCTCACGACGGTTGGTATATACATATATATTATTATTAATTATTATTATATTATATAAGTGCACCGAGCTCATATTGCGGTTATAGATCATATTACCGGAACCGGACGATATTGGTTAGGTCCTTCGTGGTGTACCGGTTCTTCCGAACGTTCCATGCATTATATTGTTACCGAGTTTTTTTTTCCCAATCAACTGCACTGTATACTTCCAATATTTTTCTTTTCGCGTTTTGTCCTTCTACATACAGTGATTATTATTGCATAATACAATTATATAAGTGGCTTAAACCCTTGCTGTTGTATTTTATTTTTACAAAAATGACCAAATAATTCTTGTCGTCTTATTTAATTAAAATAAAACAATTATTATTTGTTATGAAAAAAATACATTTTTAATTATTGTGACTCGAATTTTAATCTAAAAATATCAAAAAATACATCTATGATCCTAACAGCATTTTATAATCGTGATTAATTATTTTATTTTCAAAAATACACAAAAATTCAGTGTATAATAATTTAATGAAATTGTTTTTGAAAATAAAAATGAATTTGATCCGTATGTTTTCATTTGAAACAGAATTAAAAAAAAAAAACAAATACATAACCCTATTTTTACATACACTATTTTAATTGATTTGTATTACTTAAAATATCAAAAACATTATTTTCTCTCGTAATATTACTATAAATAAGTTAAAAATAAATAATACTCTAAAAACATTTAAAAACGCTCTAAAAGTCAAAAACATTGAAACATGCAACTTCCCAAAAATATACTTATTGTTAAATTAGTGTGTAATCGAATTAAATTTGTATCTTGAGAACCATATTATGTCATACGAAAAAAAAATATGTACCTGCATCAAAATCCGAGTACTAGTAATTATTAAACGGATACAAAAAACTAGGTGATACAAATTTATAGAACTTGTTTGTTTTGCTTTCCTGGTATTTTTATTTATATTTTATACAGTATTAGCACTGTGTGTTTTTGATTAAAAAATCACTATCCATCAATTAAATGATATAATTATTATTATTTGAGAGAAATAATTAATTATGTTAGTTTAATTATTGTGCACTCAAATAATGAGTACCTTTTGTAGAAATTAATTATGTATTTTTCTTCAGCTAATTGTTTTTGTAATTGTATATTAACTGCCATTAGTTTTGTGACATTTAATTTGTTCTACCAGTGATAAAGTACTGTTCTGTATGTCAGTAAAGATTTTAAAACATTTGAGAACATTGCTTGAATTTTTACTTTTTGACAATTTTTTTTTTATTTTAAGCTATTTATAGACAATTAAAATTGTCAACTTTTCATAAGTTTTTATTAACCGAAATTTAAAAAAAAAATTGAACATTTGAACATAAATACAGCATAAGTGTTGAAGTTCAAATGTATACCACATTGCATATTCAAGCAAAAAATAACTATTTCTCCTGAAACAATAATTTTTGTTATTTTGTTATAATACAAAACGAACAACTTGAATACTTGATACTTGAAATTTTTATCACATATTTATAATTTCATTTTCTACACATAATATAACTTTCAAATACTTTGACTTTTTTGAACTGTTTAAAGGCAAGAAATTTTTTCTTAAAATATTGATAAAAAAATATTAGTTAGATTAAAATGTTTGAAAATGTAATACTAGATCCCATATAAGTTGTTCTAAATTCTGTGAAAAAACATTAAAAATATATCAGCACAACTTACATATATATTTTAATATACAATTTGTCAAAATTACAAAAATGTACAAGCTACGAGTATAAGTATTTTATAGTAAGAGATGTATACAATCTTTAATTTGTGTAGCTAATATTTAAAAATATAATACAATATTACTTATATGTAAATGTAATTAATTTATTGTTTTAGTGGAACTAAAAAATTCAAAAGATATATACTTTTGAGTTTCATATTTAGATAAAATAACATAATAATAGAATAATGTATATTAATGCTCGTTATTTTTTTATAATTTAAAAATATTAATCGAAGAGACTTTTACGTATATTTTGAATTTTACTTTACACTGCGGATATTTTAAAAATATATAAATTAATTTTAAGGTATTATCAATTTATACTATACACCTATTTACACTGTTTTATGATACTTAGAATGATATTGATTCAATAATTAATAACAATAATAGAATATGGTATAAATATATACTATTATAATAATTAAATATTAATAGTATATTTTCATCAAAAATTAAACCAACTTCCCTTAAAATTAATTATGAAATATATTACTTTTATAGTAATATATTTTAACACAATTAACTATCACAGTAGTACACTATTAATAACTAATACAATTTTTACTTAGGACCATTTTTCGTATACTACAGTGTATCGTGTATCATTGAATTCAAATTTAAAACATCCATTACAGTAATGGCCCACTTGACACCTACTTTACAGAAGAGCAAATACCGGATACTTAGGACTTGCCTATATATATATATTTTTTTTTAACTTCAAGGATAGTTTTTTGTTGGTTAAAAGTAAAAGTGTTCACCTTAAACTAATTTTCAACAACAAAGACAATTTTTTTTTTTTGTTTAATGTAATTTAAAAATGAAACTAGAAATTTGAATTTTCCCCAATATTTATAGACTTTTTTGGTACACTTACTATAAGTACAGCAGACTGCAGAGTGAGTTCTGCTATTAATTAATTTTTATTTCGATAATACACAATTTTTTTAATTAGCTGGTACAATAAATATTAATTATAATAGTAAACATGAATTTTTATTTTTATAAAAATAGCTTAGTAACAACATTTTTGTACTAATAATTATTATCATTATTATTTTTAAATTATAAGTACCTCAAAGGTACATATTATTATTATACTGATTAGATGAGACGAGCTTTGCTTGAAGCATCTACACAAGAGTTAACTGAGGTCGCTAAAATGAAAAGGTTTCGGATTAGCGGATAAAATGTAAGTCTACATATTGTGAAAACGTTTGTAGACCATGTTTGCTTATTTGATATGGTTTTTAGAACATTATGTTGTGTAATCTGAGACCATAATATGAAAGAGCATTAATTATTATACAAAGAGTTTGTTTTGAAATGTTTGTATTTTTTTATTACATAAACTAAGATTATGTTTGCTTAAGATATTCAATATAAATTAGAGGTATTGGATGTTTTGAGAAATCTCATAAGCGATTATTAAAAGAATCTTGTATTATAGTATGAAAATACCAAATTAGGGGTTAAACTTAATCTAAGAATGTGAAAACCTTAAACCATAGATATTAGACAACGACAATTTTTATATTTTCAACTATATGAAAATTGTATAATTTGTACTTTGAAAACCTTTTCTATTTTAAAATGTATTTATTTCTATAAAAATGAACGTTTAATGTGTAAACAAAAAATAAAAAATAAAAATTACGACCGACCACTCTAATATTTATACATAATACCACAGGGCATTAAATATATTATATTATATTTATTTGCTTGAAGTCGTAAAAAAAGATATAAAAAGATAGGTATATAAAAATATTTTGTGTTTTAAATGTTTATTATTCAACTGTAAAAAAATTATAAATATACATCTATGATTTACAAAACAATTTTTTAAATTTTAAACAATCGTACCTAATTCAAATATAAAATAATTAAAATATTATAAATATTTTTTTAATTTGTACGCTCTATATATAATTAAATTCAATATTTTATTTTAAAGAATTTATAAGTTTATTCAAAAATTTAACTATATGTACCTATCAAACGTAATAAGGAGATATACATAAATCTTTAAATTATAATATTGCAAATTTCATGTTAACAGATATTACACTTTTGTACGATAACTTAATAAAATTATGAAAATAACAGAAATGTTTATAGTACTGTAGGACTGTAAAATATTGTAATAACTGACAATAATAATAAATAAAACAATTGGTTTAGTAGAAAACTAATTTGTAAATTGAAATTACAGTTTTATCATTTGATAATATGTCATTAGATTTTAAATAGCTGATTATTATAAGTTATAACCTATATTTTATTTTATTTTAAACTTTTCCAATTATTTTTAAATACAGCGTATATAAAATAAACTTACTAATTATTGCATATTATGTTCAACCAAGTAGATCCGTTGTAACTACTTAAGTATTATAATATTAAATTGTACACAAAACGGAGTTATCTCTCTTCTTTGAATCCTGAGTCATAAAATTATTACTAATTACGATAAAAGTCAAAAACATAATATATCATTAATTATTTTCACGTATTTAAAAACGCAATAGTCATGATTTGTGAGTTGTAGTACATGATGAAAACCTGACAATAATGTCACACACCGTGTAAATACCTATACTACATCTATGCAATTATTAAACATAAGTTTTTATCAAATTTCTAGTTGTCAATTATCCAGTAATACCTTAATTATGTATCATAATATTACAACTAAAACTGTTATGAGCCAACAATCGAATAATATTTCCATACCCAGACAAAATTCCATTTAATTTAATAATTCATAATAATTACATCTAAACTCTTAATCATATTTCTTATTGATGGAAATGGTTTGATACTTGTATTTTTGAGCGGCGTACTTTTTTTTATCAAGTTAACGAGTATTTCCAGACTTTTAACATTATTATAGTGGATGATCATCGATTGTTTTATATTATAATCTTGTATATAGAATATTAATTGCCATATTTCTGTTGATTTATTACATTGTAATATTACTAATATTATATAATAAATAGGAACTGTAAGAATTATTATTGTAAATTTGTTATTATAGAAAGTATAAAGCATTAAAGCTTGTTATTTAAACTATAATAGTTTAAATAACACAATTCAAGGTTAACAAATAGGTACTTATATCTACTTACATAATAACTACACTAATATCGTTTTATAGGTGTACACTGATCCTTAAAATATTATTGCTACATTTTAGGGAGTCCGTGTGTAACATTATAAAATAAATTATTTTCTTTTTACTTTAATACATTGTTTTACCTTTTACTCGAGGATTAATAATAATTATACGTATAACTATTAATTCTAATAGTATTTATAATCAATAGTATCACAATATTAATAATTAATTATCTAAGTGTATAATATAAATGGTAATTTCTTGAAAATTGTCTCTGACCCAACCGAAGAAATCAATATAATCATTTTAACATATTTATTATTCAATAATTTTGGTTTAAAAAATTGACATAGTTTGGGAATCCAATCGATATGCGTAGAACGTTCATGTATAATACACTAGTGCCTATGTATTATATTATACAATTATATAGGTATTTTCATAATACCATATAGTAGATATTATACTAATGTTCAAAAGCTCGTTTGAACGTCTTTATGTGGTATAAATGATAGTATTTACCTTACTTACGTGTATGTTATAATATTATATATAGAGAAAGAGAGAGAGAGAGAGAGAGAGAGAGAAGAAAGAGACAGAAAAACAGAAAGGGGTGTCTGTAATTCGCTTTTGTAGCAAAGTTCCGACATCGTCACATTAATTATATGACCGGGACCGGTCGCTCCGACAAGTTTGTACACAATACATCTTTAATGTAGTTTTATACTATATACTTATATTATTTATAATATTATAATAATATAATATCTACGTATTGTATGACGCATTTTTCAGCCGGATACTGCGTTACTGGATACCGGGTTGGGGACTTTTATTAGGCGGCACTACGACAGTGACTGCAGTAAAATACAAAAACTAACAAGTAAAAACCGAACACTATATACCTACTCACGCAGCGTGTTATGGTATAAGAATTTCAAAGAGGTGGCGTTTCTTAAACGATTGTACAAAGCTCTCGATTGCAGTTTTCTAGTAGTTTTTCCAGACGTTTGGGTTAGTACTACAGTAGTACAATACCTATGCCGAGAAAATTTGAAAAAAATAAATACATAACCTAAAGCACTTGCTGTCAGAGCTTTTATACATTTACTTCTGTATATATATATATAGAAGAAAAAAATAGAAGTATATACCCGCAATACTAGGAAACTGAAATCCACAGTCAATCCCGCCTGCACCCCATCTGCCAGCAAACATTCCGAACACGACTATGTTAAACCGTGTCTGAGTGCGTACGGAAACAAATACCTGGAAGAGCTTTGGAGATTTAGGACAAAACCCAAAATATATATATATAAAAAAAAAATTGTAAATAATTTAAAAAATTGATCTGCGCAGCAGTCGACCAACGATAATCGTTAAGTTTATCCCATAATGTGTAATGTAGACACTACAGATCAACACATCTCAGCGGTGAGACGTCACGAGTCGTACACCATCAAAGTTCACGTTATTAGGTATTTATATTTCATTACATTACGACACACGCGTTCGCTCGGCGACTCGTATAATTCGTTATGAATATTATATACATATTATATACACTCGTATAACTCGCAGGAATTACCTACGTCGTACTTACACGTACTTACAATTTTACACGAACTACACATCGCGGACGTCTTTCGCGAGTCCTTTCGCGTGTATACCCCCCATAATCCGAGTCCTCCAACAAGTGAGACTTCCACCGACTACAGACAACACGTAACCCACTACCCCATATTATATTCATTTAACCTCCGTCGTTAATGACCCATAGCCTCGGTCGCGATCGTTTCGTTATAACATTATACGACGATCGTCATCCTTAATACGATTATATTATGATCATTATTTTTTATTTATTTATTTTTTTTTTTTTGTTATTGTTTTTCCACTTGTTTGTGCGCGCGCGACACACATACCGCACTCGCAGCTCACGGGCGGCGGCCACCGCGTGCGCGCTCTACGGGCCGGAGGGGACTCCCCCCGGACCGACCGCGTGGATACGCACACACACAGGCTGACGACGGGCTCGCGCGCGCGCGCACACGCGCACGTTCAAGCCACTACTATACGTTGCGCTAGCTCTCCGTCGCGACGTTTCGCGAATACCATCTCTCGAGTCCCCTCACTCACTCGTGTGCGAGTGTGTTGGTCGTACGATCGCGCCCGGCGAAAAATTCGAAACCCAGAGTCGTGTTTTCCGTTTGACATCGTCGTTTGCGGATTCGTTTTAATTTGATTTTCAGTTTTTTTTTTTTTTTTTAACTTTTCCGTTTCCGCCTTCGTCGACGGATCTCTCGTCGTATCGATTTACGCGATTAAATATTATTATAGTTCCGACATCGATCGGACTTAATCGGAATTATTGCACACTCCAACGGTCGACCTACTCGCGAGTACCGCACGCCGCAGCATTATTCGCTCGTTTGCAGAACAAACGAGTCGGCCGTTATTTTCACTTAGGCAGCACGTCGATTACCGTCGAGTTCGAAACGAAATTTCGTGCTTTTTTTTTATCCGCTGTGGTGAACGTTTTGACTTTGTGCGCTTCCGCGGGTTCCACGCAGTCCCTCTGTATTGATATACGTTGGAAGTTTGAAAATGTGTCCTGCGACCTCCGCGACGATCTTCTATTTTAAGGTGAGTCGACAGCCACGTGAAAATAATGTTAATTAAATGTTAAATTCAGCACATCGAAAAAGCTCGAATTTCTTCGGTTTTGTCATTGACGAGTTGAATAACTCTATACCTACATAATACACCAAATTGATTTTAAAATAACGCTATTTTTTAGTCGTTAATTTCCACTTCCATGTCATATGATTTATACCGTAAATATATTGTATCGGTGACCGTACAATTTATGCTCTGTCGTATTTATTACCGTTCGTTATATTGATAAATACGCATTCTAGAACAATGAAGTAAAAGGTTTGAGTTTATATATTATTCCTGTAAATGTCCACTCCAAACACAATTCCACAAAATATATTGTGTATAACTATTTCCTACCTACGTACATTTATGAAATCAAAATTCTATCTAAAATTTTAATTCTTAGGATATTGGTTATACAATTTTTCTACATATCTAATTTTAATATTTCTATAAATTAATAAACAATTATTAATAAGATTTCTGACCAAAATTTTAAATTTCCATCAGTTACAATTTTGTTGACTTAATTAGGACAATACAAATATAGTAAAAAGAAAATGGAGTATAAAATTACTTGAATTACTGAATAGCTTAATTGTTTACACTAGTATGCTTACTTTATGAAAATTCACCAACTTTCAATTTATTATTAATAGCAACAAGCAAAACTTCTTTTTTAAAACAATAAATAATGATATTTTTTACGACTATAAATTAAATAATATATCTATTATAAATAGTGTTTTCGTTTGCTACCTATTGTAAAGTTTAAATCGCTATTTAATCTAATTTCTAATGAATATTTAAAAGAACTTATTAGTTTAAGTATAAAATGTTACTTTTGATCATTCTGTTATCAGTAGAAAAATAAAATAGTTTCATTAAACCATAAAACTTTAAAAAAAAAAAAATGTAAATTTTTATTAATACAAATAATAATAAAAATGTATTTATATTACTACAATATAAACATAAAAACATAAATGATTTTTTAAAATTAAATTTAGTAATCGTTTAAAAAAAAATAAATAATTTATATTTTGTTTAAAAAAACCTTAGTAAACGGGAATGATGTTTTCTCTAATCAATCATCCGTCATAACTTAGTATAATATATAGATAGATATTAATTTACTTATTGCATAAATATGTTATGGGTTGTAAATTTATTTTTTATATCAAATAAAATATAGATACCTAAAACTATATGAATAAAAAATACACTATTGTAAAACCAATACTTCACTGCTCGATATCTAAAATAAATAAAAGGTAGTTTTATGTTTTATACTTTTTGAAATATTTGATTTTTTTTCATTATTTATTTAATTTTATAAACTGTGCAAAAAACAATACATAACATTTTAGAGAAACAGAATAGAATAGAAACAGCTCATTTTTTAGCATCAAAAACTGGTTTAAACTGATCAATCATAATTTTTAATTATAATACTACAAACAATGTAATTTAAAACGAATTAATATTTTGAATTAGCTGTTACGCTTATACATTTTTCGTTAAGTCATGTAAATGGACAAGTATTTTTTATCGATTTTACCAATTACTTCAAATTTCTAAATAATATGATTAATTTTTATAGTGAATGTATAAAAAATTTTATCAATAACTGAAATTGTATTTTATCTTATGTTATAATTAATATTTATCTGTTCATGTATTTTGTGCATAGAAAGTACGATAAAAAATATTTTGAAAAACTATCTTATGAACTTTAAATATTAATAAATAATATACTAGTTATAAATAGTTATGATCTATTAAAATGAAGACAATAGGTAATACCTGTGAGTATATAAATAATTCCTGCAGCTCAAAATGAAACACGGTGCAAGTAATTACAATATTGTAAACATGAACTTGTCGTATCCAATCACATTATTTTCCTATGTTTAATATCTGTATATTAAGCTCAAATAGTAATTTCTTATCACCTTTTATTATTACTTATGCCACGGACAAGTCGCATCAAAAATTGATCAATTTAATGGTTAACTAAAATGTAATGGACTAATCATTGGCCACTAAATTATATTTAAGAGACCATTAGTTCACTATTGATTCATTTAACGTTTAGTGATTGTTTATTTAACCCGAAATAAATGTCTTCACAATATTACAATTACAATAATATAGTTTTATACTAGTATAACATTAGGTAGGTACTAGTTATATTTATACATTTAAAATATACGTTTTATGTTACATTGTATTAAGTAATAAAAAAGAGAAATATTTTGTTTATAATTTGTCTAATTGATTTTACAGGCGTAGACGTGTAATTTTAGTCTAAGTTCAAAGTTTTTTTTGTCGATTTTGGAAAAAGGAGAGACCTTTTTATTTTTTTATTTTAGTGTTTCGTGGAAGTTTTAAAAATTACATTTGATTTGTTATTCAAATAATAGGTAACATAATCCAATGCCGTTTTTAAGCTGTTTATTTTGCACGAACTATAAGACTTTTAGTGCAATTCTCAGGAATTTATTTTGATAAGTCTGTAATTTGCGATTTTTATTTAGGATGCTGCAACAGTACACTCCATCCTTGGCAAACATATTTTAGTAGTAGATTATTACTGTAGTAGATTTTAATTGCAGTTTTGAATTAATAACACCCATGCAATATGTATTTAGATTAGGTAAATTTATACCTTCATACCTATATTTACTCTTATGTTATTTCTACCTAAAAAAACAATTTGATCAATTATTTTGTGGAAAATGAATGGTTTTGCTTTTCATCCTCTTCAAAAGTAGACATATCTGGTTATATGCTAGATAGAGGTACATGTAAATTTGTATTCACTATAAAATCTCGAATTATTATGAATCATTGTGTTGTCTCCTTAAGATTCTTATGTTATTTTAACAAGTCGTTTGTGAGAACAATGGCTCAAATACTCACAATGGTTCAAAAACAGAAAAATTAAAACTACCTTCCAACTCATATATATATATCTAAAGCACTGCTCAAATTTTAGTATAATAATTTTATATGAGATATAATATACATTCTTCCGAATGAATAAAATGATTCTTGAATATTTTAATCTGTACATCATGTAATTATGTATACCTAACGTAAATAATGATAATATAAGTTTATACATGAGAAAAAAATAAACATTTAAAATAGAAGCAACTTAAAAGAATTAAATGATGTTTACATTTTTATTAAAGAAGAATAAATCAATAATAAATATTTACCCAGATTAAATTAAATAAATGGCTTATTTTGTTTATATACCTTTAGTACAACGATAATGTTAAAAGAAACTCTAAAAACAAATAAAAGTTAAAACATCGAAAATAATGTAGAATTTCCCCATTAAGTAAAAGCATAATAATTTGAGTGTAATCTATGAGGAGTAAAAAAGGTTTTACCTCTAAAACATTTTTTCAGTGAAGCAAAAATCACCTTTTTCACAGTAAGTACTCCGAAAAAAAATACAAAAAGTTGTAGTGCCATTGTGGAATTGTTTATAAAATGTATACGTTTTTTTTTACTTATATATATAAATAATTAAATTTATATTTTCTATCACTATAATTAACATGTTAGCTATTATTATGCATTTATGATACTATTATAGCATCTATAAGTATATGAATTCAAAAATGTGTATTTCTTTTTTTGATTTGGCGGCTTTATTTATAAAAATAACAATTTATACTATATGTTATATAGTACAATAACTAATTAAGTATATTTTGTTTATGAATTCATTTTCAACATGTGTGTGTGTGGTTAATACGAGGATATATTCAATACATCTTTTGAATTTTGGAAAGTTTTATTGTCAAACGAATATAAATAATTTTTTTTCTATCTAATTTCTTTATCTTCCTTTTATTACGTTATACACGTATTAATGACGATAATAATTAACGACAACAGTTATATCTGCATTGGTCGATAATTAACTTGGAATTCAATTAAAACATTAAAACTAATTATTTTGTTTATTGTTCACAAGTGATTTTATTAAATCAATTGATAATTGAATGGTACGAACGTATTATGTTTTCTTAATTTTACTTCAACATTTTATTAATATTGAAGTCTAGAGCAATAAAAAATAGTTTAAGATTTATGAGCGCACATTACTGTCAAAAAATATGTCGTCAAAAATGTACGAGCCCCATTTTGTTACACGGTCCGTCGTTATTTGTATACGCTTTAATACTATAAACGTATTATATAATATAATTACTATTATTATTATGTCTAGTATTAACGTATATATAGTTACGTTTACTGTGATTAAAATATAATTGAACACGACGATACAATATACCAAATAGTATACACTGTGATAAACCCGAGACGAAATACTTACCGCGGCCAGCTAGTCGGCGTGGTGTCATTGCAGGATGTGCTTTATGCCGCTAATACATTCATTATAATAATATGTGTACAACGAGAGCGGATGCACAATGACACTCGGCACAAGTTTTTACGACGTACGTGCCAAGTATGTTTGGCGTCTATTTTGTCCCTTTTGTTTGTCATCCGCGAGGACATTTCGTATAAGTACACGCACACACCACAAAGATCGGATACGCTGCAGGTATTTTGCGAAACGGAGACATGCGAATTTTGAAAACTTGATATCTCCTGAGCAAACGTGACGAATGTATAGTTTTACCCAAGATCTTTTGTTTTCATATCCGTCACATGAGTCGTTATAGAGGTATCTGTCACGGCGCTCTTTTAATACTATTGTTGTTATTCCGTCAATTTGTGCAGAAGTGCTGTACTTTGACAAACAAACAAAATGAAAACTTAAAAAAAAAAAACATATTAATAATAATGTATTCGTTTTCCGCAAAGGTGAATAAATATTTACGAATAGTATGATAACAGCAGTAGAGTTTAGTTTTGATGACTTTGAAAAAATAAAATGCGTATATCTTAATTTTTTTACGTTATAGTAACAGGGGGTTTGAATAATATACAATAGTCGAGATATATTATTTTGGTGAATGTTTTTTAACTTTTTATATAATGAAATTCATATCTAACTTCTAATAAAACCCAATACTACATAAATTATATTCAAACAAATAATAAAGAATAATTAATAATTTATAAAACGTATTTCATAACGTTCGTGATATGTAATTTGCCCAATAAAACTATCTGTATAATATAATATATAATGACATGATAATATGTTTCTATAAGTGTCCACCAATAACTTAATTGATTTTTATTGACAAATATGTATCTGTTTAAATTTATTTTTAATTGGATTCGATTCATATTCATGGTTATTAAATTATTATGATTTTTATAGTTATGATAATCGTGTTGATACAATGTTCCTGTTTAAATAAAATAATTAAGTTTAATTAATTATCAAATTTGGTTTAATAATTTTTACTTTCACTTTATGTTCGACACGATTGTTTTATTACTAGACCTACTAGACTTGCATATTATAAACCTTCCGAACATTGAACCATGAGTATACACATATATTATATTATTATACATCCATAAAACGATTTACTAATCAAATTTAATATCTTCGTATATTATCTATCTATCGTATATCTACGATTAGCTATTAATGTTGCATGAAATTATTGAACTTTAATATCATTACAAATTGAAATTTTTAATTTTTACTCAATCTATTGTTTTAATTTTATGTAACATAATATTGAGAATAATTTTGTTTAAACTTAAGTATCACAAGGGTATATTTATAAAAAAATTTATATGCGGGTTTTTGTTAAATTACTTAAATTTGGTCGACTTATTACTAAAAAGTTATAAATTTCTTAGCTAATTATTTATATTATATTCCAAAATCCCATAAAATTCAATAGGATTTTTTGATACTTACAGATATTGATAAATACAAGGAGTTTACTTGAATGTGTTATCATCGATATTCCATTCTTAATATTTCACATAGAGTTTAGATTGACAAAGCGTGACACAAGCCTGCTAAATTTAAAAACTATGAATATATGAAACATTTTGCCTAATATCTAAAATTAGTATACTACTATACTAAATAGTAAGTAACACAAAAAGTAAGCTAAAACTATACGTTATTATATTTTCTCTATTTTTTAAAATATTTAAAATTTGAATTTGAAAAATTGATGAAAAATATTAAAAACAAATAGATTTCTAAAAGCTAAGCCAGTTTCTTATGTCTGATTGAAATTTTAAAACAATGTTAGGTTTATTTAGTATCTATAGTTCTGCGTAACACTTTTATACGATACATTATTCATATTATATAACAACATAAAGATTAATATACTTCGAGAACAATCAAAAGTAAACATATATTATACTAAAATATTTTAATGCATAAACTCTTAGGAAAATAATTTTGATTAAATATCTGAATAACATATTATACCAAGGTGATATTACCATTGATATTATTTTCCTATCAAAACGTATTTTGTTGTTCCTGAAATTAAAAGATATTTCAATACTCTTTTATGCTTATCAATTTATCATTATACCACAATATAACGAATAACAATCGAATTTATCAATTCAAGCACAATAAACATTTAACGATTCAATATAATATTATGGTGGATCAAACAAATTAATGTTCTATAATTATTATTATTATTTTTTTTTTTAATTTTAAAGGTGAATTTGTTAGGGAGCAATTTGGCATTTGGTATTTTTAACTATAAAAATAAAAGGACATATGACTTGATTAATTGTGGATGTACGTATATTATAATATAAATTTAACTCAAAAATAAATGAATATGAAATCATTAGCTTCCTATTTATTTTTATAGTAAGTTAACTAATTAATTTTAGTACGGGCAAATGTATCCATTGAGATACCTTCTTTTGTTTGCCTGTTGCTATATTAATGTGTTTTGTATAACACTTAAAAAAATTTTTACTGTTAATATTTCTGTGAAGCACCAACACATAGGTAAGTTGATATCGGTTTAGAGAAATACTGTTTAAACAGAATGTCTGCATCATCTTTATACTTCTAAAAACCTAATATTTTTTCTTCTTGTTGTATTTAATCACACTTGTATAGGTAGACGATTTAAATATATGAGTATATTTTAGTTAATTATTTTGAATTTGAGATACAAAGTAATCTTTTTATAATTTTATAAAACGTGTAATAATATTGTTTAAATTATTGTTCATCCTACACTGCTACGCCTACTCGTTATAAAATATTATATTGAAATGCTATTTGTATTAATGTAAAAATGTATAGTATTTATTATATGTGATATTAAGTAACCCATTAATTATTTCACACAATTTATATATTAGGTATGATTTAATTTATCGAAAATTTCCGAAAATTCGTGTATTTTGTGGATATTCATTTTTTTGTTCACTGACAAGAATTCATTAGTTTTTCATCCCAATTACTCTGATACCACACGTCTATAAATTACTGAAGTTAAAAAAAAAAAAAACATAACAAAAAACAACGTACATAGTATCAGTGTTTGAATGATATTGAATTGATATCCATGTGACATTCACGTTTTTTTTTTACATTCCAATTAGGTCTAGGTTTTTGATACAATAACTTCCTACTTTACTATTATAGGTATTTGTATTATTTATGAATACATGGTATAAAAAAATAGACGGAAATATAATAAAAAAGAGTACTTTGACACGTGGTATTGAATAGCCACCATAACTGTAGTAATAATTAAGAAGATTAAAATACAATTTTTACTGTCATTGTAAGTATCTACATAAATTAGTTATTATAAATATATTTATTATACAGTTATAAAAATTTTAGAATTACATCTCAAACGTTTTCATCGTTTTCAAATTAATAAATAATAATAAATATAGTGCATCCAATAATTTAATGGATAACATTTTGGTTTATATCTAATTATTTAAACATATACCTAATCAGTTTATTATACTATGATTCAAACTAAAAAAGTAATAAGTTTACTTTCCATAAAACAAAATTATATAAAAAGATATCCCTTGATGATCAATGTTTTATAATTGCCTTTAACATAATTATATATATATATATGGAAGCTCCTTCGTTTGACCCGTCAACAACATAATACCAAGGCATGAATGATTTAAAACTCTTTTTATATTATTCAGAACCAATTTTATTATGCGATACTCCTTTATTTTGTTATCATATATAATTTTTGTTTTTTTTTTTTTTAACTATTTTTAATAAGTTGATTAAAGTAGACAATTATAATTAAAAATTCTGATGTACCTGTTAACACAAATCATGATATGAATGTTTAAATATTATTTAACGCTAAACAGGGTTTGAATGTTATTAAAAACTAAAATTAAAGTTTAAAATCTCAATTTGAAGCAAAACAAAAAATTTAACTAAAAAACCAACATAAGAAAATAGAAATATATTTATATATAAAAAAAATTGGTATAAATAGTGTACTTACACTGGCAGTTATTTTACAATTATATGTAGTTATTAGCTTGATAACACTATAGAGACGTAATAAATATTAGTATAGGTTATTATAATGTATTGAATTGCATTTTCACATTTTTTCTGTATTGTGGGAATCTGAACCAAATTTTATTTATCTTTATTATCTACCTATATAACTATTATAAAAACATTAAAGTGCGTATTAAAAACGTTGAAGTATTAATAAAACATTTGAACATTTTGATAAACTAATGACTTCCAATTATGTTCTTGACTATCAAGTGATACATTATTTCTCGTAAAAATAAATATTTATAACATTTAATTTACTTAGCAAACCATCATATATTTTTGTTTGCATCTATTTATAATTAAAATATATTATTATTTTTCAGATATCTTCCTTTCATTAAAATATCAAACGCTAATTCTACTATTTGACAAAAAATTTACAAATAAATATTAGGTTTAATCAATTTAATCTTATAAATAGAAAAATAATAATCTTAGAATAAAATAATAATATACTTAGATGTTAAATCGAATTGTTAAACATTAAATTAAAACTAAAATTAATTAATGTATTTTTTCGTTTTATTTTAATATTTAAAATGAATAACCAATAATATACTAGAAAATATCATTTGTTATGATAGGTATATGTTATAAATACTTTAAAATACACCTGACTGCTTTTTTAGCTTAGATTTAACAGACGTCATTGGAACTTACTATTCTTGTAAACATACACATAACTAAAAATCGTGCCAAAACTATTATAAACAATTTAGATAATTATAATATTTTTTTCTAGCTTATTAATGTTTTTAAATTTCATATCGCAAATTAGACATATAATTTTAATCTTCATAATATTATTAGGAATTAAAATAGTAAACGAACGTTGGTAAGATGTAGATAGTAAGCCAAAAACAATTTCCAAAGCTTTAAATTAATTAATTGTTATTGTAACTTTATATAGAATTACACATTATAATAAATAACCACAAGAAGTTATTACATAAACAGTTATAATTTGCATCATTACATTTTTAATATTAATACGAAATTTAATTTTAACTAATATCATAAAAAAATATTAAAACATAAACAAAGGATGTACATTATAATATTTACTAATGTAATTTATATCGTAATGCTTATATTTATTTTCAATGAATTACCATTCAACGGCTATTAACTTAAAAAGTATGTGAGTATATGATAAAACATATTTTGTCGATAAGCATTATGATACTATTCACGACTTTTAAATATTTAATAAAACTTACAAATCTATATAACATAATTATATACTTGTACATTATAATATACGCTTCAATAAATACTTTATACTTTTTGTTTATATACTATGTAATGGAAACAAAAAACTGGTATAGTAAGACAATGAATTAACTAAAAACATTTCCTCATTTTTGTAATCAATAGTTAACATATAAAAAAAATTTACTTTATTCGGTAAATACTCCGTGTGAAATTATATTTACTTATACAGTTATACGGCCTTTGTTGTGTTGTAGCCAGTACATGGCTAAACCCGTATTTTATATACATATATATTATATATAATCAATGTATAGCCAATGCGGGTTTTCCAATGTCATTTTTTTTTTATGGGATTTTGAATTTTCCTTGAACTTTTGCTGTAGGTACCGACGAGATTCACTTTTAATAATACCCAACTCCTAAAACCAATGTCCATCCACAAATCAAAATTTTATTTCTAAAAATCTCCAATCCTATTTACTTTTTTTTTTTTGCAAAATTGGGTCATTGAGAGGATTAAAATAGTATCATGGTTCGTATGTATTGACCATGGATCTAATAATAATTTTTTTTTAATAGTTTTATTCTCGTAAATTACGGTTTTCCTTGCCATGATGTATCTTTCTGTAAGACGTTAATGTCGTTATTTCTGTCATCACTAATATAATAGGTATAACACAAATTATTATATAAGTTAAATAATAGGTATATTTATTAATATATTAACCTAGACAGAAAGATAAAAATCTATGTATGACTATATAATTTATTATTGTCAATATTTTGATTTAACATTCAAAATAAAATGTTTATGATAAGATTAACTTTCCATTATGTTATTTAAATTCATAATAATAATTAAATAATTTACTAAAGCTTATAAATTATAGTATTAATACCACCTGCGCAAAAAGTGATAACTTATGTCGTTATATGTAATGGAAGAGATTCTTCATTTCAATCACTCAATTAATTAAATATGTATATTTTCTTTTTCATTACAATTATTTTTAAATATATAGTGATAACTAATAATGATTAATATCCTAAAAAATTTATGCAACCTTAATATGTATTATTATTAGTGACGATTGCACATTAAGGTAATTAACTTACCTAACATGTAATTTGCATTATTATAAGTGTAAATTTGCTTTTAAGTACCTAAATGTTCTTGAGTACTTATATTATATTATAATAAGAAACTAATCAGATGCAATGAATGTATTCAACAGTATAATTATTCACAAAACAATAATCAATCATATTAAATCTTCATTTATTAAATAACAAACAATCAATTACCTGTGGTGGTATATATTTATCAAATAATATCTATGTTCTTCGTTATTACCAATAAAATATGTTTTTATTGACATTTAATTAAATTTAAGTAAAAAGAATATAAATTATGTTTAATTAATTTAAGCTAATAAATTATAAAATTACAAATATTTATTTGAAGGTGTCAAATCTGCTATACATATTATATATTTCTAATTTTTATTTAACACTGATATTTTAACAACATTTCTATTCAACACTTAAAAAAGTATAAATATACAAAATTAACAAGAGTAATTTGTTTCGTCGAAGTATTAATTATTGAGTTATTGGTTGTACAATTACAAATCATGGTACCTATAATAATTTTACTAAAAAGTAATAACTATATACTTATCCTCCTTCTTCGCTATCCTCTCTTCTGTTTTTCTTGTCTTACACTTTTTTCGTTCTACAATTAATGTGAACCCTAATTTTATATCTTTTTAAATTTAGACCCATTGAACATATTATATTATTGAAATTGTACTAAACATTTTTAGGTTTATGATCTCGCCTGTTATAGCTTAATAGTATGTTTAAATTTTATTCAATATAAGTTACAAAAATCAATGATTAAAATTAAAAATTACAGTCCTTGAAATCACTGAAGGTGTATAATATGTATTATATTATTATCATAAGCCTGTACGTATCTGCTAACCCATATTCTTCAAAATCTGTCTGTGAATTGAAAGTTGATTTTGGCAACTATCCCGTTTTTTTAAATAAGTCCTTGAATAGAGCGGAAGTCTCGGTTAATTTATTTATCTCGTCTAAGTTTAATCGTCATGTGGTTTTTTTTTTTTTTGAGGTCTGGCACCAGTGATTTCAATATAATTTTCTTAATTCTTATCATGATTATCATACGTAGAGTTTTATAATTAAACCTATTATTTTTGATAATAAACTATACATTTAATCTTAAAAATGAATTGTACAAAATAATTTCTAACAAAAACATTTGATGGTACGAATAACTTAACGTTTTTGTAAATATTTGGAATTAATCACAAGATTATTCAAAATTAGGAATGACTTAAAAGCTATAAGTACGACGAAAGAAAAAAAATTATTTTCATCAATTGTAAATAATTTTAATTTTTACTTAAATCTAAAAAAAAAATCATAAAATATGTTAGTTGTATTTTACATTATTTTTGTAAAAAGAGATTTATTACTTTTATTGTCAAAAAAAAAAAAAAAAAAGAATAATAATAAATAAAATGAATTTATACCCAACTACTCTGATATATGTATTTTTGAACGATGTAATAAACTATTTTACCAAATTCATTAATTAGCACTTCTTCAATCTGATTTAAAATTAAAAAGTGATATATCGTTAGATTTGTACAAATAATAAATTAACATTTTACTTTTAATTTACAGGTAAAAATAAAATGAATAACTAATTGACAAATGTATATTAAATTTAATAAAAAAAAACCACATATTTATACTAAAGAATAAGTTAATACTATATTATCTCTAATCTAATTCTAATCAATAGGTAGGTATTATATAATATATATAATATATTACAGTTTCTTAGTAAAATAAAATACAATATTCTATTATATTATGTACCTATTTATTTTGATAGCCAATATATTATGTCATAATTAATTTGCAGTAAACAAAATATTATTCAGGCGTATTAAGTTTCATCAAACTTTGATTACCTATGTAAAATGTAATACATGCATAATGTATATTGCATAATATTTTGTAATACGAAATATTAAGTGCTTATGTTATATGATGTATACAAATTAATTGTAGAGCGTTAATTATTATTCTATGAATTTGATTGAAAATTAACGGTTTAACTATCAATATGATTTGTGACAAACTAACTAACTAACCGACAGTGTATATAATTATCAAGATTTTATACACAAGTTGAAAATATGTACAACAAATACATTTTAACAACCAAAATTCAAATATTTTTAAATATTTCAAACTAAAGTGTAATATATAAAATTATATTGTTGTTTAATAATATTATGCATACTAACTCGAGCCTAGCAAACATACGTGTACGACTGAAATAAGTAAATCCTTGGACTTTCATTCAAATGTATAATTCAAAATAATTACAAACCATATAGTTATTTGTTCATTGGTTTGAAAATCGATATAAATCATAAATCTTCATGGTTATTATTTTCTTACCGTTGAATTTTCTTTTATTGTAATTATTATATACAATGTACCTACCTACTATACTTATTTCATTAAGTTTTATGTTAACTGTTGAGTAGATATATACATAAAACACTGTATATTAATTCTTCGCGGTGTTTTTAACGTAGGTGTTAGCAACTATTTTGATTCCACGAACTCATAGTTGAGTAGAATATTGTTCAGAAATATGCCATTTACATTTTTTATTTTTATTTGCACGTCACGAACATGGACATTAATTTATTTTTATTCATTTTTTTTTTGTCAAAAAATTATCCGTAAAAATGCAAATTTTTTTGTATATTTTTATGGAATCCGTATGAATTTTCAGTTTTCACATTAACAAAACACATGAATAAATTAAACAATTTGTCTAGACTTGTTAAAATAAGTGATAATTATAATGCGTTGTCACGGTATGCTGGGTTAGTACAGACTTTAGTTGTAGTAACAAAATTAACTTTAAATATTAATGTAATACAATTTTACCTATATGGACGATGCATTAAAATTGTTTATTTTTGCTCTTTCATCAACGTTTTTATATAATAAAAACATACAGTTTAATTACAATTTTAGAGATCTACAGGTAATTTTTTTTTAAGTTAATGTTAAACATCCAAAAGTAATTACCTAAATTCAATTTTAATCAGCCTTAAAGAAAATATTGTGGAGTTTTACACATTTTAAACACTATATATTTTAAGTGGTATTTTCTCAATTATGTTTCTCATGTAAGTATTAAATATAATAAATATTCAAATAACTTGTAAAGTTATTCAAAATTTACTATTCGAATCGTAATATCATATTGTTTTGTAACCGAATATAATACTAGTTTTTTAAAATTTTAACATTTATTAATATTTATATAAAATATCTTACTACCTATAAATAAATATAATTTTTGCCGTTCTATCTAAACTAAACGAAATACATAGTTTTATAATTACGAATTAAATAATGTTAATAAACTTATGATTTTAATGCTTTAAACATTAAAATCGTACACTTGACCTAGACTGTTAGCCGTAAAGCGTAATTGTCCTTGCTTGCTTTTTTTTGGTTAGATTTTAAGGTTCACATGTTTAAAACGATGTGGGTTCAAGGATCGACTATATTATGTGTAATAGTAGTACACTGTACTTGCCACTGTACATCGTGACTCTGAAATATTATCGAGTTATTGCCGAAACAAGTGGTTTTTTAGAAGGTAACTGTTGGCATTTATGTATACAGTTCCAAGTTACATAGACTTTCATTTCTAAAAAAAAGAATAAACGAATAGTAATAAAAACCTTGTTTAAAAATAATTAAGATAATATTATTTGTACCGCCTGTTGAATGAAATGTGACTCCCGATCGTTTGATTTTTATCCCGAGGTCGTTACATAAAGAATTGAATAGATCATTAAAAAATTAAACACAAAAGACATTTAAGCTGTTTTTCTTTTAATTTCAAATCGATTGTTTCGGAGAAAGTATAATATTATTTTATACATTTATAATAATAATAATAATAACATAATTTTCTTAAGAGGAAACACTTTTTTATCTACCTATTGATTTTATTTTCTATTTATTACATTAAAATATTACCTATATTGACTGAATAATCTTATTATTTAGAGTAAATAAAAAAATTATTAATTCTTAGTATACCTTTTAAAAATACTGAAATGCTTAAATTTTTTATCCAAACACATTAAAATTATTGTATACATAACAACCGTTAAAATAAATTATATTATTTGTCACTATAGAGTATAGTTTAAAACAACATTATTTAATACAAAAAAAAACTTATTGAAGTACAATTAAAAACTTAAAGTAAGAAGAATTTATATCATGAAAATCATTTAATATTCTTTAAAATTATTTAACTGATTTAATTATCACAAGTATTAGTAGCTTTAACTTCAATCTCACCTCTTATTTTATTAATTTTAATTCATATATTTTTTAGAACTTGTTCTCGCAACTTTTAGAACTTTTTTCATTCTTCCTGATTGGTGGTTTAACAATGAGAATATATTAATAAAATAATCTTATTTTAATATGTAGGAGGTATTTTTTCGTATTGACACGTTATATTGTTATATTACCGTCGAATTGAAATCCTTATTTTTCATGCTGCAATCTGTAAAATATATAATAAATCTTTTTTAGTAAATCGGGTTTGATAATTTAATGATTTACGGCGAGGTTTCATTTACATTACGCTGGTGTATAATGACAACAAGAAATAAAATGTATCAATATTATATTGCAAATAATAACGAAAATGTACTGAATCATTTCGCATAATCGGACATAATATTTTGTAAAATAAAAATATCCTATTCAATGACAAAATATCATTAAGATATTATTTTCATATTATACGAAGGATGAGATTGTGAGTATGTATATTATGTAAATTAAGAGTGTGTACAGTGCGTTGAAAAATTGTTAAATGAATTATATATATTCCATCTATAATATGTCTATTATGTATAATACAAACAATATTAATACAATAAAATATGTTATTTTATTCATTATTATAAATATACTTCATAATATTGCTTTATTGTAAGTAGTAAATCATAACGATAATAATCATTATGAGTCGATGGTGGAATGATATAATCCAAACAACGCATGTATTCATAAATTTATATCATCAAAACACGTATTATCTATTATAAAACTTATTATTTGACATAGTAAAATAATAATCGGGTCAAAGGTCAAGTATGATATATTTATGAATAGTCTCCAGAATAATAATATTGAATACATTCAATACATCATTATTGTGATAATCATATAGCATTAATAAATAATATTATGAACTACTACTACTAAGTACTAAGTGCTGTACTACCTAATAATAGTAAAAGTAATAACAAACAATAATAGTACCTTAAGCAGCAATAATAATAATTATTATAATCACTAGTATATCGGCGTCTGTAGAAACCTATTAATTAATGTGTTTTACGCAAGTCCTGCATTGTAAAATGTTGTAACATACGCCCAAATGTCTTTTCTCGTGATTGATATCCTTTTACACACGTTGTATGTGCGTCACTAGGGATGCGTCAACAAGGGGGCAAAGTCATATTCAATAGTTCGTCTCGGCCGTATCAGAGAAACATCCATTTCCTTAATAAAATAATAATCGATTTTTGGACGTGAAACAAGTCAATCAAACAATATATGTCAACGGACAAACCACTATGATGGAAAATAGACCGATGAACCTTTTTAAATGTGAACGAAAGTTTAAAAATTTTTTTAAAATTTATCTGTTTGGTCCATTTTATGGTTTGTTGTTAGTGTTAAAAATAAAAAATGTAGTAATTGATAACTAAGTTAAAACAACTTTAACTGTATTTTAAAAGAAAATTTAAACATAAAAATTATCACTGATAAATTCTTACATTACACTGTTTCTTTATTACAAAATACACATTTTAAAGCTTTCTATAAATTAACCAAACCGTTAGCATTGGTTCGGCTAATTGACAGAGCACTAACATAGCGCAAGTACAGTGTAGCTGGTGTATATTATATATACATAGATTAATGTTACATGTAACTTTATTTTGAGTATACCAAGTATAACTAAGATGAGCTTTGAAAAATATCATTATTTTTACATATTTTTTGATACGAATAAAATTAATGTAATGCCAATAACTAGATAATATTGGTAAGTATTCTGAATTTATAATATGATGTAATATATTATAATTGCTATATTATAACATATTAAACACGATTATTGTAAAATCTATTAAAAAAATTTAAATTTTTTATTTTTGCAATACACACATTTACATATTTTTTTATTTCTATAATTTGTTGATATTTTTTTTGAAGCATAATATTAATAAATTAAGCTTAAATGGTAATTTCACCTACTTAAGTTAGGTTGCATCAATACGCAATACATTGTACATAGATGCAAGTACCCATTTATAAATGTTAAGATGACAAATTACGATGGTATGAGTATAGGTAATATTATTCTTATATCTATGTGAAATAATAATAAATTGTCATAGTATAACCAATACGATTTGTACATAAACTTAATTAGTAATATAAAAACCTATTTTAATATTTACTGAAGAACAAAATGAATTGTCAAAGAAAAATATTATCAACATTAAACACTAAATTTATGAGGGATAAAATTATTTGAACGACTAATGACATGAAAATAATATTTAGTATTTAGGTCAAATACAATTTATATGATTACATAAATGAGAGCATAAATGTTCCATTAAGTTAACAATTAATCAAATGTAATTATTCTAGTAAAAATATTAGAAAATGCAATTTTAGTAATAATTTAGTAAATAGGTATTATCTTATGCACTCAATAATTTTTCTCGTTAATATTTTAAAAAATGATTGACTTTAACACTTTAAATTACATTCTAAGTATAAAATATAAAAATAATATAATTTAATGATATAGCCAATAACTTTAATTTATGGTTCAGAATACTTGATTAAAACTTCTATTATATTTTTTACGATACCTATTACAAAGTTTAAAAGTCTTCAATTTATTTTTAGTACCAAGTAATACGTTTTACAGATTAAAAATATAATTGATTATTGTTTAAACTGTTTAAATTTATTTAGGTACCTCGTCAAGTAAGTCGAAAGTATAAGTTTAGTAAATGTAGCAAAGTATTACAGTTTTATTTAATACCATATCATTAATGATCAATATTAGTATACTTATAACAAACTTTTTAAGATGTATTGAAGTAAAAAAAAATAATCCAGTAAATATGGTATCACAAAAGTACCTATATTATATATTTTAAAATAATAACCAAAATAATAGAAAGTCCTTTAAATACATAGTATTGTTTAAAACATATTTTTCATTATTATTATAATTATCAAGAATACACGTATTGATATTTGATAGTTATGGTGAATTCAATTTTTTAATAGTCCTAATACATTGAAAATGGTTTCTGGTAACTAAAAGATATTAATCAATAAGGGAGGACGTAAAAAAAATGAGTTAACTAATTAATAGGAAAAAAAGGTATATGTGTTTAAGTTTTAACTTTGGTAGATAGTCTGCGCTATATTATAGTGACGACAAAATGACAGTATATAGACTAGCCAATCGTGTTAATTTGTAAAAACAATCGTTTGCGGTGCATAAAACTATAGGATTATGGCATAAACAATTTGAGTGTTCATGGGATTTCGGTGAGACCCCCGCACGCCACTAAAACCGAAAGCGCACCAGAATAATTTGGCAAGATATTTATTTCGGAGCGTACCTATAGAACTTTACTGCTCAGTACTTTTGCTCGATCGTTATGGGGTATAAAAAAACCCCTTCAAATACTCTCCGTTACGGGCAAGTGGGCACACACATCGAGAGAAGAGTGATAAAAATAAAACTATACTCTGCTGTTGTATACAGGAGGATCGTATATATAGGTACTGGATGATTCACCAACCAAACACAACCATTTTTTTTCGATTTAATAACGAGTTTATTTAAATTCTGATGTTTTGAATTTTAAAAAATTCTTAAAGACTATAGTTTCAAATTGTTATGATTATTTACACTGATTAAGCAATTTCCTATAATGGCAATAACAACTTCTATTTTTCAATTAAGAACCACCTTTTAGATTATAATGTATTTAGTGAATCATTATTATTATTATTTTATGTCATTATACCTAATTTATAACGAAAAACGATTCGATTTTTAGTCAAATTATTAATATTAAGAATAAAAATTCTTAAAAATATAAATTAGACATAATTTTGAATATTTAATTTGAGTATTTAATATATTTAAAATATTTTTATAAGTATATTTATATCAATAGTAGATTATTATAAATTACCTACTAATATTTTTAAAATTATCATAGTTCTTCTAAACCATTATCATGGAGTCATTGTCTTTAGTACACAAAATTAAATGACTCAAAAATAACTCATATGAATCTTGATTTTTATATGTTATAGTTAAAATTTTAATTTAAAAAATTAGCCACTAAATAATTTACAGTAAAAATCGGCATTCTAATTTGAAAAATGTCTAGGCATATTGCCACAGAACATTCCCTAAGTATATACAAATAAATCTCAATAATTTGAAAAGTTGGTCCTTAATTGTATTTAAAAATTCTAAAAATCAAATTTTTTATAAATGGATTATATTAAAAAAAAAATAATGAGCATACTTGGTGAATATTACCCTATCTATTTATCTTCTATAATATTGATATATATATATAAAACAATAAAATAGGTATTGTATATTATTTTAATAACGATGTATAATGTATATTATAATGTTTAATATATATGTATAAATAAGTTGTAGTACGGTCCGGATACAAGACCTTATAATATCGTGCTGTATATTATGGTATATATACCGCTTCCCTAATATCAGTTGAAGCAGTGGTGAATCCTCGCAGGACCATGTTATTACATCCTGCACCCGTGGTCTGTTTATGGTAGGGACGACGTGACATAGGTTTATGAACCTCTACATATACAGGGTGATTCACCAAGAGTGCTCAATCTCTCTTCCTGTTTTTCGACACGATAATCTATTCATTCCGAAAATTCTGATTTTTAGAATTTTTAAGTATACTTACATCATAATATTGGTTTTCAAATACATACATTTTTCCATGCAATTTATATAATATCCTGAATGGATACGACCTTTTGTCATTTAATTATTCGATATCGCAGCTTATCATGAGGACGACAGCGGTTCTTGTCTACAGTCATCAACCAACAAGAAAACAAATAGTTTTTCACACACTCACTACACCCCACTCGCGCCAAACACTCTCGCGTCTGGACGATTAATGATTATTATTTGCGAGCGGTGACGAACCCGAGACCGGGCAACGCGTAAATAATTATGGATTATCTACGTGCCCAATAGAGTATATCGCGATAAGCTGCTGGGTTTGCGTGCAAAACAAAATACATACAAACGCATTTAACGTAAGCGCTCCGACAGCATTATACTGCGACGTAGGTAATAACGGCGTGGAATAATATTATTGTGTCGTAGGGAACGCGACAGTACATTAAACAGCAGGTACCCACTTGCGTTATGCTTATACATAAAACGTTAAGTAGGCATACGTAACACGATTGTTGTTGTGCAAGTTCGTCGGGGCACGCGCATTGCCGGGACGGCTCTCCAGTCAGGAGAGGAGGTGTAATGTTGCGACCCGACAATATTATAATATCATTTTCCCCTCATTTCCGCGAATACCGTCGTCATATTGTGCATTTCACATATCGTCAAACTTCAAAAAAAAAATGTCCGTAAATGCGCAAATTGTTGACGTTGTACTTATATATAACTAGTACATTACAATACGTATATGTTATAATATACATTGTACATTTTTCAATCAACAGTGCAATAATAACAACAAACGTTTCGAATGTGTATGTACACATAAAATACAAAATAATTTCATTAAGTACTCTATATTTTTAGGTGGGCGTGAAGGTTCTTTTTAATTTGTTCGTTTACCTGCCATAACCCCATCAAAATATGTGTTATTTAATTTTAAAAATCAATGGCAAATGGTGATTCTCTAACAAAAATATAACGAGTAATGCATATTGTATTGCGAAATATCACATGTCTGTAAGTTCTGTTTTTCTATTATTTATTGTTTTTTGTAGGTAGTAGTAATATAGCTAATTAGATAAAGGTCATTTGTAGACTTTCAAAATTAAGTGTGACAACTTTTCGCAGAGAACGACATTACACGTCTTAGTTACTCTATAAATATTAATCATACATATTTTTTTTTTAAGGAAAGTTGGTCATGTCTCTGTAACCATTAAGGGCGTAATCGAATTATGCTATAGCTATACAATTGTTAAGTCCAATGCCTCCGCTGCCTTGAATAGAACTGTGCGCGACTATATACGTATATATCTATAGTACATAATGTATTAAGAGTTTGTAGTGCAGGTAATAGGAATAAATCGACAACGTTTTATATTTTATTTTTTATCACGACAAAAATTAACATTACTTCTACAATAATACGAGTATAATACCTGTATGTTAAGTGTCTCGTACGTTTATGCTGCGATCGTGCTTTGAACAAACCTTCCGGGTGAAGGTTTCGTACGAATATCCACAAACCAGTAGATTTTGTACACTATCGGCGGTGACTTATGTTACAATAATGTAAACATTGTACACCAAGTACATGTATATATTCGGTGTTAGACTACTTACATACTATGCATTGTTTGTAAGTTGTAACAGTTACCAGCACGTTTTTATCTCTAAAGACTAACGAACAAGAGAATAGAAATACAATAAACAAAACGATTGGTGATATTATATCAATATCATTGATATTTAACATGAATTAGGTATAAATTCTATATCGTATAGATTTTAAATATATAATGTTTGGTTTTATATTGTAAACGAAAAGTTACAATACGTGAACACATTCAAACAGTATAGTTTATTATCGTGTGTCTCTTTAAAACTAATAAATATTTATCTTTAATACTAATCAATACTCAGGAAATAAGAAACATAATAATTATGTATCAATATAATTTATAATATTATACGGTAGGTACTTGGAATAAAGGTACAAGATATGATACATTTTAATATAAAATAAAATAAAAATATTGAACTAATAATAAATAATTTTCAAACGTAGCAATGTTCAAGCTATTAATAATATATAACTTATTATAGGTAACAATTTTAAATTCTTAGTAGAGTAATAAATGTATTGATTTTACAATGAATTGCTTTTTTTATTTTTTATTTAAGTGAGTTGTTACATTTAAGAGGTCAAAATTGAAAATTCTTATTACTTTTTTAAATAATTAGGAAAAAATACAAACATTTATTAAAATTGTTATTTTATTATTAAAATAGTTGTTTGTGACCAAGAAAATAAGTAAAAGGTTCTTTATAAGTTTTTAATACTAAAATAAAAAAAAATTGAGAGTAAATCCACTATGATATTTTATAAACATTTAAAAAGTTTTTTTTTATCATTATATATATTATTGATTGTAAACCATACTCTGACACTTTATTACTTAAAAAAGTTTTGTACATTTTATCCATCACGTATTTTATTAATAAATATTTTATTTCAAAATTAAAACGAGAAAAGATTACCCTTGGATTGTAGAAGCGAAGTCCCTAGAAAGGGTTGTGGAGTATTGACTTCTTGGGAGGTTGATGAGTGAAGTACTTTTGATACGAGTGCTTTTGATAGTGGCTGTTTATAATATTATAATTGGTAATGTAGTAATTTTATTATATGATATAGAAATTAAAAAAAAGTTTGAAATGTATAGATATTTATATTTTGTATGCATATACTTAATCTTTATTATTAAAACAAAATAGATCACAGTCCAATTTTCAAACATATTTATATTATCTTAGAAGTTTGATTGAAAATGTATGAAATAAACTTTACATAATTTATTTAACTATCCACCTACATTTGTTATACTTAGTTAACTACCTATTGATAAAACTTTAATATGTTATACACTTGATTAAATGATTAGTAAACGAAATAAATTTAACACGTAAAATATTACGTTTTTTTCCGCAGTATTTCTTGGTACCTAAATATATTCTTTGTATTTCACTAATCAAAGCTATACTTAACAAAATTATACTAAAACGTGTGTATATGTAAAGTATAGACACATAAATATATATATTTTAAATTCAAATAGGTATTATTACAATAAAAATTTGATAAATGATTTATAAACTTTACTATACGTACATAATATGTATATGTGTACTGAATATGGATAGTATATACGTATACAATGTTATAGTAACTATGTGAATACAATAATAGATATAAATTATTTATATTTAGATATACAATAATAAAACCTAACATTTTTTGTCACTCAATACACAAATTAAAAATAGCAACTATCAAATGATTTATCTAAATTTAATAACTAAATGAGATTAAATCTAAAGAATTTAAATAATTTTTAATACTGAAGTATTAACTTAAAACAAAAATACTGCAGTTTGGCCTACATAAGTTATAATAACATAAATTTATTTTTTTTATTTAAAGTATAAAACATTATTATTTTATTTTAAGAAATAATGAATAAAAATGTTTAATTTTCTAGTTTATTTCATCGTCTTTGAAAATAACTATTTTACTAATTTAAATATTTTTCCACTCGAAACAATGTTCTTGAAAAATGAACATAATCTTAGAAGTATTTAAAAATATATAAAATAATTTTATAAAGAAAAAAGTTATGCCCATATAAATAATATTTAAAAGATAATTTTCCAAAAATAGGTTAGACGAGTAACGACCATTAAAAAAACTTTTTGTACTTTTGTTTCGTAAACATTTCAAAGAATACTTCATATACCTACCTAAAAATTATAATTTTAATACAACTAAAATATGATTTCGATTATGTATACATATAGTGTATAGCAGAGGTTCCTAAACTGTCGGATATAATACATTTTTTGAAACATAATACGTTAATAAAAAGTTCATTAATATTACGGATAGCCGAAATTTAAAAATTTCCAAAATGGGCTGTACCATAAAAAGTTTACGAACCACTGGAGTATATGTTTATTGTATACGCATTTTTTTATTTAAATAATTTTGACATATAATTATGTATTCTGTTTTATTTATTTGTAAATTTTTCGATCACGAGAGACAATTTCAAAATCACACATTTTGCGAGAAAACTATTTCAATGGTATATTGTTATATCTATTATTATTCACTCGGTCCAATCAATCACGGTATCCACAAAGGATGGAACCATATGACCATTTATTATTTGATTCAACTCTGACCACGATCTAAAAAAAAAAAAATGAAAATCCCAATCACTATGGAAACTTGCACCATAGGTTTGAGTTTTCTCGTGTCTTTTAAACTCAATAATATATCATTTACTAAACAATTTTGGTAAGACCTTCGTAACGACTGTCTATTAAATTTTAAGATCCGCGAAATGGAATTTTTCAATTAGCAGGTGTTTGAACTCTATTTGAGCCACCACACATTACATAACAAATAAATAAAATGTGAAGTTATCAGAAATACAATACTTTTTTATATTATTAGGAACTACTCTAATGATATACTCAATAGGGTCGATTAGAAATTTTAAAAATATATTAATTGATGAAACGTACATGACATATAAATCATATAATATTAAGTAAATTGTTTTAGTTTATTTTCTACATTAATAATTTAAGATAGATACCTATATCAAAATACACGATCATTGACCACATTGTTCTGGTTTTATTTTTATCCAGATACGGTAGTTACATTGATTTTATAAAATAAATAAAACACTTTGTGTAGGTAGTATCTACTTACTATAAGGTATACATCTCATACAACGTAATAAAAACTTTAAACCTATGAAGTATTTACCGATACTAACAAATATATAATGGATTAAGTTTTCACAAATTCACAACCAAAATATATTACTGTAAAAATAAAAAATATCAGTTAGTGTAATATGAATACATCATTTCCTACATTATAATGCTCACAACAATATAATATTAATTATTAGGTGATTTTAATTATATTTCTGCTAGAATTGTTTTTTTTTTTTTATGTTATTCCTTTACCTTGTTTTTGTATTATTTTATCTATTTATCAATCTTATTTACTATTTACCTATATTATTGATTTCAAATTCAATATAATTGAACATACTATTTTTTTTTTTTTTAATTAAATCGTAATTGGCATTAATAAATACATATTATAAATAAATTAGCGATAAAATTGTTTTTCACTTTTTGCTTTTATCAGACATTCAAACAAAATGGTTTTGATATAGTTTATTTTTATATATTTTGTTACCTATAATAGTTGTTTATTAATTTTCCTCTTATTGTATGAAACACATTTGAAATAAATATCTATAATGATAATTAATTATAACTTACAATAAAATATTCAATTTTTATAGGTATTTAAAAGTATTTGAAAATTGTATACAAGGCTTGTTTTTACGTATATTATTATATTTCATTATTAATATATAACAAATCCATCCGATAATTTTCGTCTTTCTAATTATATTTAATTTAAAAACTTATTATTTAATATTGGTTTTTTTTAGGTTTTAAATTTTAGTAAAAAATATATTTTATTATTATTTTTATTTTAATTTTAAAAATCTTGACACATTTTCTATAATTATTTAAATGTTATTTCTTATTTTTTTATTTTTAACTTTCCATTAACACTTAAGTAATTTATTATAATCATTGTTATGAAATTCGTGATAATTATAAAACAACACAATGGCCCAATTTGAGAAAAGAGAAGTGAGACAAAGTTCAAGACCCCAACTTTTGCAGTTTCTTGTCAAAATAATATCATTAGATACCTGCCTATATAATTATATTGTAATATACATGTATATTTTTTTTTTTTTTATTATCGATTTTCATTTAAATTGATAAATTTGATAGTATAATAAGTAGTAAAAACAAACGAATCAATATTAAAAATGTATATATTTATTTAAATAAAACACAATAAGTAAGTACTTACATTTTTTTTTTTTTTTTTTTTTTAATAACAGTTAAATACTTCAAAAGTGATTACCTATAAATTTAAAATATTTATTAATGCTTTGATATTAAACATTTGAGAATTAGTTTATATTTATGCTTATTTAAAAATAACTTTATTCTATTCATATAACATTTTAAACTTTTTATAACATTTAACACAAAGAATACAAATAATGCATAGTTCTATCTTCTATTTTACAATTACAATTTTCTAATCTTTTATAATTTAAATCAGAGTTAAATCATTTAAAGTTTTCAAAGATAAAATGCATTAAAAGTTATAATTTATTAGTTAATTATTGTTCATTTTTTTATTTACACTATTTAATTATATTTTATAAATTTCACTTTTAAGTTTTAATATACGAGTATGTTACTGGCTTATATATTGTTCGTTTATAAGTTATTATTTCATATAATTTTTTAATGATTGAAATATAAAAAATATAACGAATAAAATGTCCATTCTTAGGATTATAAAATCAGAAACTAATAATGAAAATTATACCTTTATATCTGTATATATCTTTGGAGTTTGAAAATTTAACAGGTATAAAACAAAGATAAAATATTATTATTAACCCTTATAGGTATAATATAACTAATAATCCATTTTCATTCAATATTTTATACCAAGAGATTATGGTATATATGTAGTATATAAGTTATATAGTGTATGTTTACTCAAACGATATTTTCACGATCAGTATTGGTAAAAATAAATAATCGTCGACTAGTGCGGCTATTGGTTTTTTGCATTTTGCATATGGCAGAAGACGACCTATAATACCTTTGAAATGTAAAAGTAAAAAAAAAACAATATTTCAAAAAAACTGTTATTAAGAATTCTGCCTTATGGTGTATAGTTGGAAGAAGCTTAATGTACCCACGCATACCAAATCCTTGATAATCCTTAATAATACTCAACCACGCCGCCACCTACTTTTTTAGACGTGTTTGCTTATTGCTTGTAGGATATACGAAAAAAAGGTTATTCGCTTATATGTTTTGTTTAAGATTAAAAACTACTCGTAAATACGTAAAAAAGTAAAACTGATAGTATCCGTATATAAAACGTCCAAGTCCATCATTTCTCAGACATCCTACAATTGAAAGTCTTGTCGCACATATCGCAAGCTATAGATGATTGTGATTAAAAAAAAAAAAAAAAATGTCCTTCAGCGTTCATGATACCCATACAGCATTACAGTTTTATAAAATTGAACATACCACATAACTTAATCAAAATAAATCAATCTAAATAACCAATTATTCAAGTGAAATAGTCCATTACATATTCTATCTATAATAATATATTATTATCTTTATCATAACTTTGGTCCATTTAACGATAATGAATAAATGTGTATGATGGATGATTTCAATTATTATTATTTGATTAATTAATAAAGAACGTGCAAAATATAATTGAATAAATTGCTGTGAATAATTTTATTCATTTTGCTGTACAATTTATAAACAGCTTTTTCGTGGTAAGAAATTTATTCAACAAACCTTGGAAAAATTAATAAATTCCACATATTATTCACTAATTCTTAGAAAATATCATATTATTTTTAATAAACTAAGAGTTGTATACAAAATCATAATTGTCACTAAACTTATTAAAAACAGTATAAAATACGTTTAAAATTAATAATGAAAACAATTTAGATACTTTATCAAAATTAAAAAACCAATTAATCCATAGAGTTTTACCATTTGTAAAGACACTTTCATCAATCAAAATTACAACCATTAAATGCCAAAATGCGTGTATATAAACATAAAGAGTGATGCCACAATTTAAAAACATTACGTTTTTTCAGGTAAATACTTCATAAACTAAGAACAATTTTGCAATTAGCTTTAAAAAAATGTAATGAGTAACTATAAAATCAAAAATAAAATAAGTTACTAAAATTATATATGGTTACGTTTATTAATATTAAATACAGTATATATTGTTTGTAGATAAATAAAAAAATAATATAAGAATATATTTGCCCGTACCAAAAAAATGCAAATTTAATTTTACCTACAACACCATATTTTTTAAACATCATATCTCAAGAGATAATTTTGATAATTTCAAAATATCTCTTTGAAATCATTTTTCATTTCAAAATTATGAATAATTTATGAAAAACGTATTAATGTACAATACAATTTAATTTAAATGGAAATAATAATGCTATGGCGTCGATCTTATAGTCAAACAGTAATATTGTGCCCCGTCGTCTTTATTGTAGTTTCATACATGGTTGACGTCAGATTCTTTTAAGTTAGGTTAGGTCAGTTCTCTAAATTATTATTCGATATTTATAGATAGTTTCTAATATGGCTAGTAGATAGGGAATGTTACGGGTGGTGCATTTGCAAATAGGTGTTTTATTCATTAACTTGTCACCATACATTTTAAATTAAACTTGCCGCCAGTTATGAAGTATAATAATATATACTACAAATAAAAATGTTAATGTATTTCAACCGAATATTTTTTATTTAAATATGATTCGTGAATAATAAAATGTAAATATTAAATATTGATATAATTATATCAAAAGCCAAAACGACTGTGCCAGGTAAATTTTAATTTTGTATAAAAAAAATACTTAAATCTTACTGTTATTTTGTTTTATATATTAAATTATATAATTCTACAAAATATCGTAATTTACATAAGTATAATAACAATTTACTTGTCTTTTTAATATTCGAATTTGGTTTACTTTAATAATTCTAAAATATTCGTAACTCATACAATATTATTTTTTTAACTTAATAAATTTAATTCTCCGCCAAAGCATGAGCATTACATGATAGAAAATTGAATCGAATCCTTTTCTAATTGTACCTAATCGATTATATACAATTTTTTTCTTAATATTAATTTTTGGAGATAAATAAAAATAAATTTAGCTAATTACATAGTTCTTACTTGAATCAAACTTCAATAAGTAATTATAAAATAATAATTGTCAAACTAAAACAAAAATACAGTTAAGATATTTAAATATTTGTAGATATAAATAAAATCTGCATGCTTACTACTTGAGTATTTAAAAATATATTGATATTTAAAACATATTTGAAGCCATGTTGTCTAGTGTTGGTACGTTCTATAATTAAGTAAATACAAAAAGTTACTAAAATGTATTTATTTTTTTGTCAAGAATAAAAATGAAATTAATGCAATTAAAAATAACACTAATAATTTATACTAAATGAATAATGAGAAAATATCTAACAATAATATTCATCATTTTACAAATAAAACAACTTAAACTTAAACAAATGTATTTATCTCAAATTCACTACTACGAAGTATTTTATTACCATTACTAAAATAATAATCATCTAAAATACATCTATAAGTAATGCATACATATATAAAATATACAATCTATTTTAACAATGTATTCAATTACAGTTTATTATACTTACCAATTAAAAAACATAGATGTGTATATTAGTAATTATTACACAAAAGTATAATAATAACATAACTTTTTGAATCACGTGAATTTTTAGTAAATTATTGTAAGTATTTAAAACTCATTTTATAGACTATAATAACAATAATTATTGTTTTTTTAAATGAAAATTTTAAATTTTATGATTGATAAATCATGTCACGTAAGTTGGTTTATTACTATTGCTCGTACACAAAATATTTCAATCGTAGATACTTTTATACAGGGCTTGAAACCGATTGAAATAATTTCGGTTTCGGTTTCAATTTTTCAATACCGGTATTAGGAAATTTCGGTTTTGGTTTCGATTTTGTATACCGATTTTGAAATTTTACGATTTTGGTTTCGATTTTGTATACCGATTTCTAAATTTTTTGGTGTCGATTTCGGTTTCAATTTTTCAATACCGGTATTAGGAAATTTCGGTTTTGGTTTCGGTTTTGTATACCGGTTTTTATATATTTCGGTTTTGGTTTCAGTTTCGATTTAGATAAAATTAAAGTTGAAAATGTTAGGTTACCTAACCTTAACGATAAAAATTAAACAATACTTACCAATTAAAAGAAATATATTCATTACTATTAATAAAACAACTAATAATTTTGCAAATAATGAAATGGTTATCAACATTTTAATCACGATCTCACGGACATATTAATGGAATTTACGTATTTAAAATTTTAAAAACACGTAAATTAAAAAAAAATTAACGGTTTACAATTTTTCTTTTTTTGGTTTTGATTTTGATACCGGTTCCTATTTTTTTACGTTTCGGTTTTGACTTTAATACCGGTATTTAATTTTTTTCGATTTTGGTTTTAAATTATAATACCGGTATCCAATTATTTTCGGTTTCGGTTTTGATTATGGTTTCGGTTTCGGTTTTAAAACGGTTTATACCGGTTTCTGAAATCGGTTTTAAAAACGGTTTCAAGCCCTGCTTTTATACAATCTTTTGATGTTTTTTATCTTAATATTTTCTATTTACAAACTTCTATACTGTATCCCCGCTCTATATTTGGAATTCTACTATATTGTTATAATTTAGTAGTCAGCGGGGCCTGATTATTTTTCTTTTTCACACAACACGCACTTAGTTTAAAAAAAATATGATTGTAAAAAAAGTTTCTAGCATTTTTAGGATACTACTAAAAATATAAAATATAAATAAAAGTATTATAATTCTTCAATAGAGTCCTAAAATCATCAAAGTAGCATACACAGTTAGGTGTGAATTAAAAATAAAACTTAAAAATAAACTTTATACATTTGAGTTCAATTTAATAGTAATTATTTCAAAACAGTTATCACTGTTATCAGTATTTAAATTATTGCAAAATCCCAAATAGACTCTAATTAATAAAAAAAAAAGAAATAAGTTTTACTCAAAACCTTTAAATTCTATATTGTTTTTGTGTTAAAAATATACGAGTATCTTAATATATATATTCATTAAGCTAATAAATAAGAAAATCCAATTACTCGTATAGGAAACAACAACATACACATGACACATGCACATACAATTTTACTTTGAAATGAAAATTAAAACATTTCGCACAGTATATTGATTTAATTATTTATATCATGTTCATTTAAACAGTGGAAAATGTATTTATAAGATATATTCGGACTTCGAATTAAAATTATGAATTAATTGAGTACCAATATAATCCACACATTAAAAAGTTTGTAGACCATTAAGGTAGCTTGTAATTTTAACATTTTTAACATATTATGGCATTTGCAGACTATATAATTTTAAAAGATTTTAAATGTAGTACCTACCTACCCCGTAGGGTTTTACGGCATTTTAGTGAACGCTTGAGAATATTATTCTACTTTACAATTAATATCAAATGTACCAAACATATAGTTACTTGTATTAAAACATCTTTAAAAATATAACATTATACTTATATAAATGTATGTAGCTTTTTTTACTATTTTTATATTTAATTTTTAAATAATTCAATGATAGATAAATATACAATTACAGTGTTGTATAAGTAATAAATTCAAATTGTTCTCTTAACTTAATAAGTAATATTTATAAATAGTACCTACCTATATCTTAATGTATTTTTTCAAGTTTCTGAAGTAGTTGCGTAAAAATAATTTACCATTCAATATATTGAGCAACATGAATATCTATATTAAACAGAATAAAAAGTTACATTAATTTATGTATATACAGATCAATGTTTTTTTAACGATGAATACGAATATGTTATCAGAATATCGGGAATTAAAAGGCAAAACCATATAGATTTTTAAGTACCTATATAGTATATATGCATCATGTTTAATAAAATAAAGTTTCAATGATAAACGATGAGTCAATGCAATAAAGGATTAATTAAAACCAGAGGGTGGTTGACATTTTAAGAGAAATTGTATATTCTATTCTGACAAAACTTATCTAAAACAAATGTTGTAGAAAAAATATAATTATTTATTATATTATTACAATATAACAATAAGCACCATATAAACTAGGAATAAGTATTATTTTTTAAATCGCCCTATAATATTATTTTTATTAAATAATTTTAATTACCTACTTAGTTAATTCTATTTATAATACAATAATACAATTTTAATGTAGATAATATGTTAGTTTATGGTTTATCTATGATAAACCAAATTCAATATTTAGGTCCTAGGTATGTATAATGTATTTTATACTATACATTTATTCATGCATATTTGTATGTGTTTTTTAATATTAAAATCTAAACAACTACGTGTACTTCATTTAAACCTAAACAACAAATAAATCATAAAAATATTATTTTTTCCATATTATTTGATCAAACTATAATGTAGTATATTTGTAATACTTATTTTTTACTCTCAGATTTTTCGAAACTCACAATATCATATTATAATAGCTAAATAAAATATACTTTAAAAAAGTATTTTAGCCTTAGGTAGCTTTTCGAAGCATTTGTATCTTTAAGTATCTATCAGTAGTTTGACCATTACAGTCACGTGCTGTTTTCATGAATATTTTTTTCTCTTATAACCCAATGGTGTCTAATATATATTTTTACATCAGTTACCAATCAAAATGTTACATTTTACTAAAAAAAAAATGTATACTATATTATTTATACTTTAGAGGTTTAGGAGATCCCTAGCTGAAATACACTTGAAAAACTATTCTATATTTCATAATGCAAACATAAATTTAGTCAAGAATTTATTATACTTTTGAGAAAATTGTCAAAATAAAAATCATACTCACTGATGTTTGAATAAAAACAATCTATTGTTTATTTTTTTTTTTAATATTTTAAATTTATACCTAACAAAAAATATATACAAGCAAAACAATAATTTTAAACATTAAAATATCTATTCAGCAATCTATGTAGAAAATCATTTTGATAAAAATTAATACACTGAGCTGATAGTTCTTATGTAAAAAAATGAGTTATAAAATGTTTAATGAAATATAGCCTTTTGGGCGTGGAAAAATATTCGAATTAAAACTATTGCCTGGGTTAATAGTGTGAATATAGTTGTTATGTGAAAAAATTCCACATGTAGGTATACACCTAATATGACCTCGTGTAACCTGGCATTTCCGTTTTTAAGTTTAGATCTTTTGTGGCTGAAAGGGGGGAAGAGAGCAGAGCATGAAATGGAGACCGGGTGTGATTCACATTTCACTTCACTTACCTCAACGAAGGTGAATTATGATACCAAATTATTTAAAGTACTATAAACAATATAAACAATCGCATTTAACAAACGAGTAGAGATAAATATTGAAAATAAATAAATATCACAAAGAGCAAGGTACGTGAAACTTATTGAGCACTCTTTATAACTGAATAAGTGTTTACAGTAAACGATATAACACAACAAAAAAAAAATATGTATATTATTTATCATCGTGAAATCAATATATTCGTCGCTATAAATAATTTTAGAACGCTAAGTTATTTATTTTTGTGAACAAATGATCAGTAATTTGAGATATTTTGATTTTGATTTCAACAGTTTATATTTATATACTCAAAGTATCGCAGAAAGATTAATTATGTTTTTTTTTTTCAGGTAAATACTTCAAACGTTCAAAACCAATAATACCTACCTACCTACCTCAATCAAGTGTACAAAGGTATCTATTCTTAAGTATATTTTACACGTCTTGTACTTAAACAGTTTAACGAATTAAATTAAATATAATAGCACAACGTATACTAGCTTGATGAAATTGTGCATATTTTTCTAACGTGTGTTAAGTTAACTTAAGACGACGGTTTAAAATTTTAATCCGCGCACGAATTAAAAAAAAAAAAAACAAGCGAGAAGTCGTTTTTTATTTCGTCTTAAGACTTTAGAATAATAATAATAATAATAATAAAAACGATCATAAATATTATAATATAAATACATACTTAATGAGACTAGAAATATAATTATACATGGTTAATGTGTGTGTCTCGGTATGAATTATATGACATGTAAAGTAATAATACAGTGATATCGTCTCAATACAGAAAAAAAAATGCTTATTACAATTATACGTATATATGTTATCATTCTTATATTAGATACATTATGAATTTATATAATATACGTGTACGTGTATATTGTACATCTTATACATCATTATCATTACCGTTTTCATATCACTATTATATAAACAGCGTTTTGCATCACAGATTGTCGCAACTTTATTATACACAGTATAATATACTATACACAGCATATACCGCGGCGCTGATCGAAATAGGAGAGATGTAACTATATAGTCGGCGGTCGACTACCACTGTTGTTTGTTTGGGAAATTGGGTCACGTCCGTCTATAGCGGGCCTCACACCGCGTCGTATCATAACCGCGATCGTAGTTGGGATGAACAGCATGAATATTTGGTCAACACTTTTCGTTGATGTATTATACGTATATATGTATTTATCTTTTGGACCACTTTATGTAAGGACGAACGTTAGACGCTCAGCCAAAAATAATGTTTTTTTTTTTTTTTAAATCTACATAAGCACGACTACTGCGTTTAACTGAAGATCGTCTAGATATATTCACTTTCATAATATTATCAACGTTAAAAAATGTATTAATACTGATTGAAATCACAAAATTATATTTTTAAATTACTTAAAATATTTATTTTTATCCTTATTCCATATACCTACATATAGTAAAATATAAAAATCAACATATTAATCAACAATACCATCCTTCATCGGCTTTTTTTTTCAAAAGTTTCTTATCTAGTCATTAAACTTTAGTAAAATTCAACATTATAAATAGCTAGTACCTACATTTCTTAACATTAGGAATCAAAGATATTAAATCCCGATCAAAAAGCTTTTAATCGATCTACTGCAGACCGATTAAAAAAATCTATCGTTATATAGATTACCTATTTAAATTACAGTATCAATAAACTTGCCATCAAAATATACTAAGTGATGTACCTAAGCTAACAGACTGTCTCCGTTTAGAATAGAATCGTTTTTCGTTTAAAACAATTTGTCATTAGATTCAAAATATGTAAAAATGTGACATATTTATTACAATGACAAACTCGACCAGTGGCGCTGAATCTATATTAATTCTATAATCTAAGCGGGCTATCGTCCCCCTTTTTTTGGTGGGTGGAGGTCCATGAGTACTCAAAGAACTATTTATATAAGTTGTAAATTTATAACTATGATTAGCAGGTCGTAAAAAATAGAGATAAACAACTGGCCAACAAATAACATACGCAGTGTACTATTTGTTTTGGTAAGTTATGTATGGTGCAAAAGGTGGTTGGTAACGAGAAATAATTTTTGTTCCATCCACCTCCCCCAATTTAATATTTTTTTGGCACCACTGGGTTTGCTTCAACTCGTATTGTTCATTGATATTCTTACAAATAGATAAATAGAAAATAGATAATATAAGCCAAATACAAATAAATGACGTAGGTAGTACGTAATATCGTATATTCGAAACACGAAATAGTCATGACTCACGAGACATCGAAATCTCACTGTAATAGTGCGACGATAGAGTGAGTGAATGACAAAATATAATATATACAATACAGAAAATTATATTCAATCATAATAACTATTCTATTATCTGTAACCAATAGCAACCTTATATATTATATAAACTATATATATATATTTTCTTGAGCCTAAACAAAGTTCATGTGTAAACTACCCTATAGGCTATAGTAACCTATAGGGATTAAAAAAGGAGCTAAGTCTATCATCTCGTCTTCATAAAACTTTTATTTAAAATGGTCTAGTAGTTCTTGAGTCTATAGAGAACGAACAAACAAACATACTAACCTTCATTTTTGTTTATTAGATGAAAAACATTATGGCCCCTCTCATTTGTGAGCCGACAAAATGTAGACTTGTTGTTTAGATCAATATTGTCAGTGTGTAGGTATTTTGAATTTTCAAAAATAGCTATTCACATATTAATATCAATTAATATTATACTTGAAACTTAACTGTTTTGTGTAATTTCTGATAGAGAAGTTTTAGTACGAATAATTATAAATACCAATTATAGTAAATCGGGTATTTTTACTAGGTTTTTTTTTTAGATTAGGATTTTAAAATTAAAATAATTTATTGAAATTAATTACACTAATAATTGCATTGTACGTGAATCCAAAATATGTACTTAAACATTTTATGCAAAAGTACTTATAAATACAGAGTGTATATTTTTAAGCATAATTTCATGTTAGGTTAAATGCATTTTATTGAGTACCCACCATTAACTAAAAAAACACTTGATTATTTTTTTGGTATAATATTACCTAATTTTCTAAATGGTAATATTGCTTAGTATATTATTATTATTTGTATTTTTCACAGTATTATATCAATCGATTTAGAAATTCAAAGCAAACCTATAGTGCTGCAATCTCCATCTTAATCAGTGGAGATAACCAGTGAAATACGAGTGACAGAATACTGGTTATTAGAATTGTTAATAAAATTTTAGGTATATTAAAATTTTTAGTTGATATTTACTATAGTTCAAGGTCTATTTGCAACTTGTCATTAACCATGCTTAAGAACCTCGGTAAACGAAGATCGAATTTTCTGATCAATTTATTATGCGTATAATATACATAAAATACATAAAAATATTACACTTTAGAGGTGAATTGGACAAATTTAAACTATAGAATGTAACATAAACAAACAAAAAACATCGTACTAACCTCCTTTCAAACTTTTCAAAATAATACAAATTTTTATATTTAATTAATTTTGTCATGAATTTCGTTAATTTTTCATAATATTCATTCAAAAAGTCCTCAAATGTTAAGTACTTCGTATAATATTTTTTCTTTTATTTATGCGAAATATAAATAATAAAAAAAATTTTGACTAAAATAAATAAATTCTAGAGATGAATATTTGGTGTATTTTTATAAAATTATAAATAATGTAGTACTGACAAAATATAATTCACAGAAACAATAATGCTAATCTAAATCCATAATTAATCTGTCACGTAGAAACACTGCTTTTATAATATAGCATAACTTTATTTTATTTTATTATTTATCGCATGAAAATATTTTGAACAGCTATTTTTAATATATGGTATTAATATTTAATAACGAATGCAATTATTTGTCAATGTTTTAATGAATTCATGACTTTCTGTGTATGCTGGTACTATATCACTTATTTTTCCTGAATATTAGAAGGTCTTAATTTATACATATTAATCTCGCATATATGAATAATCACACATTTGTAATTAACTTTATAGGTTTTAAATAAGCAATACGTCGACATTTAAGGCAGCTTTTATTAAATACAGTATGTCAGTATCTATCTATCTATCTATACGTATATTATATGTAGAATGTACGTATATTCTTAAGACTAAAAAAGATAACTGTTGCAGATTTTATAATAGTTTATATGGATGATGCTTCAAAGAAGGAGGCTAAAAACGTAGGTATTTTATTTTTCGCACAAATATATTTTTCTATTAACACTTTTTCTAATTGTAAAAAATCTTAACAATTTCGTGCAGCGTCTCTATTGTTCGAAATTTGAACACAAATAGTGCACAAATAATATAATAAAAGTGAATATAAGTAACGGTGTAATTAATTTTTAAAATTTCCAAGTATTTTTTGAAAACATTAATAGAACTGCGAAATACCTACAAGGTGAACAACTTTGAGTAAGACAATACTAATTTTTAATAAAATCTTGATGTTTTTAGATATAATACAGACATAATGCGTACATTTCAACGAATTGTTTATTAAATATTCCAGTTAATAGGTACTTATTATATTTAAAGTAATAAAAGTGAGAAATTCCTACTCTCTTGATATCACATCCTAGTATTCGTAAATCGTGTAATGTGTATATGAATACAGATCGTGCATGCATTTTCTGAAAAAAGGGGGGGGGTGATATAATATTTATTATTATTATTATTATTCGTATATCAACAGCAATACGCAGTAACATTCAAAAATTGTATAAATAAAATTATAATTAAAATTAAAAACAATACATAATAATATTATGCGTAGTAAATTTTAAATTTCTAAATACAAGGTCTTATCCACTCAATGACTCCTTTTGTAACTTCATTAACGCTTTTTGACGCCACATAATTATTAAAAACATATTATTAGCGATCAGCGATTGACATACATAATAAATAAAAGCAAACCAAGTACATACGATTTTAAACCCGTACCTAACGCATTACCCTTTACTAAGTACCACTAAATAATTTATTTTAAGAATAATAATCTGCAGGGACGTGTATAATAAATTAGGTAACGTTTCCTTGTTTATACCAATGATGTATAATATAATATATTGAATATAGACGTGCATTATTGAGAAATTATAGTTTATTTTCTTAAAAATTCCTTAAGCTCGGTCCAGAAAATATTGTTAACTTGATTAACATATTTTTCAACATCAATAAAGTTACGGTTACTGGATGCTTGTATTTTTTTAAACATTTTATCTAAGTCTTTAATTTTAAATTAATTTCGTTACGACTTCCGAAATATTAATACGTTTTAAAAATTACTCATGTTCCGAGATCTGATAGCCCCGATACTGTGTTAGTTCATTAAAAAGCAAATAACTGTGCGCTTTATGCAGTATGACGTATTATTGTTCAATAAAATGCGAATATTTCGAACGAATAGATTAATATGTTAGCATAAAATATTTTTCTCCACTTAAAACAGAAAAAATATGCGTTTCGTTTATAAGACAACTGTTTTTATTGATATAGATCCAAATCATTTAAATGACGTCTAATTTAAATGTAACCAATCAACCGCCAACGTTTTGACCATACTTATTACGCAGTGATCGTGTGTACGATATTCTTTTTATTATCGTGTTTACACTTTTTACAAATCCAAAACGGGCAACGATGACCTAGAAAAGCGTTTGCACCGTATCAGATTTAACTCATAAGCAACATCTGGCGTGTTTTACTCGAAAAAAACAATTTTAGAATCTTAAATCATCTTTTACGTTTATTATAATTAAGATACATAATCAACATAAGTGATAACTTTTTAAAATTAAAATCTATACCAACTATCAGATCAAAATGAATCGTAGAAAAGAAACGTTAACATTTTTTATTTATTATTACTAAAACATCTTTTAATACATTTTTTGTGATTGACTGATTTTCTTGAATTATAATTTATAAGTTACTATCGAACCACATATTATAGACTATTAGTTATATCATACAATCTGTACTATTAATATTTGATTTATATGTATAACTAATCACGGATCCGAAATATTCCATTAATAAAGTTAGAACTTACATTCATTCTTATAAACAGGATTTAATTTGTGTTCTCCTCGTAAATATCGTATTATTTGTGATCACATCCAGTGTAAAGTTGTACGGCATGCTTAAAAAGGTATTTTTTTTTCATCAATAAATTTCTGATAAAAAAAAAAATAATAATTCAGGGTTTTTTTAATTAGGTCAAACTCGTTATTTTAAATGATTATAATCCTGTCGGTTGGTTTCCGTCGACTGTTTCCTCATAAATGTCGCTTTTTACAACCTATTGCCTACTACAAGCGGTAAAACAACTAAAGCTGTCTCTTTTTTTACTGATGGATATATTATTGATATTTATATTTAAAATACGCATTGTTTAGACTCTCATAAATATTGAATACCTCCCTGTCAAAAAATGTAAATTTATAGGACTAAATTTAATTCAACTTTTAAACCTTTTAAAATAAGTTTGCATAAAACAATATTAATTTTAAAATATTGCATTTTTTTTTAATATTTACCTATTTATTCTATACAAAACATACTATAATTTTAAGTTTAAATTATTTTCATTCAAATTTTTCAAAATTGAATGCTCTTAATCGCTAATACTATACTTATATCTCATAGAAATTATTAGTAAAAATATTTTAAAAAAGAGTTTTAAAACTATATATTATCTTTTTATAAATTCTTTATTCTTCAAATATGAGTTCTAATAATATCACGTAAATAATAAACTTAATAGTTTTCAATAATATTTATCACACTTTCTTATTAATACAATTTATAATTTTAAATAATAAATTTATTTTACATAATTACATAATTAAATTAATTGTTATAGGTTTGAAAAATATAAGAACTATTCTGACGCTTAATATATTATTAATTATTATACATAGAACTTTCTTAGAACATATTGCTAAAAACTTTTAATTTCGTTGACTAAAGAATTACTTTAGGTACTTTCTTTTGTTAAACTTACTTATAGAGTAAGAACTTCTATTATTCCATGATATCTTTATTGTTTTTAATTTTTTTTTTTTAAGACAATGCTAAAAAATTTTTGACGTATATTTTCTTATTGCGTAGGTATACAGTAACACTAATCATACTATCAATTATTGCCTGTCGTGCGATTATGTCCTTATTTTTCGTCATAATTATTTAAGTAATTTTAAACAAAAAGATTATTTCAAATAAAATAAGTACCATAAACCTTATGCTACTTTTAAGAATTAAGTATCAATTTAACCATACAAGTTGAACAATAATATCATAAGATTTTCCTTGTTCGATTTACACGTCATAATTAGTTCTAGGTACATTAATTATTATAGTCATCGTCCTTGTAAAGTAACTTTATAATTTTTATTTTATGATTTTTTTTATTTGTTTAGTTTATGGTATTTGTGTATATCAACTTGTAATATTGTAAGAACAATATTATTATATTGATTAATGTTATTAATTATGTATCTAACTTCACTCCATATAAATACGATTTTATTTTTTAAACTAAGATTTTTATTTATTCATTAAGTAAATAAATTATTCTATACCTATCGTAATGTATTAACAAAAGCTACAACTTAGTCAGTTGAACCTAATAATATTGTCGTTTGTAATATTTGAACTACAGAATTGACTTGTTTTTGACTTAATGCACTATTTTTAAATATATTTTTAATAAAATCATGTCTAAAATTTAAATTTAATATTGATTATCATATAGGTAGTCATTGTTCTTTATTTGATATTATTTATAAAGTTGAAAATGAGTTGTGATGCTGTCAGTTAACTTAGCACAACAAAGTTTACAGTGGTTAATTTAAAAATAATTATCCTAACATATTGTTGATGGTTCAAAATAGTTCAAAAGTAATTTCAATTTTGGGAAGAAAACATTTATTACCGATTTAAAAAAATAATAATATTACATATCTACAGTACTAAAATTATATAAGCAAGTAATAATATTAATAGTAATATTTTTTTTTTAATATAAACTAAACAAATTTTTGAATTTGGAAAAATAATATATATGAAAATGATTTTGGTTATTTATATATCAATTCAAGTTATCCAATGCGTTATTGTTTTCGACATTTATTAAAGTAATTTAAATAAATACATACACAATACACATATGAAGAGTATTTAAATGTAAGAGTAAACCGGAACTATGAAATTATATTATGTTATAATTATACATGTTTCCGGTTTCAGATTTTTATACATATTTCAATTGTTTCGAATTTGTTTTCCAAAGTTATATCAAATGATTTTCCAAGTAACATCTACTATTGTAGGGACTGCGGTCTGTCGTAATTTATCGACGGTGTTTATACTCATGATACAAAATGAACTCGTGCATTTTAGCCAACGGCTTAAGAATATATAACATTTAACATTATATTATATTGAGTTCAAAAATGAAAACGATAACTATAATATATGAATCCCAAAGTACAGATGATCATAATATATTATCGCTGATGTCTGTGTACGGACAAGAAGCTAGATTTTCATTTATCTTTATACTCGTGGGAATAATTTGAACGTGAGCTTATATTGATTAACTCGTGAAAAAATCTGAGCTAACTATATTTTATACGCGTGTTCAATTTGATTCCATAAAAACCTAGCTCAAGCTTTCTATCTGTTTAGGAGACAGACAACAGCAACGAATCAACGTCGTCTATAAGATATTATTTGTGTACATATTTGTCCAGAAATATGTTTCTATGGTGGACAATCTCGGAATTTTGCCCCTTCTATTTGATGTCTTAGCACTAAACTCTATTGTCGTTGTACTCACTGTCAAAGAATAACCACCGTCAGCACCGATATATAGCTGTAGAAGATCTGCATTAATCATATTTCAAGGGATGACTTGTGGTGAGAGTATCCTATCTCCAAATAACAATCCCCAAGTAAATAATATAATTAATGTTGATTACTCTCCTTCCCCTAAGAATATATACTTAACACGCAGCTCTAATTATTTCATTATACTCGTAGTTAACGACTTACCGTATAAATCGTTAAAAATTGTATAATATTATGATAATATAGCTGGGGCAAAAAATTGGTATGATCTTTATTATTATTAAATAGCTGTGGCGAGTGGAAACCATATATGTATATAAGAGTATTTCTTCCACAGTTCCACCGAAAATCATAACAATGTTCTCTGATAAAGAGAATTTGTACATCTCCACTCATTTCCAAAATTATTTCGTTACAACTATGATGGAATTTAGAATTGTTTTTTAAAAAATACAATGGAATTTATGATCGCTCGATTTCGTCTGAAGGACGGTTGTGTTTTCCAAGGTTTAGAATTTCAAATAAAATATACATACTTTATAGTTTATATGATATTATATTGGATTGATTCGACAAGAATGTTTCAGACGGGAAAAAATATTACTCCGATAAAATAATAAAATCTTTAACAACTAAGATCGAATTTAATCAGTTGATAATAAAAAAAATATGATACAAGAGAAAAATTTATTTAAATCACAACACAATTATCACCTAAAAGTCATATTCTATGACTTAATCAACAAAAATATCCATTATTGTGATATTTTATTACACTTTATGATACTTCCTTATACACAACATTAAATCGAGTTTACATATACATATGGTATACTTAGTTTGTATTATTACCAACCTACTTATTTTTTCCAAAATATAAATAGTATTAACTTTAAAAATAATTGTATTTTCTATATATATATATATATAAATAAGTAATGTATAAAAAACATGTTGTATCTATTATTCTTGTGCATTTAAACAGTTTTTTCTGACAACGTATAGACAGCTCGCTTTTCTTTTAATAAAGTTTTTTAAATATCATATAGACAACAATAATCGTTTAATAAACATAATATAATCAATAATGATATAGTTATTTTGCACATTTTAACTTTGTATACAATTATTTAAGTATTTCACATAGGCTAAACTTTTCAAAAATCCCCAAGTTTCTGTTTAAAGTGGTTGTTCAACGATGCATTAAAATAGCACATTTAAAGTTGTTTTCATCATGGAAAATCACATAAAACATCGCACTTATCTATTTTGCGAAGTACATTAATAATTTATTATACCTATTCTAAAATGTCAAGAACAAAATGTACTTCAAATTAAATTATCCATTTATATATGGCGTAATTTGTTCTGTACTTAGTAAATTTTACCCAGTTAATTATTCTAGAACATTATAGAAATTCCGATATCGTTCAAGTTACCATATCAAATAAGAGCGTTTAATGTGAGTTTAAAAAAATATAAACAAGATGCTTAACGTAACAATAAATAAATATATATATGTATATTGTATATTTAACATAAGTCGAAAATATGTTAACGTTGAATAACATATTATACATTTCATACAATATTGATGTTATACGAGTTGACTTCAGATAGTAAAATATTTTTTTTTTTTAGATTTATTTAACGGTATTTGACATCTACGGATGTCTTAGAGTTTGTTGTTTGTATATTCAGTTTCTTTGTATGGGTAATGATTTAATCATAAAATATGTGTGACGTGTGAGTAGTTACTTTTTTTTAGTTTTCAATTTCTTGAGTGACATTGCGTAGAGTGCATTTATACAGAACGATCAATTTAAATGTCTACACTTATTATTTCAAAAAGAATAAACATTTTTGCAATTCTCTTTTTTTAAATAAGTAATTCACTGTAATTTTAAAACAACATTTTGTATAAAGAATTTTTTATCATTATCATATTTTGAGTTTGGAGTTGTTTTGAATAGCGCCATACATTTTTAATTTCACATATAGTTTATTTATTGGTAACTCGGCATCACAATACACTCCGCATACATTATACGATTTTAAATACTCATTAGTTATTACTAAATAACAATTCGTTAGGAATTAAATTTTGTTAATAAAATTACTCGACAATTAATATTCTGCTTAAAATATCAAATTAAAAGTGTTTGTTACCATTTAAAAAGTAAAAACTTAAAAAAAATGACAAAAATATAACATTTGAAAAAAAGTTAAAACATTTTGAAACAATCAGTGTCGATGCTTAAATGGATTACCCTGTGTTTTTTTTTATATATTATTGTATACAGACGAAAGCTAGCTGACCACTACTGCTTACCAATAACTAACCTTACTGTTCCATGTATAAACAATTCATTCGCTGCAGTAGCTGCTGTATAGTCGTCTATATAGATATATATTATGTACATTGTACAATCTCCGACAGACCTCGAAACTCCCAACAATATAATATAATAATATGTAATATCATTGTAATAAAATTTATACTCCGTTGAGCCTTCGCGGTGACATATCGGAATAATATAGAAATGATATGATAATAAATAATATTTTTACGGCCCGCAATTGGAATCCGGACGCATTGAGCATTAAACATGTATAATGTATAATGCTTACAACTACACGAAATATACAGGTAATATAATATATGGCGTCCGATTGCGTCTTGTAATAACATTATACACTTTTACAAGATGTGTATCATTACCGTTTCTATTGCGTCGAAAATACGACGACACGTAATACAAACAGGGTAAATATTATTTATTTTTTTTTTTTATTTAGTCTGTGATGCATTATACGTACTTACGTATATATGTATTATAATGAGAAGCAAAAATTGCGACTTCATACGATGACCGTATAGTTTACAATAAATTCATGTCTTATAAACACAACATAAAATATAATGAGTCGGATAAATTTAGGTACTTGTTTTAATTTAATCACTAGTCGATCCGACCAATATCAACAATAATTATAATAACAACAGGTATTTTACGAGTGTAGATATAGTAAATATAAAAATATATTGATAGTATTTCATACATTACGCACACTCTGCGTGCGAATGAAGCTTTTTCGTTTTATTTTTAATGTTAACGCAATGTATTAATAGGTATACACTATATGTAACGCAATAACATGAAGATATTCTGTAAATGATTAATTATTTTTATTTTTTGCAATGTACGTCACTGAAGAATATCATTCTGTTTTATGTAACAAACAATTATTATTATAAGTATTGTGATTAATTGCTGTCCGTCCAACTGTTATTTTTTCATTCTATGGTTTTACAGAGATTCACTAATTTTAGAGTTAACTATGTGTAGAATAATAAATATAATATATTGTAAGCCATTTGTTGAACATAAAATAAATTTTAATTATCTAATTTTCACAGTGCATGAAGACCATTTTTTATTTTGTCTTATTAGCTTGAAAGCTGAATTTTGTTCTATTATTTAAATTTAAATATTTACGGTGGTCTGCAGTTTTACTATATATTTCTTGAAAAAGTATTTTAATTAGAAAATATTTGCAATAGAAAAAATAAAGATTTTGTAAATAACTACTGAATCTCGTTCAATTGTGCATTGTTCAAAAAATGAATAATGAATATTATTATATGTACTTATTTTATTATTTATATTTTGAAGTTAAAATGATTATTTTAGTATATTATATCTAAATTATTACTCAATGTTGATCAATATTCAAATTTTAAATCCATATTATTTAACTTTGTTTAAGAATAATTCATTTATCCATCCATTCTTACAATACTAAAACCACAAATCTGTTGAAAAACATTTAATAGAATATGGTAATACAAATCTAAGCAAGGAAAAATAAATTATTCAAAGAATAACGAATATTACTAATAATTTTCTCTAAAATGCCCGTTCAAATTTAAAGCTCAATACCAATTCAATTTGAATGTGAAATTTCCCTAAATATTTAATACAGTTAATATATTTTATAAGTTTAAAATTTAACTTGTACCTAATTGTACCAAATTAAGTATTTTAAAAGAATAAATATATTTAGTAGGGTATTTTTCAATGAAACGACCTTAGTTTTGACATGAACATGACTGAACTAATATCTCTGTCAATTATACTAAAATACCAAATGTTAGTGCCAAAAATAAGAAATTACATTTAAAAAATGATTTGTCATACTCGTATACTACATCAAAATGAGTAAAACTATTATTTTGTTTTAGAAAAGTCTTTAGGATTAATATATAGTTCATGGTTAAGATTTATCATCTATTAATTATTATAATGTGAAACTTCTAATTAATTTTAACAAAATATCTTTGAGAACCAAACCAAATTAGACACAAATTTATAAAATTATATTTAACGAATTTCTCTATAAAATGAAATTTTTTGGGTCACGAAACTTTGTAATATGAAAGTTTCTCTGTATTTATTTTTTATTATTAATTACAAATCGACATTGTAAAATATATTAATCAATCCAAAGTATAATATAATACTGAAATCAAAAATGCCATACCTTTTTTACTTAGCCATTATATTTTAAATTTATCCCCGAATAGGATAAAATAACAATAACATTTATAACTTATAAAAATGCATTATTATTTTATCTTAATTTGTTGTATTCAATTAATTTAAAAATGGAAAAATTGTCTTGCTATATTTTTTTGAAGTAAATCTTTATTACTAAACTTATCTAGTTACAAATAATTTACAATATTTATATTTTGACAAATTGTAATTATAATTGATAATGATTCCCTTTTGCATTTTTGTCTACACAGGAAACTATTGCTACTTTTGATAAAAGTTATAATCAACAGAATTCTATTTACTCAAGTTGATTAACAATTTGTTTGTATCTAAGCCAGTAGGTATAAAAGTATTTCAAGTCACTTTTAGTAAATTTTTTAGATAGTTATATCTATCTATATAAAGGGCGATTTTGTTAACGAATATCTATTATTTCAATCTATTAATCATTTTGAGAATATTTTTTTTACATAATTTCTTTAATCATAATTTCTTTGAATTCTGATTTCTGGTATTTTAATATTAAGGACTATATTTTCAAATATTTAAAATTTTTCATGTCATTTTAAGCAGTATAATGATATATTACTCACTTCTTTTTTGTAAAGATTGTTAAACACATGTTTTTTGAAAATATTTAATTATGTATCTGTATCCAAATTTATGTGAGTTATTTTCTTTAAATTTTTTTAATAAATACTATGAACGAAAAATATGTTATTAGTACATTTATAGTATTCTTTTTAATGTATTTTTCTTGTTTTTTTTTTAAGCATTTTAATTCATCTTTTTATGATATTATATAAATATCTTAAAATGCTTATTTCTAGTAAATTAATTAGGTTTTTCTCATATCCCTTTTTTTGCATTCAAAAGTTATGTATACGTCTCTATACCGATTAGATTAAAATATCAGTTATTTTTATTATTCTAAAATTTAAAACCTTGTTACATTTTTGTTGGTTGTTTTTAAAGCAATATAAAATTACTTTAATAGTGAAATATGGTTAAATAATACATATTATATTATATATTAATACATTAAACTTTCAAATTCAGTCATCATTTATATATTTTCATGTATGTAAAGATAATTGCGATTAAAAATGAACCATAATAACGCTTACTCTTAAAATTGTCAACATATACTCAATCATTTTTTTTTATATATATAATTATAAAAATTAAATGATACTTTTTGTTTCTAACAAGGTAATACTTATCCTAACAAGTTAGAAAGTTACTAGTTACTACCCACTATATAAAAAAAACTCTTATCGTGGGCCATTATACTTTTTGTTTGCCGTATTCCTTTTTTCTTGTATCAATGTCTCAACGACTTATTACTAATAACATTATTTGAAACATTTATTTTAGACATTTCTAATAGGTAATCTATATACAAAATATGAAATTGACATTTTCATTAATTTTAACAACAACGGTTAAAAAAGCAATAACCACTATTACGCCATTCCGATACATAGAACATACGTTGATGGCATTCTGTTTTATACATAGTTAAATAATTTAATGATTCAAAGTTGCTTCTGGAGAAAATTCTAAAAGCTGAAAATAAATGTTTTAATAGAGTTTACAAAAAAAAAAAAGGCTGCATTCATGCAACTCAAAATAATCATTACTTAACGTTTGAACACAGCTAGTCATTCCAAAGGTTATATTATTTACATTCAAAAGAATTTATATTTTTTTAAATACCTCTATCCTAATATTTTAAATAATATTATACTATTATATTTTATATAATTATTGTAAATATATAATTCAAACAACAAAATATTAATTAAATCTATAGTCACTCGACACTTATATGCAAAATAATGATATAGTTTATTTATTATTTTTCCATTTTTCCATTTTTCCATTTTTACCTTTTTTACCTTTTTTAATTTGTATATGATTAAAAATTCATTACTTATTAAACCAAATTATGTACAATTTTTAATAAATATTCTATAGGTTTATTTCCCTTCTAATTAACTGCTTACTAAAACCTTAAATAAAATATTCAAAGGAAATACACATCATAGATACGGAATAGTATATAGGGGTCTAGGACATTTCGGCACGGCCATTTCAGTATGGCCGTTAAAGCATGGCAGTTTCGGTGCGAAGATATATTGGCGCTGGAAATTTCGGCGCGGCGTTTTTTTTTTAATTAACTATTACTATTATGAAAAATAATCGTAATAAAATCGTCAATAGTGCAATCCTACCAAATATAGCTGTTATCGTGTAACGTAAAAAACCGACTATATGTCTATATAGGTAAGATAAAGGTATAGGTTATTAACCCACAGCAGTTAAGATAAAGTGATGAATATGTATACGTGTAGCGTATGAACTGTAAAGCAATCAGTGTAATCCAAAATCTTTATCTTCAGATAATTTTTAGAAGATAATTATATAGGTCAAACTAACCGTAATGGTCGGGGAAGAAGAAATGCGTGTTTCGTAATCCAGTTCTCGATCTGTCATCATTGCTGCACAAAAATTTATACTTGCCTAAAATGTCTAATTTATTATCGAATCGCGGACGGGAAATTTTTGTACAATTGTTTCGTGTATATCTTCGTCAAATTTAATTTTAACCGTACAAAGCGATTTTGGAGGTGTCGCAATAAAGATATATGTAATTGTCGAATTCATACGGGAATCGATTATACAAAAAAAAAATTAACGACCATACTTATGAATCTGAAGCGGCTAAAATTGAAGTAGAGGCTGCAATTACAAAAATTAAGACATTGTATTTCATACAATGAAGCCTACATCAGTTGTAATAAACGAATGTGTTGAACCTTTATCCGAAGCAGCTAAAGTTAGTACAAATTTCAGATAGCTTTTTATTTTTACTAGGCCCATTAATTTAATTTTAGGAACGATTATGTAGTTTAGCATATAAAAGCTAATTAGAAAAAAATACTATATATATATTAAATAATTCAAAAAGATATTCTTTATTGTTTGAATTCAGGCCACTTTGCCAAATAATTCAACTTAAAAAAAACGATTCGCCGAAAACGTCAAGAAATCCAAATGGCACCACATAATCCAATCGACCTATCTACACTAAACATCCCACCCGCGTATACTATATATTCTCCACCAAACGGTAATGAGGAAATATTTTTACAAAGCGATAGTGGTCCAGGTCCTAAAAGAATATTAATTTTTGCCCAATCTAAGAGCCTTAATATTTTGGAAAATTCGAACGTTTGGTACATGGATGGTACATTTAAAGTTGCACCTCCATCATTCAGTCGAGTGTATATGTAATATTAACTGAATATTTACATAGTATACTGCCTATGGTTTATATTTTACTCCTCGATAAACAATCAGTAACATATGATCATATGTTTTTAATGTTAAAAAATTTAAGACCGGCTATAAAACCTAAATCAATTTCATGCGATTTTGAACAAGCGGCCATAAAATTAATAAAAAAAAACATTTCTTGATGTTAAAATATATATGGATATTTATTTAATTTGTCAAAAAATTTTAAAAACCAAGTTGGTGTATTAAATCTCAAAACTCGATTTAACAATGACTCTGATTTTTCTATATCAGTTAAAATGATAATTTCATTAGCATTTGTAAAAAATAGAAGACCTTAATTTTTTAGTTGATTTATTAGCTCAAAATCTTAATAAGGAATTAAATAATTTATTATAATGGTTCGAAGATAATTATATAGGTCGAATTAACTGTAATGGTCAGGGAAAAAGAAATGCACGTTTCCCTCTAGAAATTTGGAATTTATATGATAGAGTCTTACAATCCGAAAATAGGACGAATAATCATGCTGAGGCAGAAAATAGGAGGTTGAATATTGAAATGGGAGTGTGTGGCCCAACAATTTATAAATTGCCTAAGAAGGGTTCAAACAGGCCACGATGTTTTTATGGCACAACTAACTGTTAGATGGAGTCCCCCTAAAAAATTTAAAAAATATATCGATCTAAATCGTCCATTACATAAAATAGTTAGTGAATATAATATAAGAAATTGTATGGACTATTTAAAAGGAATCGCTTATAATATCTTTTTAAAATAAATTTCAATTGTATATTATTAACATTTTTAAAGTATTATTAATTCATTTTTTTTAAATACTCGTAATTATAAAATCATTAGGTATCATAATGTATATATTTTAATCTGTAATCATGTAGGTATTATTAAACATATAAAACTTTATTGTTATATAATTTATTTTGTATTTTTAAAATTATTGTAATATTCAAATAATGATTTATTATTATTTTTTTTTGTATTTTTAAAATTTATGTAAGTAGGTAATAACCTACACCTTTATCTTACCTATATAATCGATTTTTACGTTACACGATAACAGCTATATTTGGTAAAATTGCACTATTGACGATTTTATTACGATTATTTTTTTTTTATAGTAATAGTTAATTTTAAAAAATAACGCCGCGCCGAAACAGCCGTGCCGAAATGTCCGATTCCCGTATATAGGTAATACTAAAAATAAATATTTATTTATCCATACAACAATATTAATTCAATTACATAATAACTATCAATTTTAATGACAATAGCAGGTAGATACAACATGACATATAGTAATACGCATTACTTTATTACTATTAAGTATCGATCCATCAACACGATTAATTTTTATAAATATAAATTGATTATAATTGAATAATAACTATTTCCATAATATGACATATGTATATAAATAATCAAATTAATAATCCCATTAAATATTCAACACTATAAGCCATCTGTAAATAGTTATTAAATAACGAGAAATTTGAATACGCATATTATTGTTTAATTAACCTTACATGAGAATACTTTGCATTAATAGTAAATATCTAGTTATACATATCATATTATGTTAAGCACATAAGGTAAATATTGTAAGACCAAGTAAATACATATAATTAAATTACTAAGCCAGCTAATGAGTTGATTTATTATACTTTCAAAAACAATAATAATTTTTCATATTATTTCTAACTTAATAAACCCTTAGTTATTTACCTATATGACTATATATTTAAATTTATAACAAAAAATATGTCATATAATAATATTTATTTCATGCAATTAAATTTTACTTAAATGTATAATTTATTGAATTGCATATTTAAAAAACCAAAATCACGAAATTTAAACTTCGTACGTTCTTAGTTTCTTACAATATATTTGTGTAATTGTTCTCAACTTTTTTTTAAAATTTCAGAATAAATAACTTAAGAGTAACTAATAAAGAATCTTGGATTGAGGAAAAACAACTTTACCAACATTTTTTTATCATTATTTAAAAATAAATTGCTTACAATTTATACAGTTGTACAGTATATAATAATTAAGTTTAATAACATAATATAGTATATTACCATAACAAAAAATATTAGCATTTATAATAATATGTACTCAACAATATTATCTATTCTTCGAATTCTCGACATTTTTATAAAAAATAAACTAAAAAAATTTCGAAAATTCTAAGAGAAACAAAATATTTTAATACTATACCATATATATTTAAAATACTATTATACAATTTGTTAAACATTTCGAATATGTGTAGTTATTCATTTTTTAATCAAAACAAAAAAAGAAAATCAATTTTGTTAAAAATTGGTTTAGCGTAACAAAAAAAACCTGACTTTTCTAAATACAAGAGATTACATCGAAGTTGAAAATTGAAACATTTTTACTGTTTCAAAATGTGATGACAGACATAAAAAAACACACATCATTGCAAAATTTTCGCTAAGTATCTAAAATATAGTAACAGAAAGTTATTTCATAAATGTACCCAATTTATGATATACCTCAGTCATTCTATATAATAATTGACAGGTTTTGGAAATTTATTTATTTTTGTTTTCGTAAACATCAACTGTCTCCAAATGAATTCCTATAAAAAATCATTAATGATTGTATGTTTTTATGAAATTAATGTTATTCATATAATCATAATTTATCTTTATATCAATTTTATTGAACCGTATTTGTTTGTTATTATTGCATAACAAACCATATAATGTGTGCGTTGCAATTTTTTTTATCGAAGTTGACACTTCATTTATAGAGATAATGTTAAGATGTTTGTTGATAACTTACCTGATTACCTATATAAATGAATAGCAAAACGAAAAATATCCTTATATTTCTATATAAACGTTATTTCATGTTTCACTTACACGTTAATACTAAAACACTTTTTTAAATGATGGGTGTCTTTCAAGAGCCAATTTTTTTCTAGTGTGTATACTTACTGAATATTGTTTCAAAATAAAATCCTTAATATATTAACTAAAAAATATTCAAATTCATGAACTGTTATAATAAGTGATAATAGTATCTGTTCAGCTGTTTAAACAAAATATAGAAACAATTTTATTTTTATAGTTTTTGAATTATAATTTATTATCGAACGTCCAATAATATTTAAAAACTTTATTTTTAAACTTCATATTATAGGTACAAATAGTCTGGTAGACGGTGGTAAAATAATTGATTTGCTCAAATGTTTGAATCTAAAAATAGGGGATGATTTTAAGTCAGTTAATATTTTACGATTATAATTTTATTTACTCTACAGATCAGCTAATATCACCTACATTTAAAATTTGCTAATAGATAATTGTTCATATACGTATAATTGCGTAAGATAACCTTATTACGACTGTTTGTATAACTTAGTCTAGGCAACTGTGCCGATTAAGTCACATTATTCGATCATGGAAATTCTGTAATATTCTATCTGTAATTATCCACTTACTGTTATGTATAATTAAATTATTTTAATTCTAAATTTGACAATTTGAAAATCAATAACTTAAGCCCGAATCAATCATTACACATATATAAATATATGTAATTTAAAAACTCATGTAAAACAAAATACTTTTATTTCACCATAAAAATGTCTTACCTATCATTACACAATAATATTAGGTATATATAAGTATATATAATAATGATATATACCTAACCTAACCTTGCTAGTGTTATATAATATTTAAACTTTAAAGAAATAAATAGTAATATTAATTTAAATTAATAAGTTTATTAATTAGTTTAGTATTAATAAAGTACCTATACTAATTATAATATGAATATAAACAAAAAGTATATGCCATAAATCATTTTAATAATATAAGGTTTGATCAAATATAAACTTAAAATTCATAAAACCAATTATAACTAATACATATTATGTATTATTTATGATTCGCTACAAGCAAAGTATATATTAGATACCGTTCACCCTTATTGAGTTAAATAAACTTTGTCCAATTACTCTTTGACAGTATCGAAATTTTAAACTATCGTTTTTACTTCTTATTAAAATAAAACAGTAACTTTGACAAAATATAAATCACAACGCATTAGAAACTATTTCCTTTTAACGAATGTATCTTGCAGCTTAAATTGTACTAAAAATTATATTGTTTTCAATTCCATAATAATTTTCGATAAAATTGCAAAGACTGAACGAAAATCCATTAAGAATAATCATATATAGTAACATGTAAGTATATAATCGTTCTGTTTTATAAAATCTTAAGAACATTTTTTAGTATTAATTTATAATAGCAATGCAATACCTACTTCATATCAATATATATTATATATAGCATAAGTGTAAATCATTTATGAAATAATCGTGGTCGAACATTTTAAATCTATATTTAAATCTAATAAAACTGTATAAAAGCTTATACTTTTCGAATAAAACAAATAAATCAGTTATTATGATTATAAAACAGAAATATATATATTATAATTACATTATGCATAATATATACATTATATACTTCATATTATAAATTATTCTATAGCTTTATATTGGATATAAAATAACAATTGGCAAAACAATAAAGTGGTTTTCATTATTTTTGATAAATTGTATACATTTATTAATTTTTACTAGAATTCTAAAAGTCTGAAGTTATAGTAAAATACTTTAAGTTTTACATTTTAAAGATACATTGCAAGATTAAAGCCATAACAATTTTCTACGATGTAGATTTGGATGTTTTATACATTATTGGATTACAAAAGAAATAGAATCGAATGCATGTTGCAGGTATATAGGTAGTCAACTATTACATACTTGCATTATTAACAATGAAAAGAAATTAAATCATAACGTCGTATTTTACAACAAAATTATTAATTTATTCATCAGTAGTTACTCATTCTTTATTAAAATAATACCACATTGTTATTAACGATGTATTGTATATAAATTTTACCATATTGGATAAAAAAAAAATACATTTATTTTTTTACCATTAACAAAAACATTAATCCACTCATATAACTACATATTTATCTAACCATAGTAAAACATATTGTGTTCAAATTTAAACCCTATAAACACAGCTCAAGACCATTCTAAATATTTAATTTTTATAGGTTCATAAAATATAATTAATAGGTTATACCTATATAATACCTACCTACATTCAAAAATATAAAAAACAATAAATAAAATATATGTAACTGCGGTAGACAGTTTACAGAAATATTTCATTTGCATGATGAAAAATTATTATTCTAGACGTTGAAAACCATAATTTATTTAATAAATACAAAAGAGTTTTCCTTATTTTAAATAAGAATATTATTTTCACCGTTAAATTTAAACAAGCTCAATAGTAATACTATAATACGTACTAGCTTTATAAAATAGATATTATTTGTTAGATGTGTGTTGTACTTTGTGTATTTTAAAATGTGTTTTCTTAATCTAAATGTAACACATTTAGCGATAGAAGCTGATGACAAAATGCATGAATGGAAACACGCAATTCACATTAATCGTGTACAATTTTGTATCCTAACTTTTTATTAGTTTGAAATGGGTTTAAAATTGTATGGCTTTAAAAATAATATATAGAATGGTATTCTCAAATTGGCTGTCCGAGTTTTGTTGAGGTCAATGAGTCTACAACAGTTACAACAGCTTATAAACGTCCATTTATGCTATTATATACATATACCAGAATCGAACAAACATAAACAACTATATGAGCTAAGAAATCGCAATGATATTACTAAATATTATATATTCTAGCTGCTAGAAAATGATCAATAAAAACTTATAATGAAATAATATATATAGGTATATATAAAAAAAATTTACAACACCTAATAATAATAATTGAATTGTGTTTATTATATATCATTGAACCATAGTCCAACGTTTCTTAACCTGTGAGTCGCTTGTCAATAATTATTGATGGATCTTGGGAATTTTTTTTTATACAGATTCTTAGATATTTATGTTATTTTATAATGTATATTGTATAAAATATATAAATTACAAGGTACTGTTATCAACTATAGCAGGAAACAAGCACACACTTCGTAAATGTCTCATTATTAATAATACATTTGTGAATAATTATATTCATTTTAAACCTATAAAGTTTTTAGTATAAAGTAATAAGAGTAATAAAAATAATAAACAAATTTTGAATTTTGAATTTTTAGATTTTATGGGAAATTTTGACCGTGGTCATAAAAACATTGAAAACCACTGGACATTACAAAATTATACAATTTATTATCAATTACAGTGTCTTAAATGTTTTGAAATAACCATTTCTTTTCACTTTTAAATTTTAATCATATAATTATATTTATAAGTACTTGTTATTTTTTTTCTAAAAATCTATAAACTAAGCACTAATATTAATGCTGAAGCAGAAGTCCAATCTTACTTGAACAATCCAAATGTACGTCCAGATACTAACATATTCCAATATTAAGGAAAGAATTATGACTTTCCAGTGATAAAAAAATAAATAATTAATTATATAATATATTAGTACTTAAATAAAAAAAAAATCATTACCTAGTTTATAAGTAGGTATATTATTAATTATGTTTTCTAATAAAATTCTTTATAAATGGCATTATTCTTGTTTTTAATACAATTTAAAAAATAATAATAATCGGTATCAGAAACGACATTGATAATCGAAAGTAAATTTATGGAACCGAACAAGAACCGGACTCGATGATTTATTAAGAACTGCCCATCACTATATTTATAAGTGATTGATTCGAATTATTACATCGTTGATCATTCGTTTTAATATTGGTACTTATACATACAATTAAAATATTCCGTACGATAATTATAGAAGGTGATTTGAGTAAAATTGTATTAAGAAAATATACTAAACATAATTTTATTTTAATATACATATACACATATTATTCAAAATTTTATAAAATTGTATGTATACATTATAAATACATATACGACTGATTGCAGGCGCTACTCAAAAAAATGTTTTATAATTATGAACCATATTTACTCGTTAACGCGTGAATATTATTTATAAATATTATAATATACATTACACATACATACTCATAAGCAAGTAAATAAGGATAGCTCTTACCACCACAGACCAATCCCCGGATACAATGTATAAATAAATGCATAACCCAATGTGGAATACGTTTAATGTCAGACAACTTTGCAGTGATCAGACTACATTATAGTTATTATTTCGTTATTTATTTATTATTAATTTTAATAAGTATAAAGTATTAACAACGAATTTAGTATTAATCATTGTACTAAAGTTATGATATGTTTTATTTATGGGCTATTAGTGAGAGAAAATGGATCAGTAAAAATGTTTACTGTACGTTTACGCCTGGCCTGAGACTGCGCATACCTATGAACATACTCTATAATAATTAACGTCAATTGACTATCCAACGACCCGGCAGGGTCGAGCTAAGTATAAAAAAAAACGCCTTAAAATGAACGCATCGGCAATCACAACGCGCGACAACTGCCGGGTATAATTACAGGAAGCATCTGAAATCACGAAAAAAAATAGTTGACAATGCATACCTAATTTCTTGTACAATAATTTAGTTTTACAATGCACCAATCTTATTGGAAATGTTCCGTAGAAGTGCATGCTGCACTTTTTAATCCGATCTGAACATTATAAATGGAGTTATAGCCAAATATATTATGAATTTTTATGGCAAAAAAAGAAAATGTTATTCGATAATATTCCCTGCGGCCCGCATGAAGTTCCCCGCCCACTGAGGAGATACACACACACACTTACCGTACGCGCGTGCTTTGTCACAGCGCTTGCGGTGGCGGTGTTTTCAGTTAATTCGTAACGGCTCGCGTATATTATCATTTATCAATATTGTTCTTTCAATATATAATGCTACAAGTATTACTCTGGTCCAACAATTTCCAAAATAAAATTAATAACCTAATAATTAATCAAGTTCCAACTACAAAATTAAAAATTAATTCAATCTATTATCGAGTGCATTCAGTTATATGTCATCATGGGGAACAAATGACCGAGGGCCATTATACAAACTTAATAAGGCATCAAAATAATTGGGTAAGGTGTAATGATACTCAAATAAAGTATGAACGGTGGCCTCGGGGGGGGAGATATTTACATTATATTAATGGAAAAAAATAATTAAAAACTTAAATGTTTGATATATAATAATACATATATGACATTATAATATTTAATAATAATGATTACAACAACAACAATAATAATAATAATAACATAAAAAAAATTAGTGATATCCCAACAAAAACACTACGCCAAACTCCGTGTAAAAAAACGCTCAGTATAAAAAAAATCCACCTCAAAAAGTTGTGATATCATTTTATAGCTATGTATAAAATATTTAAACTATATAGGAATAGATATATTATTATAATTTATGTTAAAATTCATTGCTTATAAATTGAACTTAGCTGGTGACTTTAAAATTATAACACTTAATTAGTAGGTAATTTATAACAATTAATTTATATAACACTTAATTAGTATCACTCATTTTCAAAGATAACATGTATACTCAATACGAAATGAATTCTCATGAGTTTTAAATAATGTCACCAGCTAAGTTCAATTTATAAGCAATGAATTTTAACATAAATTATAATAATATATCTATTCCTATATAGTTTAAATATTTTATACATAGCTATAAAATGATATCACAACTTTTTGAGGTGGATTTTTTTTATACTGAGCGTTTTTTTACACGGAGTTTGGCGTAGTGTTTTTGTTGGGATTGAATATAACTTCGACAATTTAGGCGTAAATGGTAGGCAATTTATAAAACATTTATGTGTTCACACTTGAGAATGTCGAATATCGTTTACAAATACGATAAACATTAAATTCCCAAGTACTCGGACACTGTACTTATCTCATTACAAAAAGAAATAAATATTCAATATCAATACATTTAATTTAATTTATGATCAATTATCAAGTACTCTTTTTTAGTACCAAGCGTACTTATTTTTTTTAATTAATCAAAATATCAAATACCTACTTACTTCAAATTAATAAACAATTAAGAAATGTAGTAGCATTCCAAGGAGTAAACCAATAGAGAAAGCATTGATTAATTTCCCTTGACACCTATAGGTGACCTTGCCTAACCCTTTTCGTAGAAAGCGTGTTTTATCACAACTTATTTGCCATCTAATAGTCCTATATTTTGTCATTGCATTTGTCATATTTGACATGTAGGTCACACTCATAAACACACCTTTAAATAATAACATATAGAACCTTCCTAGCTTGTATACGTGTACAGTTCATAATGCCTATTCTGCTGGAACGCACTTTAAATCAACATCATATAGGTATAATTCATGTATGTTCAATACTTCAATTCTATTGTAGGGTAGGTATTTATTGAAATGTATAATATCAAGTGCAATTATTACATTGCATACCTAAACCATGATTTACATTACTTTATTATGTTCAATATTATACTTCAACATAATAAATTATGTGTCATTCTTCATTTATGTAGATAGGCGATATCTAAACAAATAAATATTGTGAAATGGTACTAGTACTATACATTTTTTAACTTTAAAAATATTTATTAATACAAGTACTACCTAAATAATAATGTATGTAAACAGATACTAGGGCGTTTGTTTGAATAAATGAAGGGACTAATAGCTTTAACAAGAAATAAACTAATGTCTCTACAATTATAGATTCCTTTTACAATGCATAAACGAAAATCGGAAAAATAAAATAAAATGTCTTTTCAAATATAATCAAAGTCATATTTATTTAACGTATCAAATTCCAAATGTTATAAACATTTCTATCTTTGTCTATATAATATGTCTTATTTATACCATTTAATAAACACGCATTAGTTCTGACGGATGAAAACAAAATTAAAATAGACGTATTATAATATACTAACAATTTCAATGATAATCAGTACTGCAATAATAGCAAATAAATATAACTGAAGTGTTGTTTTTAACTCTATAATAACGTACTGCTTACTATAATATTATCATTTATAGCCAAAAAAATAATATGCGCTATAACACTCTGACATTTTGTACATCTATAGAATGTATAGAAGAGCATTAGGAATAGGAAGACAACGATTATTCGTTTACTTACGAATCATACATCACGCGTTGTCGTCTATATTTATTTTTCCGCAGCTGTATGGCCAGTCGAATAATTGAAATTAACCGTCAGTGACTTAATGCAAACAAAAAAAAGCAGACAGATCGATTAGGTTAGGTACCACAGCTATTAATTATTTTTTTAACTGCGTTCTGCTTCTTCTTAGGTAATAACAAATAAAATATTATAATTAATAATATGATGTCAGAGTAAATTCTCCGAACACCACGCATATTAGGGACATAGACAAGTGGTTTTCGGATTCGTCAATGTCTTAGTTTATATGTATTAATCAATATTTATGTATTTATGATATACAATATATTTCTTATAATAAGTACCTAACCAACAAAGTTGGGTTACAAAAAATTGAGGTAACCACAACCAACAATTCATACAATATTATAAATGTCCCTATTTATCTTTATTTTTAATTCTTACCGCATCAAGCAACTATATTATAATTTATAACCAACTACGTGCATATGTTTACAGATTGCTGTAACCACGTGACAAACACAAGATGCGTCACACTGAAGTCGTAGGTTTATGGCGGCCAACAGATCCGCCGCCGGGAGGAAAGACTCGTGTATCCCGAGCCACCGACCAAGGGGCGTCGCACACGTCGCACGCCCACAAATTTGTCATCAAGTCCACGGCCATGATCCGCCAGTCGAGTCTCACTAGGTTCATCGTCAACAAGAAGAACAATACTGGTGACAAAACTTACCTATTACATATTTTTCAATCCGTTCTCCCCCCCCCCCCCCAATATATATATAATATTTGACTGTAACACTATAGAGTGAGGCCAAAGTTAAAATAATAATTATAACACTATAAAATATAATATTGAGCATTTAAAACTAATATAATATATAAAACACATAAATACATAGTTGATTTATCCCTGTCAAATGTCAATTATTTACATTTAATAAAATAGTAAAAATAATAAATTGTTTTGAGTTAATTTAGATCATCTTAATTTAATGAATAATAAAACATTGAGAATAATACTCATTTTCTACATAGGTAGGTATCCTAGAATCAGTTTTTTTGAAAAATATAAACTTTGCAAATGGTTAAATATTAAATAAAATGTTGAAAACGTATTTTTATTGATCGCTGTACTCAACTATCGAACTAATTTGAAAAAATCAGAAAAAAAGAACGATTTAAGTACCTTCCAATAAAAACGATATCACGTTACGATAGGCTATAGCCTATAATGTCATTGTTAAAGAAATGTTCGTAAAAAAATATTCATAGCCTTTCTGTTAAAAAAAAAAAGAACAATTTATGGCCATTGACGTTGGCTCTTATTTTTTGTATGGGTAATATGCCCAAATATTATAATAATTGCATTCAATACTATGCACACATAATACATAATATACTTATGTATACATAAAGCCATATTCAGCCTAACATTATAAATGGTATAATAAACGGTTTCGAATACTTACTATATTTTCATATAGGGTTAAAAAATATTTTATTCATGATTTGAATAATAATTTATATAATACTTGTTTGTGTAGTAATGATTATAAATTATAATAATATAACATAACTATAATAAAACTGTTAAAAAGTAAATTATCAAATAAAAGAATTTATGTATATGTACAGTTTAAATGAAATAATACGTTTATTAGACAATTATTTTTTAATGAATCTTAATTACTTAAGACAATACACTCGTAAACAAGATATAGTATTTTCGATACCTATATATTATTAGTATTGGGTAACTAATAGGTAAGTGATGCATTTTATATTAATAAAATGTTGTATTATTCAAAAGGGTTGAATTACCTATATTATTATTATTACGTGACAATTTGACATTGTGACATGCTAAATTATCAACGATATACGAATGTATAGATAATTGATTGATAAAGTATTGTTACAAATTATTCAAAGTCAAATACATATCGTTTCGAAGCATGTTTTAAATTTCAAACATTAATAATACCTAAAAGTATGTGAGTTAAGTATGTAATAACCATGACTACTCAATTCTTTCAATAAATATAGAACAATAATTTTTTACAGTAAAATAACTAATCTATGTTTACCTATCAAAACAAATACTCAAACTCTTAAAAACATGCACAATATTTCAATTTAAATATATTAAATTAAACCAATTGACATCGTTAATGCCCACTGCTTAATGCGTATACCGTACAACCAACCTTTATGTATACAATATTAGAGACATAACTTGCTTGAATATATACCTACCTACGTATTTATTCATACTTACCGATAACGTTATTCTCATCATCATTGCTCATCGTCTTAATCCAGTTTACGGGGAAAGATTAAAAAATTGAAATGAAGATAGATTGAATGCATTTTTTTTTATGATAGAACGAATATGTCAAATAGTTCAAATTAGTGATACATTAAGAAATGCATTATCTGTACCTACCTAGATAAGAGTTACAAATTATAATAAATACAAGTATAATAGGAAGTACATACTATTATTTCTAGTGAGTGCATTATTGCTATGTGACAATTATTGATTATCAGAACATTATAATTTAAGTACTTGATAAATAAAAGTGCATTTTTTAACAGACCATTTTAAATTAAATTTTTTTTTTATTTGTTCATATCGGTTATACATGGGTATAACTTGGATGAGAAACTGAGGAACTATATGACACCTCTATGACCTCAACCTAAATCAAATTAATGTATTTAGTCGTTAATCGTTATATAATACATTCGATAAGAAGCAACATGTGGGAGGTTACTATTAATAAACAAAAAAAAAATAATTACATTTTTTTACGTTCTTTACTAAAAATTAATCTTATTTAATAAAGTATTTTAGTCTTACGAAGTCACAATTGAGGTTAAAATCTATAAGTCATACACATTTGCAATATATATAATCAATCTTTCTCCACAGAGTAAATATTAACTTCAAATGAAACAAACTTGCAAGCAATACAAGCTTGATATTTTCATATAATAAGTACCTATCTATAAATTGTTAGAAGCTATTCCAAAAAATACGATCATCCGTTAAAATCTCCACACTCTACTCATGCGTGTTTCGTAATGTCTTGATAAATGTTTCGGTGACAAACGTTCTATAAGTACATCACCTGCAGTCCGTGAATTATAGAATAGTGGTAGTTCTTCTTTATAAACCTGCGTTTTACCTTCATATTCGAACAACAACGATAAATTCAGCAGTTATAATTTATAATAATTATATTTTTGTATTGAACATTCAGTAATGTACCATCTAACATATATATTAAGGTATGCCTAACGGTAAAACGACGATTGTCACACATTTAAAGAGGAATTATTTAGTTATATGCCTACAAACACATAGCTATTTTACAAACAACACACCTATCCAAAATTACAATTTAAAAAAAAATAACAAAGAGTTCAAGAACAGTCAGAACAGATAGTATTTTAATACAGGTATATAATATACATTACACATGTAAACAAATTAAATATATTTACAAGTATAATATGTTAGGTATTATATTATTTTCATGACGCCCTTATTCATATGTAAAGCGAAAAAGGAAATAATTTACTATGACGTCAAAGTGAAATTTCTTAGAAATATATAAAGTGAGCAAAATAGCTGCAACGCACTTACATCGAATAATAAACACTCAGATTATTATATGCATGAAAATACTTTTGGGAAAGATGACTTATACCAAAGAAAAACATAATAGTACCCAATACCTATAAGGCTATAAAGGTTACATTTCAAAAACCCTATTATATTAACTATAAAGTTAAAACGTGTATAAACCATTAACAGAACCGAAAAATTTGAATTTTGATCACAAATATTTTTGTTGTTACTAAAACTTTTTAATCGTCTTAGTAATTTTTTAGTATTCAGATTGAAAGTTTAAAAATAACATACGTAGGTACTTATTAACATAAACATGTATTATTCTGAATTATATTTGTAATAAATATTACTAAAAATGTATTATAAATCATAGTTTTATATTTTTATCTGCTATTGTCTATTTCTATAATAAAAATAAAATAAAATTTCTTGTAATTTTTTTGCAAAAGAATAAGTAATAAGTACAACAAAATATTAAAATCAATTACTATGAATACGGGTATTAGTCAATTAGTCAATAGTACAGTATAAGTTAACGTAGAATAATTATTAGTCTTTTTTTTTCGTTTAGTTAGATAATATCTTTTATAATGCGTAATAATTTTCGAGATAAATACCTATTATATACACAAGTACTTACTATTTAAATTGATATATATATAAATAATAATATACTATATAAATGAAAATATCGAGAAAATTAAATAAAGCATCAATTTTTTTCAGTGAATATTATTATATATTTCTACAAAAGTTTAAATATGTACCAATTATAATTGTACATATCTAGGATAAGTATAATAGTACAACATAGAATAATAATATATTATTTACTTTTATGTACCTACTTACTTATTTATACCATATATAGCTAAAATATAGCAAAAATATTTGGTATCTTAACACCATAGTTCATAATAATATGTACCTTTGTCTAACCTATTTTAATTTTTTTGGTTCCACTGTGTTCATATTTAAGTAGGTACTCTTTATTTTAAATTATTAACACTGTACTTTAAAGACACGCATTCGATTTGTATAGGTAAACTTAAAGATATTGTTTGACACCTGTGCTAACATACTTGTATTCATATTAGTGGGTTAGAATAAAATAAAAATACCCACAAATAATAATTAACTAAGTATGAATCTGTATAAATCTTATTTGATATATTATATACTTTAATTAAGTCTCGTTTATTGCTAGAACATTTTAATATTTTATTTTTCCAATTTCTATTTTAGTTACACAAAACTTGACAGAATCTATTAAAGTCAAAACCACGATCTTTAAGTTCAAAAAATTAATTCAATTAATATTTATACCAGAGTGTATTTATAATTGTTTGTTTTCTCGTTAGATGTAAAATTAAGATTGGTTTAATGAAACATAATTATTATATAATCCAGCAATGCAGTTCATAAAATTAGAATTTCTGAACAATAACCAACCAAATGATATTAATTCTTAGAATTGTAATAATAAAGTAATCACTTTAAATAGGTGATATTTCACATTCGTACACAACCTTATGTATTATATTAAATAAATTAAACTGTAAAACGCTAATTTTTCAACAGTTTATACTCTTTGGAGAGTATATTTTAAACTTTTCCAATTGAAAAATATATTCTATACATACACAAGTATACTTTATTTATATTATTAGTGTAACAAATGTAAAGTAGGTTTGACAACAGTTTATCGAACAATAAAATTGTGTGCTAGAGAGAAGGCTTTTACTGTGCCGTGGTTTTCCGTTGCATGCTAATATTCCCTAAAATTTATCATTTAATCCAAAATATATCTAATATATTTTTATTTATTACATCACGGTCGAAGTAAGTAGGTATCTAATAATTCTAAACACTCCATTTAATCGTTTGAATTAATAACATAATACAATTTATTTATTACCCACCTATTTATAAGTTAATTGGTTATATAAACACGTAACCGATTAGATAATATAGGTATCGTAAGTCGACCGAATAAAGTCGCTTCGTTAAACTAAATCAATGATTTGCGTTTTGATGGCAAGGCTTCTCGACGACGAGTTTCACTTTTGAAATCTAATTCGTTTTGATTTTTAAAAAACGTAATAAATGATAGAAAAAAAAAAACGTATTCGATACCGAGCGGAAAGAAGTCTTACGCGTAGGTAATATCGTAGTCGCGTAGGGGGACCCTAACTTCTCAGACGAGGACGCGATGTCCACCGCCAAAATAAAACGAAAATCCACGACCGATATCACACGATATCGTCGGCCACAATCGATAATTATTCATATTTACACTCGTCGTGTACGCAGATCATCGCGACTACGGCGATATAACAATAATAATATTATTATTATCACACGTCGCACGACCGTGAAACCGATTCGGCGGGAAAAGGGTTGTCGATAGCCGTTCGGAGGAGGCTCGAAACCACCGATAGCACCGCCCCCACACCACGATTTCCGCCACGTGAGTGGACGATGCGCACGATCGTACGGGATAATAATAGCACTGATAATGCGTCAAATCGTGCGATATCGCGCACGACGACGGCCGTGTTTTTCGCGCGGGACGCAAAACCACGGGCACCCGCGCGAGCACCGGACGCGGTCACGTTACCGGCACTGCCGACGGTCGCCGTTCAGGTGCTGCCACCCGCGCGACGACCACCACCGCGGGTCCGGTCGTCGTCTACACGACTCTCTACACGGCCGCGGCACGACCTCGCGGACGACCGCGGACCGCCGGTTACGTCGCTAGATCGCGCACGCGTACACTAATCACCGCCGTCTACCGCACGCGAACCGCACCGCGCGCGCGCTATTATCTCTCGCCGCGGCGGAACACACTTATTATTTCCTCCGTGTACATAAGTGTGTATTGTGTGTATTATATATTATATCGGCACGGAAATATTGTTATTACATATTATTACTATTACTATTACTATACATCAGACCGTACGTACGTACGTACGCACACACGCACACACGTACACGGTCACACTCACTCTCACTACGACACACTGCAACAGACGATATTCGCGCGCTCGGCCAGAAGCACCTTCCCCCACCGCCGAGCGCTTTGGGCCCACCGCGCCCCGCTTCGCCGTCGCCGACGGTCCCCCCGTGCCCGCTCCCGCCGGGTAACGACGCACCGCCGCCGTACGCTTTTTCCCAATCGAAAAATCACATCACGCCGCCGCCGCCGTCCGTCCACCACCGTCGCGATTCTCTCTTATCCGCCGCCGCCGCCGTTGCCGCCACCGACACCGTTCTCGCGTTCCGTGGTCGGGTTTTGTTTTGATTGTTATTATTATTTATATTTTTTTTTTTTTTTTTAAATTTTAAAATTTTTTTCACTCCAATGGTTCATCGAACGTAATTACGGTGGATAATCTAATCAAAAAAAGGCGCTGCAACAGCGATATCGACGCCGCAATGGCCGGTAAGTGGTTTTCGTAACGTTTTCAACGCCGTCTCACCTCTCTCGCCTCGCCGCCACCGCCGCGTACGCCGTGTTTTACTTCTTCTACTTTGTCGCTGTCGACAACAACCCCGGGCGGCACCTCCGCGACGTTATCGCACGCTTTTCCGCCTCGCGCGAGATACAATCACCACCGTCCACCGCCGTCTTCGCGTTTTTCGCCCGACCGCGCCGCCGTTGCGACTACGCACAACCACCGCCGCCGCGTCGTACGTGTGTGCCGTCATTCGCCAACGTGACGGACGGGACAAGGCCGATACCCGCATTCTGTGCTTGTCACGTTTTTCCGCCGCCGCCGCCGTCGACACTTCTGCGCGCCAACGTTTCTAGGTCACACGTTCGCTCGCGCACATGAGACTATCCGCTGCTCCGACCACAATGACCACAATGACTGACGACGCAGAGAACGGTAAGATGGCACCGTATAATATCCTGTCGTTGTCCCTCCGTCCAACGGTGCCACCGCGATGCAGTCGTCCGGCGTTACCGTCTTGGTGTTCGATACCTAGCACGACATCATCAGCTGACCCATTGTCTCCCCAACTCTACCGGTCGCGCTTTATTCTCATGTCTGCATACATCCTATAAAACCTTACCTAGATGTATAGTTGAGATCATCTCATTCGACACTACATACCATTCCCATAGGTTAGATAAACTAATCAAATACCTTTTAGACGTACTTGCCGTCCACAGGGTTTAGTCACTCTTCTTTATAATTATAATCTATTTGAGCAGGTACTTCTTGCAATAAAAATCAATGATAAGTTTCATGTCTATGAAATTCACAATAACTTGCCTTTTTTGGATAATACAATTTTAAATTATAGTTAGGTTGAATACTCTTATCATTAAGGTACCTAACACTTTCAAAGTGAATTCATCATTAACATTAACAAAGCAATAGGTAGTTAACCTTTGTAATTGTACAATATTTTAAATTAATAATTGTATTAGAAACCCATTTTTTATACTGTCTACTTTTACATTGTCTGTAATATAATCTTTAACCTAAAAATATAACAATTTCATAATCAGTTATTTATTTTTAATGTTTTGATGAAGTTTATTGGCATCTGTGCTTTAATTTGTAAATAATTAAAACAGATGCTGCTTGTATATTATTTTATGATAATTTCAATATTAATCTGCCAATCTCTAAATCATTATAAATATATTTTTTTTGTAGGAAACGGTGAGATCCAATGGTGTTTCTCACAGGTTAAAGGCACATTGGAAGACGATGTTACCGAAGGTAAATGTATAAAATATAAATTGTTCTTCAGTTATAGTTTCTTGTAATTATTTTTCTTAACAGCCGATTTAATTTCCTGCGTGGAGTTTAACCATGATGGGGAATTATTGGCAACCGGTGACAAAGGCGGTCGAGTAGTAATATTTCAACGGGATCCAATGGTAAGTCAATTCATGAAATTTTAAATTAACTGTATAATTAATTAGTATTTATCAAAACTATTACCTTAAACCCATAATTTGAAATATCTTTGCTGTATTCAAAAAGTTTTCATCTTATTCCATTAACTCTGTTATCATTACTTGATTATTTTTGTGCAATAAACTTTCAGAAATTCCTTTAGGATTTGGATCTATAAAAGCTGCCACAAATATTCTTTTCTTTTATAATGTTAATGATATATTAAAATCTGCTGTACAACTATGATCAATTAAAATGTATAATACAATATGAAACCAGATATTAATTTAATTTTATATGTGAAATAGATGAAAACGAGTTTGAAACTAAAATATATTTTCAAAAATAAAAAAAATGTTCAGAATAATTAATATATATATTTTTTTTTTTTTATTATTCTTTAACTAGGTATATATTTAGAAATGTAATATTTGTTGCATAAAATACCAATATTAGAGAAATATTTAAAACATGAATGATTTCACTTCATATCTATTTTTGTATAATTACAAAATAAATCAAATTAAACAAAATATGAATCTATTCTTAAATAAAATAAATAATAATAACGAAGTGTTACACTTAAATATCCTGTTTGATGGTAAGGAATTAAAAATATGATTTTTAGCTATAAAAAATAAAAGTTTGGCTTTTTCAAGGTTGTAATATTTTATTTATTATTTAATTATTCCAGTCATTCTAATAATAATGTATTTCACATTACAGAGTAAAACATGTATTCCAAGACGAGGGGACTATACTGTATATAGTACGTTCCAAAGTCATGAACCTGAATTTGATTATCTTAAGAGTTTAGAAATAGAAGAAAAAATTAATAAAATTAGGTGGCTCAGACGTAAAAATCAAGCTCATTTTCTATTGTCTACTAATGGTAATATTGTAAAAATGATATTTATAATCATTTTATTTCTATTAAATTTTGTTTATGTATTAATCTAGACAAAACCATAAAGCTGTGGAAAGTGTCTGAAAAAGATAAGAAAATTGAAGGATATAATACTAAAGAAGATAGTGGCATAATGAGGGATCCAATGAATATTACTTCCTTAAGGGTATGTTGTAATATTTTTTTATAATTTTATTATTTAAATTTAAATGCTACCAATAAATTGTATCTTTTCAATTGTATCCGTGTTCCTATAACCTATATCTTAATTAGGTATTATTATACTATAGTATTAGATCTTTTTTTTAAATAAACAAATATTTTAAAATAATTTTCAGGTACCTGTGTTAAAGTCAATGGAATTAATGGTTGAAGCTTCTCCGAGAAGAGTATTCGCCAATGCTCATACTTACCATATTAACTCAATCAGTGTTAATTCTGATCAAGAAACCTATCTGTCAGCTGATGACCTAAGAATAAATTTATGGAATTTAGAAATCACTGATCAAAGTTTCAGTATCCTTTTACATTTATATGATATTTAATTCTCTAATTTTTAAATAAAAAGTACAAGTAATTTTTCCTTAGTGTAAATATTAATAGATATTGTTGATATTAAGCCAACTAACATGGAAGAACTCACTGAAGTCATAACAGCCGCTGAATTTCATCCGCTGGAATGCAACTTATTTGTATACAGTAGTAGCAAGGGTACAATTCGTTTATGTGATATGCGATCTTCAGCATTGTGTGATAAGCATGCTAAATGTTAGTGTTTAAAATAACAGATTATTGGTTTTTAAGAACTTAGAGCAATAACACAATCATTTTTATATAGTGTTTGAAGAACAAGATGATCCAACAACGAGAAGTTTCTTTTCTGAAATTATATCTAGTATATCTGATGTGAAAATTTCCAATTCTGGCCGTTACATGATGTCTAGAGATTATATGACTATTAAGGTTTGGGATTTACATATGGAAACTAAACCAATTGAAACATATCCCGTATGTATACATTTTACTAATTTATTTTATCAATGCTAACATATTATCATAAACAATAATTATTAGGTGCACGAGTACTTGCGACCTAAATTATGTTCATTGTATGAAAATGATTGTATTTTTGATAAATTTGAATGCTGCTGGTCAGGCACTGATCAATATATTATGACTGGTGCTTACAATAATTTCTTCCGAATGTTTGATCGGGCAGCTAAACGAGATGTCACATTAGAAGCTTCTAAAGAAATTGCTAAGCCTAAGACAGTATTGAAACCTAGAAAAGTAAGTATTTAATATTATTAAATAATTAATACTACTTTATGTGTTCTAATTTAATTCTTATTTTTTAAATTAGGTGTGTATAGGAAATAAACGTAAAAAAGACGAGATTAGTGTTGATTGTTTAGACTTTAATAAGAAAATTCTTCACACTGCATGGCATCCAAATGAAAATATTGTTGCTGTAGCGGCCACCAATAACTTGTATTTGTTCCAAGATAAATTGTAGCCTTAGCTCTGACTACCGCTTTCATTGTCTTTAAAGTATGTTAATTTACCATTGTAAATAAATTTTATGTACTTATATGTGTCATTTAATTTTAGTGTCTTAACAAGATGGGATTCTGATTGCGGATTAACAAAATGTATAAGAAAATATACACAGTGTTGAGCCTCTATGGCAGAGGATAAGATTCTGGTATCTTATTTTATTCAACAATATTTATTGTACAAAAAAATAATGTCTCCTCAGAATCCCCTATTTGGATAATACTGCTCGGCTCGTTTTATACACTTTTTTTTTTTTAAATTCCCCCTTTCCAAAATTTATTTCTATTAGTTTACAGTTCTCTAATGAGGAATTGCCTTCTTTTTATATATATTTAATAATTATAAATTAACATACAATTTTTTTAGAGTAAAAATTACTTCTGTATAACTTTTCTACAAAAAATATTTAATTATGTTTAGTGGAGTCCCAACATTCAATTTAATTATATATATAAAAAAAAATTGTACCAATGATGCGTAGATTATGCCATCATTTATATATTTATTTATTTTTATGTACATACCAATGTTTTTTATGATAATAGTTAATGTGTAAGGTTACAAAAACTCGCGCAAAGTGAAGGTCAAACGCTAATGAAAAAAACAAAGAAAATATATTTTCTATTATTTTGTTTCCTGTTTGGACTTCGCCAAGCACTATTGATGGACGGATATAAATTTGTTGAAAATCAAATTAAATTTAATACACGTAAACTAATTATTACAAAAAATGTGTACAATAACTTAAAAAGATGATAAAAAAGGCCTCGCATCTGTTTTTGATGGGTGATAATGGCTATTGTTGTTTTCTCTTTTTATTTTTACAAATGCTAAAATTATTTTTACGCCCGTGAATTTTATTTTCTGTACCTATTTATTGATAATAATAATAATAAGTATTAATTGACTCGAATTAGATTATTATATTTATTATTCACATTCTGATAAATATTATTATTATTAATATTAATATTATTTGAATATGTATGCACATACAATATCTTCATACCTGAGATCTATATTAAATTTGAACAATATTTAATTTAAATTAACAACTGTGGTTTTTTTAAAGTAAGGACAAGTTACTGTTTTTTCTTCAATGCATTTGACATTAAAAACATTTAATTTATTATTTAAATACAATGAAGATAAAAATAAATTCAATTTTCATTGTTCCTTATTTTACATCAAAATCAATAATGGTAGTTAAGAAATCATCATCGTTATAGTTCACTGTGGTAAAATAAAAAACTCGTCTGTTGAGCGATATCTTGTGCCCATGGTATTGTAGCAAATTTAAAAACAGTTATAATTGACCTCATTGGCATTCACTAAAACATATTGCCATATTGGTAATTATTAATTTGTACAAGGCCAAAGTTAATGACTTAATTTTCTGATTGTGAGTAAAGCTTCACAGATGTTGAACGACTAAACTAAATGTCGTTTTGAATTTTTAGTTGATAAAACATTGAGCGATAAGTACCTGTTACAGGTATCATTTACCAATACACACTATTGTGTATTCGTGTAAAAACTATTACTACCGCATAGCTTTAGTTGTAAATTGTAATTACTCACGTCCACTCCGAGTACTTACCAACTGGCAACTGCGATTTGGGTTCGTTGCCCTTTCACTAAAATACTAAATAGTAAAATAACAAACTAGGTATTAATTAATTCTCTCTCGATAACACGGTAATATTGTACACGAAAGATTAAATACCGGTAAATGGTGTATTTTGTGTGGTTGGCATTATTGTTTGTGTTATCGTCACGAATTCCTAGGTTCAAGATAGTACATTATCAGGCATCAGTTTTGGTTTAAAAAAATATCCTAAAACCTTAATATAATATATATATATATCAACCTCCTCCGGAACTGTCGCGATCTATCTTGAATGAATTAGGAGCTGCTTTTTTTTCTTAAGTCAAAAAGAGTAGGTAGTCAAGTGAGTAACACTATATAATGGATGTATTAAATTAGAATTTAATAATAGGTATTATAGTATACGAAAAACGATTCTGAATGGAGATGATTTGTCAGCCTAGGTTTTATTTCCAGTGAATACCCCAAAATTTAGGTTCTTTTATTATTATTGTAAGCCAAACTTATAGAAAATCTTGTATTAAATTTTCAATTCTTAGCTACTTCTAAAAAATTTTTCATAACTACAAAATAATTTTCAAATGCCAATAAAAAAAAACTATGCCTATATATTCTTATAATTTTTAAACCATATAAGAATAACTTATGAGGAACTTTGTATTAAATTGTCAAGTATTTTTACTTGGCCAAAAAAATTTATCAATATTTATAAAAAAAAAAAAAAAAAACTAAACCAAAATGTATATATATTTCAATTGCCTATAAAATATAAATAGAATTAATATAAGCGAAATATTTTAAAATTAAATGTAAATAAAATCCCAATCTAAATAACTGGTGAAATTTTCAAGTATCTACAACTTATACTTTTTGAATAATAACAAATATTTAAAATCGTTTGAGGATAAATCGTTATCATTACGCAATTTCATAAAAATTTAAAATTCAAACGCTTATAAAATTTTTCCTATAATGACGCTTCGAGTTTTCGCTATAGCTATACTTGAAGGAAAACTTATAAAAAACTTAATGTAGAATTTTTTAACCTTAGATATAAATACAAAAAAATATTAATTATAAACTACAAAATGACTTGGAAAATTTTCGCGATTTTGACATATTTCGTAAAAATTTTAATTTTAAACGCTCATAAAAAAAAGTTCTGACTAAGAATTTTTGCCTTTTTATTTTAATTACACTAAGAACAACTTATAAGAAACCTTGTATTAAATTTTTAAGTGTTTTGGGGCTCCCAACATTTTTTTATCGACACTTCAAAAAAAAAAATTTTAAGAAAAATCGAAAATTTCAGTTATCTATATAAACAACTCAAAAATAGCCAAAATATTTTGCAAATAATTTAGCAATATATAGTCATATAGACAACCACTAATTTAAAAATTTGGTGAAAATTTCAAGTATTTATTACAGTGATTCGTTTTTGAGTTACAACTATACAGAAAAATCGATTTTTTTGAAAGCTGTTGGAAAATTCTTACTTTTTATCTCTACAATGTACCAAGAATATTCACTTTGCCATTGGAAACCACCCTCGAAATTTGAAATTGAAGCATTATTTCGACAAGTTATGCTGTATACACACTACACAGACACAAAAACAACAACAAAAAAAACATATCATTATAAAATCAATACATTCATCACCTCGTTCAGAATCTAAAAATGAATGATAATTCATCATTTATAAAATATTTGTAGGTTAAATGTTAAGTTAGTAGTTATCTAAAGGTATAAGCCAGAGCTGGAAAGAATACTTTTAAAAAGTATTTGAGTAAGTAAAACAAATATTTAAAAAAAATATTTAGAGTAATATTCAAATACCTACTTATTTATCCAACGTATTTATACTTATAAAAAAAATAATAATCTGACGGCTACATGCAAAGTCGTAAACATAATATTATTTTAGTTCTCAATTTAATTTAAACTTTAATCTATGAAATAAACTATATAGTTTATCTGGTTTTATAATATATATATATCTTTTTTCGTGTACAATTTGCGAGATGTGACATTTTGATTTTTAATAAAATAATATATTCATAAGTATAAAAGTATTTCAAATCCATTAATTAGTACTCAATACCATAAAAAAGTATTTGAATTCAAATACTTTTACTCAAATACTTTACATTTGTGCCTAGATAATGATCAATTGTCAATAAAATAATGAAAAGTTAACAGAATAGATGTATAATAATACAATCGGAGCACAACTAAAAACTCCAGGTTTATCAGGCGGGAACATGAACCTAGTGTACCCATTTTAGACTATACTTTATTATAGGTAATATGTTCCTGCCAATAAATAAAAATATATTATTTTACTATTATATGATGAAAATTGAAAAATTGTATATGTATTCGTATGTTAGTACAGAAAAACTGTATTATGTATTAAATATCATCAAAAAACTATAATGTATCGATAATTACGAAATATGAAATACGTATAATAAATAAAAATGATACCTACATACAGACATACAGGGGTGGTTTTACCGGTGGGAGGAAATCCTGAATTAGGCTATAATGTATTATTCGCTAGGGTTTAGACTTGCAGTTTTGATTTTTATATGTGGATATACGCTTGTACGTGAATCTAGTGATAGTATATAAGTATATTTCTATAAATAAATATATTTCTTAATATATTATAAGATAATATCGAAGGGCTCAACCAGAAAAGTATTAAAAACCACCATTGCCACATATAATAGGCACGCCAATAAAATCGATAACAGTATATTATCTGAAAAACGCTAACGAAATTAAATTATGAAAATACAAACTTACAAATTTAATACAACAAATCAACAACAATCTGATATATAGTGATATGACTATTGACTACATGTGTCTTATTGTATTAACATACATTTTTACATGTTTTTATTAAAACCGTTTTAGAGTTAAAAACGAAACACAAGGACATAAATACATAGGTATAGAGACAAACAGCAACAGTAGGTATCGCCAGCGTATGCATTATATTACTTAAATACTTAAATGATATACCTAACTATATAAATGAATTTAATCTATAATAAATGTTATCTTTTTCCAAATAATTTTTTTGTTGACATAAAAACACTTTACTCCTGTGAATAGTCAAACCTAATTTTGAAACTCATATAAAACTCTTCCCTTGCCAATTCAAAACTGCACAAAGTTGACAGAAATATGTTTATCCATCATCTTCCAAATAAAAATGTAGATCTTTTAAATTATTTTACGACTAAATTACACGCTACACCCTTGATTGACAGTTCAGAATTCAAACTTACATTACACTTCTTCACAGTAAAATAAAAAATACGTAGGTAGAGACAGCCAGCAATAGGTATCGACTAACCTAACATTGAAATAATTTGAAGATAAAATGTACTCAAGTGGATACCGCTCTGGTGTATATTAGCTATAGGTGTTATTGTGTCAAGTAGGTCACTGTTATGGGTGTGTTAAATTTAAATTCAACATCGTTATATATGAAAAACGATAAAGTTATTTTTTTTACTTATTTTTATCGAAAATATTGAATTTATTATACCATTATTTTCTATTATTTAATTATAATAATAATATAAATATTTATTCTATATTATTATATCAATTAATTTTACTCAAAATAACATATTTTTGTAAATATACTAATTGTAAAAATACATTTATAATATGAATATATAAAATCTTAAAATAAATAAAAAATGTCATTGAGTATAATAAGATTCATACCAATATAATATACGTAAACGTTTTAAGTCCCCATAAATTACAAAAATAATGTTTTTGATTTTTAACAAAATAATTAACATAGTTATTTATTATTAAAATACGTAATTTTGTTCAAATTCAAACTTTTTCAAATGTTTATAAAAATTTAATGTGATATCTACTTATAAAACTACTTACTTGGCTGTAAAAACGAAAGATTTTAGTACAAAAGTGTTCGCTACCCCAAAAGATTGCTATTAGTAACATCATTGCCAACCAGATCCAATTTACTTCCAGAAACCCCCGCATCGTTGACATCGGACTTGCACTACATTGCACACTATATTATATTATATATCATACAAAGATTAAATGCGGACATTCTTCCGCCTCAGACCACCTGCACGAGAATCGGAGAATGTAGGTATATTTATATGAACAGTGACAATAATATAATATATGAACTTTGAACTCAATCTCCTCTGAGCACCACTACAATATTATTATATTTTTGATTTTTATTAGCACTTATTTTACGAGATGACATCATCCATCAAAAGATAACGAGAGATATTTTTTCAGTCTATAGTGTTGTATTTTATAAACAATACATAAATAACAAGTAAAAATGAATGTCAGATAAGACAAACGGTGTTCGATATAATATATTTTGTACAAATAAACGTAAGAGCGATTATAGTTCGATGCGCGCTTACCTAAGTACCTATCAGTATCGGTGATACTTAGTTTGCGCAAAGTACACAATTTTTTACCTATAAACTGACGATTCGTTTGCGTACAACTATTTAATAAATAAATAAACATAATTCTCAATATAGACTATTATTGTAACTTAGTACCAAGTGCAAAGGGTGGTTCCATTTTCCTCCACATAATTTTTGACTAAAATGATGTCTATTTTCTCCAATATTTCAGACAGTGTTTTAGTGTCACGTCCGTATTATATAAAGATAGAGTAGAATCATACTTTGCGCTTATCGGTTGATGATTATTGATTACATTTTGATCACGTATACTTATCGGCTACCGAAAAAAGCTAGGTAGTTCGAGTGTCCGAAAGCACTCATCACATTATTAAGCCTAATAAAGACACGTGCATATAATATACGTATATACTTATTCATTATACACCTAATATTTTGTTATTTTATTTATTGGAGAAAATGGAAAGTGAAGGAAAATGGACAGTGGAGGAAAACGGTTACGGCCAATGAAGATAGTGGTATGATTTATCTTAAATATTTCGATAAGATACACATACTATAATAACTGAATTGAATATAATCGAGTTACAATTTTAGCTGGTGATAATTTAGCTACGTTTTGAGTTATCATAATATACCTATTACTATTATGCTTATGCCCTATGGTACAGACTATAGTTAAACGTGTGATGTTAACAAGACAGATGTTGTCCTTTGGTCATTTTATTTCAAGTAGTACCATGGATATTCAAATATCAAACTTTTTAAAACGCGTTGAGGAAAACGTTGTTTTATTATTGAAAACTATAAGTAGGTATAATGAATTTCATATTTTAAAATCAGGTGATTTATTGTTTAGATCTATACCAATAAAAAATGTGAATCAAGAATTACAGTAAATAAAGCATACGAGGTAATTAATATTTAACATATCAAATGACAAATAATACGCACATTCACGAGGCACACACTGACCAGGTAATTTCTAAAGAAATTATAATACCTAAGTTCTTTAAAATGTAAAGCAAATGATGAATTACATATTATACTTCCAAGTAAATTAAATTGATATAAAGAAAAATAATTATTATATTCTTCTTGTTTATTGTTGTTTACGTAACAATAACAAACTTCGAGTTATTTGATGTTATGGAATACGTTAGAAAAATTGTGTGTACAACTGACTAACAAAAACCACATCAAGCACCTCGAATAAATGTTTCCATGTTGATATCGAAAAAGCCGCTCATAATGTATTGAAAAAGTTTCCGAATTATACATTAATTCGTTGTAATTCCTATCTTGAGCAAAGTTGGTATCGATGTATCTAACAAAATAAACTACTTTTAAACGAATATTTAAAAAAATCATTTGCAGGAATTGGCACATGGTTAAAGCATGGCGTATAGGTAGGTTCGTACCATGACTATCAATCCCGCTCCATTTCATAGTAAAGTAAGTAGCATGTAAGGCATATGCTTTGATATAATTGTTGTTCATCAACAATGATTTACCATTTTGAAAAATTATAAATGATATCTAGTTTTTTGCCTGAAAGTGTAAGCTGATTTCAGATTTGAAAAAAACAAGATCACCGTTGGCTGTACACAATTTCATTTTATAAAGTCACTATGTTTTAACTTTGATAATTTTCTTCTGATATTAAATCATAAAAATTACTTAACTATGTTATAACGAGTTAGGAATATATTTTTTCAAAACTATTGTATTTTAATACATTAAAAAGCATCAATATTTCTTGTCTTGATATAAATTATTATTTAACTGGTATTTAATAAATACTTAATTGTAAAATAATTATAATTATAATTATTATAATATTATAGTAGGTAATGTGTAATTTTCCTCACCACCTTTAACTGTTAAACGACATACTATTACGTCGTTCATGTCGTTTATGAGGTATTACACGAGGCGCGTTTTTTTTATTGTGGTGTCCCCATTAGGCCTAATCCACATCGTAGGCGAGAATGAGCGAACGTCGATCGACTATAAAAATTGATATTATAGATATTATCATTTATCACTTTTCGAGTATAAAATGTGACCCATACGTCAAAAATAAATAATAAATAATATATAAGTAATACAAACAAATAAATATTGAATTATACGTTTAATAAAAAATTGGTTAAAATAATTTTAGTTTTGTCGTAGCACGACATTCGCTCATTCCCAGCTTACTTAGTATTGAATTTAAATGTATGTTTAAGTTTCTAATGAAATAAGTGAAGTTTTAGATGCTGAGAAATTATTGGTCACATCGTATTATAAGTTCAGGAAGTAAAAATGGGTCAAAATTGTTTTAGATAATTATCGGATTTTGCGTTCAAAATCGGGTAAAAAGATTTTGTAGGATATGGATAAGGGTTTTCTGTTCAAAACCGGGTAAAATTGTTTGAGTTTCACGTCTGAAACTGGGTACAATATTGTTTATAATAGGCTAGTTGTATAAGATACAAAATTGGGACAAATAGTTAACATATTGTGGATTTTGCATTCAAAACCGGGTAAAATTGTTTGAGTTTCACGTCTGAAACTGGGTACAATATTGTTTATAATAGGCTAGTTGTATAAAATACAAAATTGGGACAAATAGTTAACATATTGTGGATTTTGCATTCAAAACCGGGTAAAATTGTTTGAGTTTCACGTCTGAAACTGGGTACAATATTGTTTATAATAGGCTAGTTGTATAAGATACAAAATTGGGACAAATAGTTAACATATTGTGGATTTTGCATTCAAAACCGGGTAAAATTGTTTGAGTTTCACGTCTGAAACTGGGTACAATATTGTTTATAATAGGCTAGTTGTATAAGATACAAAATTGGGACAAATAGTTAACATATTGTGGATTTTGCATTCAAAACCGGGTAAATATGCTATGGGTTATGGGTTCTGCGTTCAAAACCGGGTAAAATTGTTTGAGTTTCACGTCTGAAACTGGGTACAATATTGTTTATAATAGGCTAGTTGTATAAAATACAAAATAGGGACAAATAGTTAACATATTGTGGATTTTGCATTCAAAACCGGGTAAAATTGTTAAAAAAATAAAAAAAAATAGTTAACAAATAGTTAACATATTGTGGATTTTGCATTCAAAACCGGGTAAAATTGTTTGAGTTTCACGTCTGAAACTGGGTACAATATTGTTTATAATAGGCTAGTTGTATAAGATACAAAATTGGGACAAATAGTTAACATATTGTGGATTTTGCATTCAAAACCGGGTAAATATACTATGGGTTATGGGTTTTGCGTTCAAAACCGGGTAAAATTGTTTGAGTTTCACGTCTGAAACTGGGTACAATATTGTTTATAATAGGCTAGTTGTATAAGATACAAAATTGGGACAAATAGTTAACATATTGTGGATTTTGCGTTCAAAACCGGGTAAAAATGTTTATGAGAATGTTTTTGATTTCATGTATGAAATCGGGTAAAGTTTGCGAGTATAGGTAGTGTAGGTAAGTAGTCGTGTAAGTGGATTTCAGGAATGGAATAGGGTGATTTTATTTGCGGGTTACAAGTTTTTCCTCCCTGAATAAATAGTGTGACCAATAAAATCAATAATATAGAAATTATGAATTTACGTATTGATTTAATATAATGAAAGCTACTTTAAGTATTCGTAAAACATAAAAATTCAACACTTTTCTAATTCTAAAAATATACTTAATATATAAAAATGTATACTATATGAGTACAATAATAGTAATAATAATAATAATAATAATATAGGTATATACTCTATAATAAATAAGTCTATAAAAAATATAACTATGTATAGTATGTTCTAAAAATATTATATAATATTTTAAATATTTAGATTAGACAGACAGCTATTATTGGAGCTGAATTATTAAAATTACAATACTCTACTTTTTAGTTTTTTAGTCTATAAAAGTATACAAAAATAGAAATTAATAAATAAATATTAGGTACTCACAAAATGATGTTGAAGTAAATAACGGAATGCTGGCTGATCAACTGATCCAATAGCTATATTATATTAAAAGAAACTCACACACAAGACAATAGACATAATATTACAACTACAACAAATACTAAAAATAATATAATAAGTCTATATATATTCTATACTTACACATACATTTACAAAATACAAAAAATTGTTTTACTTGGATGAAGTACCAGCTAGTGTTCGGCGTGTTGACTTGCAAGACTTACAAAAAAATCATTCTTTACCAATAACCATCATGTGAACTCGCATGCAATATCTTGCTTTAAGTTAATGTTAAATAAATTCATTGTCGATGTGTGCATCTATATGATTGTATGTAGCTAATGATTTGTATTTAATATAAAAAAGTAGAAATTGAAGAAGCATAAATATTATATTAATAAAAATAAAAACTAATGTATACTATTCCATAGTGTTATGAACGAAGTAGTAATTACGATGAAAATAATAATTTAGAAATAAACAGTTTATTTGTTTAATTAATAAATAAACATTATATTTTAGCCAGCATATGTTATTACCATTTATTATTAATTATACAACTATATTAGTATATTATTAGTCAATCGTAGTATTATTTTATATTTTATTTATATTAATATATACCTATAGTAAAACTACATTCATAGTATGAATATATAAAATCTTAAAATAAATCAAATATGTCATTGCGTATAGTAAAATTCACACCATTATAATATACGTAAACGTTTTAAATCCCCATAAATTGCATAAATAATGTTTTTGATTTTCAAAAAAATAATTAACATAGTTATTTGTTAGAAGTCGATAATATGTGTATTATGTATGAAAAGTCAGTATTATGTGTATATTGCCGGCCGGTGATAGTTAATGTGTTAGATGGTGAAGTCGTTATGAGTGGTAAATCCATAATGGTACGAGTGGTATGACAATAAAATAAAATAATAATAATGTTATAGGTATACTGTATACTAATGTTACGGGGATGATGCTCTACAAAAAATTTGTTTCTAATCTACTAAATTACCAAAATTCTCAAGCATTCTTAGCAATTCTCAGCATTCAAATACTTAATATATACTACATTATACAAATAGGTACAACAATTAATATTAAAAATAATTTAATAAGTCTATGTATATATTATACTTACACATATATTTACAAAATACATAAAATTGTCTTACTTGGATGATGCACCAGCTAGTGTTCGGAGTTTTGACCAAGACTTAACTACAAAAAAATCATTTCTTACCAATTATACCATCATGTGGACTCGTATCGGATCCGTGTTCTGAAGAACCGTCGCGACGCGTCGTTTAAAATTACATTCATTGTCGATGTGTGCATCTATGATTCTATGTGTAGCTAATGATTTGTAATAATTTCTTTTTAATATGAAAAAATAGAAATTGAAGAAGCATAAATATTATTTTAATAAGTACCTAATAACGATAAAAACAATAATTTAGAAATAAACAATTTGTTTGTTTAACTAATAATATAAACATTATATTTTAGCCAGTATATTTTATTATTAATTATATTACTATATTAATATATTGTTAGTCAATCGTAGTATTATTATACAAAAACTATTATTATGTATTATGTACATTAATATATACCTATAGTAAAAATGCATATATATATATAGTATGAATATATTATAAAATCTTATTAACTTAAAATAAATCTATACTATACTATAAATGTATAGTAAAATTCACACCATTATAATATACGTAAACATTTTAAATATCCATAAATTGCAAAAATAATGTTTTTGATTTTTAACAAAATAATTAACATAGTTATTTGTTAGAAATCGGTAATATGTGTATTGTGTATGTTGCCGGCCGGTGATAATTAATGTATTAGATAGTGAAAATGTTATGAGTGGTAACACATAAGGGTACGAGTGGTATGACATTTAAATAAAATAATAATAATATTAATTATTATAGGTAGATACACTGTATACGTCGTACGAATATTACGGAAAAAGGATGATGCTCTACAAATAATTTTTTCCCAATCTACTAAACTACCGAAATACTCTAGTCACTGAGATCATCTACCATAATCACGGTTGATCCTCTATCTAGTCTATCTATACATTTATTACATTTATTACATTTATTAAGTCTATACATCTACACTTACACAGTTACACATACATTTACAAAATACATAAAATTGTCTTACTTGGATGAGGTACCTAGTTTAAGTTCAGTGTGCTGACCAAGACTTACAAAAAAATCATTTCTTACCATCACGTGAATTCGAATGCAATATCTTGTTTTAAGTTAACGTTTAATAAGCTGTTGTGTAACATTGAGGTAGATACACATACCTAACTATTTCGGATCCGTGTTCTGAAGAACCGTCGTCCGTCGTTAAATTAAAATTGCATTCATTGTTGATGTGTGCATCTATAATTATATACGTAGCTAAAACAATGATATTTTGTATTTAATTCATAAAAAAAAAAACAGAAATTGAAGAAACATAAATATTATATTATTAATGAAAATAAAAACTGATGTATATTATTCAAGTGTTATGAACGAAATAATAACGATAAAAACAATAATTTAGAAATAAACAGTTTATTTGTTTAATTAATAAATAAACATTATATTTCAGCCAGCATATTAATTAATTACCATATATTACTAATTACATTACTATGTTAGTATAGTAGTATACTATTAGTGAATCGTAATATTATTATATCTTTTATATGTATATTAATATAATATAATCCGTGGCAGCCACCGGACGCTGTAGCAAAATCTGCGGAGTATACGTCCATGGACGTCACACTCTCTCCACATCGATTCCATGGCGGGCCGAGTCGCAGTCTCCAGTTGCCGCCGATTCCACAGCATCATTTATCTTATTCGTTCGCCCCGTGAATTTCAGTCTCTCCGCCGTCCGTGGCAAGTCGTCTGTCTCACCTGCTGCAACGTCTACCCAGGTCTACAGGTGGCAAAGTGAGCGGTTGACTTTGGCCGCGAGCGGAGCTATGGAAGACGATATAAGGCGATTAGCCGTACCGGCGCAAGCAATGGATTTCGCCTCGACCACAGTTCCGACAAAAATTTATTAAGCCGGCGATGGAGACTTTGGCGATATAGTATAAGAGCTAGGAACGAGGATGTCGTGGTCATCGTGTAGCGCTTCCGAACATTTGCGCCAACGATACTCGTCCGCCCGCGGGATCAGTAGCGAGAACTTTACAAAGGCGACCAGTGGCCTATTATTTTTATTCGTTATTATTTTATATTTTGCATTCCTATCGCTATCTCGTATCCCCTCTCCTCGTTTATTGTGTTGTCTTTCCGAAGTAGGTATTTTTCCCTTTTATTTAATCTTTTTGTTTATTTGAATTACCTATTTTTTTTTATAAATTCCAAACGTTTTTTTTTCATTTCGATACTATATTATTTTGATTTTTGTTACACATTAAGCCAGACTCAAAAATATACATTTTTTAAAATTATTTTTTTATCATTATTTTAAATCGTAGTTTGACTGATTTTGAGCCATATCTTGAATTTGTTTTTTTTTTCAGAGGCCAATATTTGTATTTATGTTTATATTATATTTAGTTTTGAACTTTTTTTTGTCAAAATTATTTTGTAGGTACATGATATAATATTTGTCATTTAAAAATGTTTGTTAAAAACTAATAAGTTTAAAAATTGTTTTTTTTTTTTCATATTATTTAATATACAAAAATATATACATCCGAAAATTCCTTAGAAAGATTTACGGTAAAAACGAAGAGACTCAAATATAGGAAATTATAGATCTAACCTTGCAGTTTGGTAGACCAAAAGTAGCTGAAATTCGATACAACAGACTGGCTGCCCTGGTATTAAGGGCTAACTTAATAACAAACGATATACTAAACTAGATCTTCTCGGGATAGGAGGCCGATTTGAAGATCAAAGTAGGGATGAACTGACAAAAACAAGAAAAACTAAGACAGCTAGAAAGCGATGCTAGCAAAGTAGTTCTAAATCTGAGCAAAGACATATTATGGAAACATCCAAACATGATAATTTTACAGCTATGGACTTCAATAACCTATATAGGCTACACACGAATTGTGTCCCGAAATAAAAACTTAGTGAGTACCTATTTACATATTTTGCGTCCGTTTTAATTGATTTTGTCAAATTTGAAACTGATTTTAAAAAAGCAATCTACTCGTCATTGTTATTCGTGTGGCCATCAGTTCAAATAAAAAAATTCAGGTTTCATTTAGGTCAAAATTGGTGGAAGAAAATTCAAGTGGTTGGTTCAAGTATAGAATTCAAAAAAAAAATTTAGGTATTTTTTTAGTTTCCCATTTTTAAAATCAGACAAAGTGAAGGATTGTTTTACACATTTTCATTTTATTTCTAATTGTATAATCATGATAAAAATCAATAATTTTAACTTACCGATAGTCATAATTTGTTACTGACAATTCTGTCTGTATGAAATGGGAAAGAAAATAATGTTTTTACGCTAGGACGCAATTCGTGGAGTTGTTAAATTTATTCGGGACGCAATTCATGTATAGCGAGCCTCTGAAGCTGATAGCGAGATACCTACCCGGCTACCTTAAATATTTGAAACTTAAATTATATTATATAATATTTTATACACATAATGAAATTTTGAATTGCAATGTTTTCGGTAAAACATTAATTCAACTTTTCATAATACCTTATTATAATAACAATATAAATATAACTTGGTAACATTACCTATATAACCCCTAATCATTATTTTCTGGAAAAATACGGTTCCATTTGAAATTTGAATATTTTCTTCAGTTATATGTACTCCCAAATAATATCGCGGTAAACATATTTAGGTTTCACACCAATATTTTGTTACGATAGTAGATGGGTAGGTTATAACTTATAGTATACCTAGGTACATATATAAGAAAAAATAATGCAATAATCAGTGATATTGGCATCGTATTAATATGCAATTAACAGTAGTGTACTAGTGATTTTAATAATATAATTATAGGTAGATACTTGATACATGACTGTAGTTTGAATTTTAACGAGGCTATGTTCTACGTAAATCCGACGAAAAACAAACCTGAAACCAGCTTAATTCATTTGACCACATCGGAAGCATTGTACTATTGTAAAGTGGCGAAATAACATCAACGGATTTACATAGTAGTATATAACTATGCGTTAATTAATAGTCTATGTATTTACCTGCGCGGCGGAATGTAGGTACCATTGTTCATTTTTATCCATTCTTTCAAATAACGTAGAAAAATATGGCACTTAAAAGTTAAAACACTAAAACATAAATTATTATCTTTTGTAGTTGGAACAAATAACTTTCACACTTCAACATTATTCAGTAAAATACTTGGTATGTTATCATCAAGTCGTCAATAAGTATTCTTAAAAATATACTTGTACACTATGATATCATACTTCGAACAATAAAAATAGATATGATTTAAAAGTGAGTTAACAGTTTTTTTTGCGTGTGAAAATCACTGAACCCTATTAATTTTATTAATTATAATAAAAAAATATATACATTATACAAAATAATATAATGAGTGCTCACTTATATCGGATTATAACTTACAGAATAAGAATTGAGTAACTCCCTTTTTTTTACATTAACAAAATATTCTTTTTTTAACATACATACAATACATTAGTGTTATTTACAATAAAAAAATACATTATTTTTAACATAGGCTTAATGAGTGATATTAATGTTAATATCAATATTTGATACATCGCATAAGTTTTTTTTTCACTGCATTTAATTTATAACTAACATGAACACGGTCTATAACCTCTTTTCTTGTTTTATGTTAACAAGAAAAAGTAAAAAATTAACAGTGATTGAAAAAAAACAATATAACAAAAATTAACAATTTTGTAGACACAATTAATCTAAAATATGCTTGAAATGGTTTTTAACAACAATTTAAATTAGTTCGAAAATGCGGCAGAAAACATAGTCAACATGACTAGCCATCAGCCGCAATAAGGAACGGCTAAAATGACAATATGATGGTAAATATCACTTCAAGAATGGTTTGAACATGAAATTTGCTTTCCTACGAATATCTTTTTCTTGTTCAAGTACAAATAGCGTATCACGCATGGTAACACGTTTTATCCTTTGTCTAGGTATCTGTTAATATAAATACATATATTTTTAATTTCATGAAACTATTTTATAACTAAGATTAGGTTAGGTTAGGTACTTACTGTTTGTCTATTTGTTAAATTGGTACTAATACTAGAATTTTGGTTCTGAAATTAAAATAAAATAAATTAACATTAAGTCTTAAAAAAATTATTAAGACTTGTAATACAATAACTATGATTTAAATTTGCTCTTATATTAAAAACAATAAAACCATAGATATTTTATCAAATGAAAATTCACTACTATAATGTACTATAAGTTTAATATAATTTGAAAGATAAATAACACATCAATTATGAAATAATAAAAATTGTGTAGTATACATACATGAAATTAAATAAATATTAAGTATGTAATTCTGAATTCAATAAATAATTTAACAAAAATGACTATACCTGTAAACTAGGACTAATTCCTGGTTCTAATTTTGGTTTTTTCCTAGGTCCAATTGCATTTAAGGCAGTTAAATTAGCTTCTCGCTGTCGTAGTTCTTCCATTTCTACCCTTTGCATCTTGAAATTGAAGAGAAAAATGAATTGATGGCTAAAATTAATCTTTACACCAACAAAACTATTAATATTACCTCTTTGGCTTTAGCTTTTAATTTGGCTTGTTCTGGATCTTCGTTTTTAGATCTACTTTTAGCTGCCCGTAATAAAAGCTCTCGCTCCATTTCATCTTGCTTTTTACGTTCAACCTTGTCAATTTCTTCAAGGCATTTGATTTGACCGCGAATATTTCTAGTAATTTCATACCGTTTATCCGCCTAGACATTAAAATATTAAATATTAAAACATGTTATGAACTAATTATTATTTAAATTTTACTTTATTAAAATCTAAACGATGTTCTGCTACAACAGCACATTTTTCTAAAAGATCTTTTAAACGTTCAGCAACTGCATGTGATACTAAAGCTGGCACATCTGCTGCAGCATCTTCTAAACCTTCTCTATTTACTAAAAACAAAATTATAAAATATATTTGTATTAATATAAAATATTCATCATAGTAGTTTGAATTTTCATGAAACTAAAAATATATAATAAATCGCTAATTTCATAAGACCATATTAAGCGTAATGAGATAAGAAAAAAAACTAAATAACCAATTATTAAATAACTATAAAAAAGTAAAATTTGAATATGTAAAAATATAATAATATTTTATTAATGTATAGTGTTTATGACAATACAATTTGTTTTAACACATAAAAAAGTTACGCTGAAAAAATAATAATTGAAATGTAAAATGTTTAACCATTATAATTAAAATAGTTCAAATAAAATGTAATAAATTATGGTTAATGTAAATGATAAATTAAATAATTATTGGTAATAATTTATCACTATTGTCATATAACATTATAACAAACATAACTATTAAGTTGCGTTTTTCTGACTTGAGGTACTAGGCATTAATGCGTGATAGATTAGGAAAACATAATACAATTTATATATTATATACTTGTATTTTTATTAAAATCATTTATTTTAAATACTTTATATGTTTTTAAAAACAGATAGAAAACCTCAATATAAAATTAAGTAAAACAATAATTAATATACAATACACAAAAATTATTATGATAAATCAGATAAATAATACTAATAATCGTATTTTAAATGTGAATATTCGCAAATCTACAATTGTTAATCATCACATAGAAGGACCTATAAAAATCGAAGAATAGACTGACAACTATAATACTGGCTAACTATTGCTCATTTATTTCATTTTCAACACCTTGATTTAATATTAATGTTACATTTAAGTTAACCAACAATATTATGACAAATTAAAATCATGGGTAAATAAGCTACCTAGTCATTGAAGAAAAATGCAATGTCTTTACGACCTACACAACAATAATTCAATATTAGCTGCTGTCAGCCCATAGTCAAATTTTGACTTTATTATTATCATTATTTATAGACAAGAGTTATTTAAAAGAAAATTATTTAGAAATGTTGTAAATAAAATGATGAAATAATGAAATATTAGTATACTAATATACATTACAGTATTAAACAAATAAATGTAAAAGGGCGTTAACACATAACTTGCATACCCAGAAAAAACGCCACTTATTCGATTATATATATGAAATTCTTATTTACCTGATATTTATAATACACAATTTATATTATATAGTTCAATATAAAATATACTTTATAGTTTTATTACTCTCATAAAATGCATTTAATATTTAAGTATATCATTAAATCAATATAAATAAAATATAAATGATTTTTATAATTACCAATTTGTTTAATTTTTGCTACTAATGGATTTTGTGGTAATAGTATTTCATCTTTACATGATCTAATTTGTGTTCCAACGAAATCAGTGGAACCTAAAATTCTTTGGGTTTCTTCTGCTAAGTTGACACCACCCATAGCAGCAACATCATTAATATCATCATCGCCACTAATTAAAAATTAATATATTATGTTTAAATTTCATTTGATAATAATTTATAATTTTATGTCATTTAAAATATTTTTTTAATTACACATATGCTGCTGATGATGAAAAAGATTTCTTTTCTTTTTCCTTGGATGGAGGTTTAGACAACGCAACTGTCGGCGGAGCAACAGTAATTGGTGTTGGAGGTTTGCTGATCATTGTTGGTTGTGCTATTATATTTGGGGATGGTGGTATCCGAGGTTGAGGCATTGTTATACTATTAGTTTGTAGTGGCGTCGATACAATAGGAGTACTAATCTTTATATGTGATCCAGCTGGTGTTTTAAGAGGTACTGCTTTAACAAGCATCGGTCGACCACTACCCACTGGTGGTCTTGGGGATGATGTTGATGTAAGTGGTGGAGGAAGTGTAGCAGATTGAGAAGATACTACTGGAGGTTGAATACGAATTGAACCCATTTTATTAACAGCTGTAAGACCTGTTGGAGTTTGTACCCTGACTTGTTGCTGTAATATAAAATTACAACAAATTAAGAATTTAACACTAATGATTAGATCAGTTATTGAAAATTCAATTACAAAAGAATACATAAATATTTTTTCAGTGAATAATATTTCATAACATTCTAATTCAGTAAATGAAATTAAAAATATATATACCTTAAATTCGATTTTTAAATACTTATAACAAATAACAATATAAAATAATTAATTTAATTTTAGCCGAGCAATTGGGGTAGAAAGTAAAAAAGTAGTTTTAATGTTGTCTTATAACCTTTGATTGGCACTATACAATTTGAAGGCTAAATAAAAGAAGTCTTTTAACTTACAGAAACAATTCTATGTTGTTGTTGAGAATTAATTGTCCTTGCTGGTGTTAAGGCTGGTTGGGAAGTCATTATTCTAACCGTTTGCTGATTAGATGCTGCATTACTTAAGATATTTCCCATTACTTGTGTATTCTAATAAAATTATAATAATATTGTATTAAATAAACAATTTGAGTCTAAAAACATTTAGTAAGTTATAAAAATACCAAAATACATTAAAAATTTTGATTTTAACTTTATGTCTATTTTGTAAAATTAAATCATAACATCAATTAACAGTTTTAAGAAAGTATAAAAAATTTCTTAATGATCTCCAGCTCAAGATTTTTTGAATGGATATATATATTTTTATGTAAGAATTGAATACAATTCTGAGGTAATCTTTGTCAGTTTTCTAATTTAAAATATTTACTATTCTACATAGATAATCTTTAACAGATCATTATCTTTTAAATCAGCTAAGCTAGGCTTTATTGTTTAGTTATTTTTTTTTTTTAATGCTTCAAGAATTTTAAACAAAATATATAAATTATAATTTTATTTGGTTTCTGTATAAATATTATACTTGAAAATAAAAAATCTAATTTATGGGTAATTTTTAAAATAGAAACATAAATCTTTATTTAAAAAATATGAAAAAAAAAATGATAAAAATGACACTGTTCCCAAAAAATAATGTCACAATTATTTCTTATATGGCACTATGTTATATTGAATATAAACTTTGGATTTCCAAATTTTATTATCACTTTATTTTGAAATAGTCTTGATAAACTAATTGGATTCACAAAAATAACTTTTTTACAATTTGAAGAAAAGAAAATATTTTTCATTACAATCTCAAAAATATTTAATAGAATTAATTGGAATACAAAGCCATTAACCAAATTAAATTTTTTAGTAAAAATATTATATAATTAAATGAACTTCTGTATATTACAAAGTATTCAGTGGAAAGTACCAGACTCAAATCAAAGGTCATTCCACAAAATATTTAGTGTAACATATTATAACATTACACACCGAAAAATAAACATAAACTATTTGCTTAAATACTGCCAAAATGTTGAAAATAATGGGATAGAGGATATATTAAATGGAAATTATTACTATTTATAATAATTTCTCTACAAATTTTTTATTTTATATGAATTCTTCAAACATCAAATAAATAAAATAAAGAACATGAAATTGGTTTCATCAAAACAAATGTGTAGATAAACTGAGCATTGATTTTTTTACATCTCATGTAATAAATATGCAAGTAAAATACATTTAAAAAAATAAGAATTTTAAGTATTTATTTTTAATGATTATAATTTTAACTTTTTATATCTACAATTTAAAAATGTAAATTATTTAATCAATTTTTAACATAATGCTATTATAAATGTAATCAAATATAAAATAGTTTGGATGAAAACATTAATTTTATCATACCAAAATGATTTATAACAATTAACAAATACCAAATTTTTAAATTTTGATGTAAAAAGAAATAAAATAATCTTTACCGCTGCTTGCTGCTGATTAGCTAAAACAACAGTAGGTTGAGCACTAAGTTGTGGTGGTCGAATTCCATCAATCACCATTTCTTTTAACATAAGTGATTGCCTCAAAAGTGGTAAGCTTTTCTGTAAACAAATATTAAAAACACATAAATTAATGTCAAATATGTAAAGCAAAAATTATTAAATTTAATTACACATAATAAATGATACATTAAATATATAATACATATAAATATAATAATAAACATAATAAATGATACCTTGAGGAAACCAATAAGGCACGGTTGTGGTGAAGCATTTAGAAGTTTCTCAAGTCGATCACAAAACTGTTCAGGCTCTACCTTGGCATCAACCAGTTCTTGTATAAGTGTTCGCACACTTCTTTCTACAGGTTTAGGTTCTTTACTAGACAATTCAAGTAAATTGGCTAAAAATTTGCGACATTTTTCTTTAGTATTATCTTGTTGAATTTTTTGATGCGCCTAAAAATTGAATAAACTATAAATATCTCAATTGACTTAAATACAATTGGATAAATTGTTAACAATACCTGTTGAGGTTGAGCTATCGTTTGAGTTGGTGTTGTAGTTGGTGTACCAGCAATGGAAACATTGTTCTGAAATAATATTCTTTAATTATTATACAGATTTACAAAGTTTATTAAAAGCTTGCTTTAAAGTATTAAAATCTTTCTATTTTGAAAATAATATTGGAAGGGAAGATTACCTTATTATGTAATTATTATTATTTAATTAAACATAATAAAATAAAATAATTGAAGGATAAATAGTTATTCATTTTAAATAACAATAAAAATTATTATTAATTAACTCCAATCATAATATAAATAATTATTATAATGAATAGAATTCGGATTTCAAAGCATTTGTACATTAATTAAATACCTAACACAATACTTTCCAAATTACAAATGTGTTTTCAGATCACACTATTCCAATATCAAATTATTTGAGTTTTTTTTTTCAGTTTTAAGTCATTTAGAATTACATAAAATAAAATATGTGTTTTTATCTTTGTATGGTATGTCATAATCTGGTATTAAAATTACATGAATCACATTTTTCTTAATGACAAGATCGCCACATGATCACTGAGCTGTGTTATATACATACAGATGCCAAATAAATTACTTCAATACATTAACATTTTTTTTTTATGAAATATTTACTAGACTGTATTATTAAATTAAAAATAAAATTATTTTTGTGTATTTTATTGAAGCTTTTAGGTCATAAATATAAATTTTTAAAAGCATTAATATTTGAGAACTATACTCTGCCCCTCCTCCCCCCCAAAGAACGTACCAAAATGCACCTAAGATCACGTATTCTCCCCACCAATTTAGCACACCTAAAATATGGTGTCAATTAACATAGATTGCTGCCATTAGCCAACATGAGTGAAATGAAGGTGTTCTTTCATGGGGCGGAGTAAAGAAATTATATTAAATTATTTAAGACCAATAACCTAATCCCAAATATTTAAAACTTTATGGGTAACAAATATTTGAGATCAATGACCTAGATTCAGTTATTATAATTACTTCATTTTTTGTGAAGTGTCATACTTATTTAACTTATATGCCTTATAAAAAATCTAATATTACATATTTAACAATATTAAGTAATGATATAGTCTACTATTGATTATGGTCAAGCCAATTATATTACAAAAATAACACTGTAATATAATTACTTTTAAGATTATTTACATTCCTCTTATTCTACAATATCCTAGTATATTGTTACTAAAATTTGTTAATAAATTGTATTCTAATCACCGTTTAAAAAATTAAATATAACTTACAGTTGCAACTGAAGGAACAGGTTGAACTCTAAAATTTGCATTATTTTGAGTAATAGCATTTCCTTGACTAGGTGCTGGGCCAACTCGTAATAACTGATACTGGCCATTTTCAGTCTTTAATAATATATGTCCACCTTGTGCTTGTTGGAGTGTTTGTAAAGTAAGCTACAAATAATAAACAAAAACAAATCAATACAATTTAACATTGGATTCAGTGAATTACACTTAAGGATATTAAGTGAAAATTTAGTAAAACATCAATAGTCTAGGTTTAGACCTTTAAGTTGAGTGAACACATTTTTTTTTTTTTAATTTGTTATTAGAACAAATTAAATAAATGGTATACACAAAATTAGAACACCCTTAATTCTTAAATAACTTCCAATAGTTAGGATAACACTGGGTCTAAATTTTTCCAAACTATCAATGTTTTACTATTATAAATTGGTATTTTCAATTATAACTTGAGTACCTATGAAATTATTTGTTATTGCTTATTAGTTTTTATTTATAAGTTATATCTAATAAAAGAAAAAGTTGGTAAATAATGTTTAAAATTATTTAACTTACCCCAGGTGCACCAGGACGGGCCCCAACTACTTGAGGTATCATAACTCTTGACATATTTTTATTAACTCCGCCTTGAGAATTTTGTGGCCGCAATGCATTTACATTTAATATTTGTACATTTGCTGGCAAAATTGTTTGAGGAGAGTTACCAGTAACTACGCCTTGTGCCATTTGCTTGGAAACCGTAATAACATTGGATGAAACAGAGGATTGATTGGACGATACTTGTCCAGGTAAAGTCATTGTAGAAACTGGAGGTGAATTATGGTGAAGCTGTTGAGGGGTTGACTTAATTACAACAGCAGTTCCAGTACCTGTAAGAAAATCATATTAAATCACATAACTATCAACAACTAATTATTTTGATGCAAGATATAGTAATTTTCTACGTTATTTAAATAACAGATTGTACTGCCTTACAAAATAAATTTCAAAATGCGTTTTATGTTATAACATAATTTGATATAAAAACTAACTAGAAATTTCAAACTTATAGAAAACACTAAAAAAAATAATCCGAGGGAACATAAAATTAGAAACATCAGTTTTTTTTAAATCTGATGAAGTCAATAAATCATTGGCATTTGAATCAGAATTCTTGATAGTAACATTGATTGATTTTATAATATATATTTAAAAATGTAAAAATAATTAAGAAATAATGGAGTACCACCTACCTATGAAATGATGATTATTCAATTGGGCTTATCGAAAATAGGTCATAATAAGCTACCACTATTAACCAACAGCGTACGGGCAATACAGAATAACATGACATTGACAATGCAAGTCAGCGAGTTACGAATCATGTTATTTAACACTGTTCCATACTGTAATGGGTGTACAGAGAATGGAGTCGGAGTTTTTTGCGGTGGTGCCCAACACAGTAGGGCTCGTAGTTTACTCGTATGAAACATTGGCGATCCGGACAGAAGTCATGTAAGGCATGTAGGTATTATCCCTATATTATATCATATAGTGTCGGTGTAAGGTATAATGGCGTTACCGACGCACAGGGCAACAACTCATAACTAGACAAATTCTAACCTGTACTGGTAGAATTAATCGTGCCGTTTGGCAGCGAGTTGACAGGCACGTAATTTCGACTGTTTGCCGAATTGGAATAGACTACTTTGACCTGGTCTAATGATTTCATAGGTTGTGGTGCCGCATAGTTGTGTGCCAACGTTGGATTGACGACATGGTGATGGTGTTGCTGCTGTTGTTGCTGTTGCTGCTGCTGCTGTTGTTGTTGTTGTTGTTGCTGTTGGCCAACAAAATCCGCCTGACTGATGCCCGGCATTAAATTATCGCAGTGGCTGTAATACGTCAAAAGAAAAAACAAAAATAACAATACGATCAGCACAGGTTAAACGCTGGAGCGCGTTCGCCACAGACTGAGATAAACACTAACAAGTCGTATCCAAGTCCGTGGCGTACGCCAAATTATTATTATTATCCACAATCATTTCGTAACGACGTGCCCACTCAACATAACACCTCGGTAGTGGTCTAACCTCAAAACGTCATTTAGCGCCAAACTAGAGTTACGAAACACTATCATTCAGTGGACATTGAAGCACAAACGCGGAATGATCAGACTCGAAGGTCTGCTAGAAATCTATAGTGCGCGAAACCACGACCGTAATTCGTACGCGAACGAGTGAAAGGTAAATATTATTGTTTTGTTATCAGAAAAAATTCAACTCGAGCTCGCTGAAAACTGTTACGGGTTATCTCGATTTTCGAATATCCCACGTCCAACGACCCATACGTGTAAAGTGACCACCCACTATTACCGTTAACCGGCAGGGTCGTAGACGACGACTTACGACGGACCATACGTCTTCAGTCATCATTCGTCACAGTAACGTATGTCCCCGCGGCGACCACCTACCGTTATACATTATCATATTATATTATTAAATATATTTATGTTAATATTATTAATTTTTGTCATTCGCGTAATTCATGCCGAGTCGTAGTTGTGATTTCGACGGCCAGAGTGCGTGTTGACGATCCGTATCGGTCAAATAGCTCGCGTTTTCTCGATATTGGCCGCACACTGCACGCCGAGCCGAAGTTATGTCGCGAAACCTTGCAACCAAGTCTACTCTCGGTTACGACGGTTCCCCCCGACCTCGTACTCACGTATACCGTACAACCGTCGTCAGGCCAACGGACCGAAGGAGGCAGAACATCCCTGTGCGGAGGGCGCGCGCCAAAATCATCGTCGTCGTCGTGCCCGTCGAGTGCGCGAAAACGGCCGTGGCACCCCCCCACAACTAACGAAGGACTACCTTATAAGACTATTGTTGTTGTTGTTGGCGGCGACGGCAGCTATGCACTTGTTCATCGATGAGGCGGCGGCCCGGGCACCGTTGACCAAGACGTGCTGCTGTTGTTGTTTTTGCGGCGCGGCCGCTGTAGCTGCGACAGCATTATTGCTGCTGCTGCTGCTGGTGCTGTTGTTGGTGTTGGTGTTGTTGTGGTGGTGACTCCTGTTACTAGTGGACACGACCGACGTGTTGGTGACGAGCTCGCTTTCCAGCGACACCACGATTGCACTGAACGCGTTTTCGTCCACGTCCTTACTGAGTACTTCCTCCAGAAACTTGACTGACGCCATTTTCTGACCGACTCGGATCGCAGACTGATGTGCGCATGCGTACAAGGTGTTCCCCCGCCCCGCCGCGCACTGTCCGATGCCTCGGCGCGCGCGCACACCGGACGTCGTCGTCGGTTGCGCGCGCTCCCCTCCCCGTCGCGGTCGTTCGCCCAGTCCACGGTCGTCCAAAGACCGATCCCCTCTCCCCCGTCCGCAGCACTAAAAACGGCGCGTTTTTGACTTCTTTTTTTTCTCCACGCCGCCCGCGTAGTGGAACGTACCTGCGTGTACGGTTAGCGCGCTCGTTGTTGTTATTGTTTGTTTTTGGGAGAAAAAGTTTTCCGCTATGCGTCGTTATCACCACCGTAGTGTAACAAACTTTTACGCCACCGCAACACCCGCGGGCCAGCTGCTGCTGCTGTCCGCGATACCCCCCGTGGCCGTGCGCCGCGGGTGACGTAGACGCGGCCGCCGCTCCCGTAATTCATCAACGTAGATACGACTCGCTGCCGCGGGGAAAGTGGGGAACACGCGCGACCGTAGTACTATTATTATTATAATATTATTCTACACTACATCATCCGTGTGTGTGCGTGTTGTACTCGTAACGATGCGCGCGTAACGAACTCGATTTATTCATAATATTATTATATTCGGCACTCCGCGCGCAGTGTTGCCAAGCCGACGCGACATCAAAGCGTATAATTAACCGGCCGTTTGTGTGTCGTCGCGAGGTGTGGGTGTAGTATAGTATAGTAAATAGAGTAGTGGCATTAATAGTAGTATTTGGTGGTATCTTGTAGTAACCAGTAGTAGTATTTTATAGTAACCACTAACCAGTGGTGAGTAATGATAGTATTACTGTTGTAACTTGTTGTAGTAGTAGTAGTAGTAGTAGTAGTAGTTCTAGTGTCTCCGTTGGTATACGATGTATAATATGTTACAAGGTAACGGTATTGCGACGACCAGAACGTGTCATCAGTAATTTTTATTATAGTTGTGTGCTCACGAAACGCGCCGTGGATAAAATATTGCTCCATACGACTTCTACCCAAGGTGAATAAAACCAAGCTCCTCATAGGGACTTCTGCCATGAGTGCTGACTATACATGGTACTAATTTTTCACGAAATTTATCAAAAAAAAAAAAAAAAAGTAAATATCTAGGTTTAATTATAAAAATTCATTCACTTTTTACCCAGCAATATTGTTTTTCACAATGAGAAATAATCTTTCCTTTACGTCGGAAAAAGAATATCTCCGTGAAAAAATCTAGGAAAGCGATCATGCCTGGTTATATTTGTAGTCATGATATCTCTACAGTCTACGTAATATAACAACAATCGTTATTACCTATACAACAGCAGTTGACGACAACTTGTGCACGTTGTGCTTTTTACGTAGTAAATATTAAATAGTAGATTGCAGGTACGCAATTTAAAATTGATAATTTTATTTACACATAGTATATGCGAGCTATCGAGCAGTAATGGACCATGGACCAGTATCTAATATGTGTTTTATGCTTGTGAAAGCAGCAAATTTTGTTGATATTGAATAATAGTCACTAAATAATAAAAATACACACAAACTCTTTGATATATCAATGTCTATAGACATCAATAATAAGACATACATAAAACAATGATTAGAGATGCTTACAAAAAAAAAAATTAAAATAAGGTAGGGATTTTAAAATCGGATATTGATAATTAATAATTTTTTTTTTTAACAAACATAATATTATATAAGGTCTAGACTCTAGACAAACGTTGTTTAGTCAGTATTCATTTTTAAGCTTGCATGCGTTGAAAACGTTGAAATGAAAGAATTATTAGTTATTTTAATATTTTATTATACTATAGAACATTTTAAATTAAACTAAATTAATTAATACAATTGGTGTTAGTAAAAAATAATAATAATTATATATGAAAATTCATATTATAATGCTAATTCCGAATTCGTGAATAATATTTATAGTTCTAGGTACCAATATTTGTGCATAAATGAATAAATAAGACGTGAACAAAATTTGTTCTAATATTAATAATAATAATATTTATTCGTATTGTCTACGACGAGAGAAATAAACATTTTCAAAATCCAATTCTTATATTTGCATTAATTGTCCTTGTGCTTTGTGCTTTATTTAATATGATCATGGCAAATGCTCAACAAATAGAGAATTGTAACTTCTAATTGATTGCAAACCTCATTGATTGGCGAATCTTATAAATTTTGATATTCTCTGGTATCAAAACGTATTCCCTTTAAATTTATTATTTATTTGACAGTTGATATTTTTAAAATATTGTCCATGATACATTCATTAACTAATCGCATCCCGTTGCGATGTACCAATAAATTATTGGTAAACCAATTTGTAATTGTAAATCGTGCAGTGATAAACCAAAATAATCGAAAGAATTAAAAAATGTTTAGCCACCTGTTAAGCTGCTTAATTTTCATTGTTTACAGGATCAATTGAATAAAATTAGTTAACTAGATAACATGTTTTGTATGATAAAATACGATTTATCAGAATAAAGTTTGTTTTTGGTATTTTTTCTATAACCCAATAACCAATATGACACGTGAATTTAGCCATTCATGATTTCTATAATTTACTTGAATATTTAAAAACATGCTGACAATAAATTTTTAATTTGTATTATTAAGTATAAGAAACCAGTGAACAATTTATTTTTTAATTTTCTTGATTAATAGTTATTTTTCTATAAACGTTATCCAACAGTTGGTTCGAATATATGAGTAAAATACATATATTTACCGTAAATATATTTTATTCTGATAACACTTTTATTTTACTCGAATGAACATTTTCATTTAATTTATCAACGTAATATGTTATATGTATAATCATGTTGCAAATTACGATTGAACTATTCACTTGCTAATCAATGGTGATAGCATTCCCAAATTACCTAATTAGTTGATAGCGAACAAACATAAGTAGCCACGCAGTTCCAGTGCTTAGTTTTGCGGGGCCCTGGACAATCCTTAATTTGTGTTTATTTCACATTATTAAGATGAAAAACGGTGAGGGCCATTAAAACCATCAAAACAAGCATGGGGATATGTTCTATTTGTTCTCATATGCATATTCATTATATATTTTTGGTGTGAATTCTAAATCTATATATTAGGGATGATTGTGTAATACATATGAATTAATGTTTGTTATATCATGCTTATAAGTACTCAACTATATGTCTTTACTCCTTGATTTCTTATACGTTTTACTTAATTCATGTGGTTTTGTAACACGTATAGTTAGTGGTTACTGGTCAATACAATAGCAATTAAATTATGTATTTGATGTGAAGTAGAACCAATAGAAATATTTATCAGGTATTTTAGCTGAAAGAATTCGATGAATTTCTTCGAGTCTATTATTTTATTAATCAACCAAATAAAAATATGTACATGAAGTAATCCATGTTTTTACTATTCAAGTGAATACATCATTCAACACTGTGTTTCACTAAATACCTACACAATATTTATAGCAATAAAATCAAATAAAGATATTAATTTTGTTTAAAGACCTGTACAGTGTACACTGTATACAGTAATAATAATAGTATATTGATCAACTGGTGGTTCTCATGACTCATGAATTGATAATTCGTTGATTGTGAACTTATTAATAAGACATCTTGCATAGTTAACTACTAGAATTTAATAACAACCATGTAATTATTATTTAACATTCTGGCAGAATCGATTTTTGTTTGAATAATCAAACAAAATTGTTTCAAAATTAAAATAATATGTAAAATCAAAAAATATTATTTTGCCACAAATACATCAAAGAAACGATTCCGCGGTTGCTGTAGATTGTAATTAAGTAATAACTTTAGTTTTCAAATGTTGTCAAACATTTATTTGACGTCAATTACAAAAACGTCTCAATCTCAATAAAATATAGTAAGTTTTTTAATCACGTGAAAGTATAAGTTTATCGGAGCTGTGACGTTCATGAAATAAGGGTAGAAGTGAGTATTATGTATTATCATTACGTATGTATATATAACAAGCCTGATTCTTTTGGTGGTAATAAAAACATTTTAAAAATCAATAAATATTTAAATTCTGTAGATACCTAACTTCTCTTGCAAGACTAAGATTATATAACAAAAAAATATAATAATATTAAACTATAGATATAAATGATTAAATAGTAAATATCAATGTAATAACAGTCAACTTATATTCACAAAAATCTGCAAATCTGCAGGTTGACTTAATAGAGAATAAATACAAATTAAGATGTAGTGGACAATGCAGAAAATGCCAGAAGAGATTATGTGATAATGGATTCAACACAGAATAATCACCCTTCAAAATTACTTAATTGTTCATATTGCAGTGTATGATTGCACGGGCATAGAAGTATAATAATTGTTGCGTTGTAAATATTATATTATATACATATTTATTTTACCTAACACTAGCTATTATGTTGTTACTATAAATACAAATTTCCGATCTAATATTATTCTAGCTAAACCTGGCTAGTCCTTTTTTTACAGTATCGCAGGGGCCCGGAAATACCTGTTGGGAAATTCGTAAGCTCTTTTGACCCTTACATCGTTTATTACGGTCAATGGAAAAACAAGTTACACGTATAACATTAAAACTTACGGAAAAAGATCGAATATAATGATTGACCCTATGCTGGTAATACATATATGGGTGGTCCTAGGCTTAGGGCCTATAGACTATCCGAAAAAATTGACATTCAGCTCATTACATAAGACACTTAACTAAATGTCTGGAAAGAAATTGCATGATATTTTGCCAAATTTTCTTTTAACTCGGACGCATATATTATTGAGTATGAGTCTCTTTGTCCATTGGTCAGACTCCTGACATCCCATCTCTTCTGACATTCGACTATCGTATGGTTTCGCATCTCGTGGTTTTTTTTGGGGGGGGGCAGACGTTTACGGTGTTTTTCCTTCTCCTGAATTTCGTCTCCCGCTCTCTAAAAATCAAATCTGTTAAAAAAAAAACTAAAAAAACTTTTAATCCAAAGTATACTATATAGTCTTAGTTTATTATAGCAAAAAAATACAATGTATTCGACAACGGCCACTGGAGACTGCATCACGCATAGCAGCATTTACATCGATTCATCTTATTTTAAACAATACCTATGTAAGTTTTTAGCGTAACATAATAAAATGTAGGTAATGTAAATAATTGTAATTTACCAATAAATCGTATCATACAATGCAAATAAAATATTATCAATGATTATATAAGTACTAAATATAATATTACTTATAAATTTATAATAAATGCGATAATTGAGATTATGTACCAAATGAAAATGATTGTTTGCTAAATTTAAAATGTTTGAGATTGTAGTGCTAAACTAATTTCAATAATATTGAAAAATAACTTGTTTTCAAATTCTGTAAAGAAAAATTTGACATAATTACGAATAATTATATAAAAATATTTTTAAAATAGTGTGTAATTTACATTTTGTCTTTATACAATGAGTATTTTTCCAAATATACTAGTCGATTGTGTATTTTTAATAAAAGACTAATTATAATTGTTTTTTTTTTAAACGTGTTTTTAAAATAACAATGAAAAAACGTTTTTTATACCTATAAGTACCTCCTATGAAGTCAGTTTGTACATTTTGTAATGTTTAAAATAAATTAAACCACCAAAATTAAGTTATAAACTAAAAATTAAAAAACTATATTTACCATAGATTCCATGTATCATATTCAGGCACAGTTGGGCTTGTGAGCTACGGAGAAAATCTCAATGGGTTGCTCTAAATATGAGCTGGTTAGTCTGATTATGAGTATTAGTAATTTTATTTCACTATGATAATGATACATTATTATAGACATTGGTAGAAAATATTATTGGTTATAGAATTATTAAACCTCACAGTATATGTAATCAAATGTTAGAAATCCTAAAACTCGGTATACCTACTGATGCGCCTCGCCTATATCGAAGTTGAACAAATTATATAAGATTATATTATTTTTGGGTTTTCAGAAATTTTAAAAAAACTAATTTTTTTTCTAAATTACAGCTAATTATATTTATCAAAATGATTGAAAATATTCTAATCGTCCCGAGAATTTTTAGTTGACGAAAAACTAATAGTTATCTATAGTTTATAATATAATATATACCTACAATATTTCTGTAATTTGTGAATAAATTTATCTACCCGAGTTTAATTAAGTAACAAATTACTTACTTACTTAATATTATAATGATTAATGAGATTGGTACCTGCTATTATATAGTTTATTATTTAAACTGTTTTTTTTTTTTATTTTATGTTAATTTTATATTCCAATGATAAATTCACGAATATTTAAGTTTATATAAATTCACTAAATAAATATTATAGTATTAGTATATTATTATTATTATAAATAATAAATATAAAAAGATTCATAAAAAAAAATCATCTTAGAAATTTTACAATAAAATGTGTGATGTTTATAATATTATACAGTTTATCGATTAAATAATTTATGGAAAAAATATATTTCATGATGTTTTGAACAATAATTAAATTTTTAGCATCAATTATTTATCTATTATCATTTATCCACTATCGTTTATTAGTACTTATTGATATATAATTTACCTGTACAATATAATAATATATACCTCAAAAGAATTATACACATTGTCGTGTACGTGGGTATATAAGTAGGTATATTATATTTCAAATTTTTACCACGTGTGTGCTATTAAATAATAATAATTATTATGTATATTTTATCTAATCTATGACTATAAACGCTGCATACGTAATTTATATTATAAACAGTTTGGACATGATCGACAAGTCTAATCCCCGTAAAATTTAGATATGGATAACATTTCTATAAACGCCGTATATTATACGATATGTCGATGATATACGAGCCACGAGCGCCTATGTATAGTTCTCGATAAATAAAGACGATTAATAAAAAATAAACCGAGTTCAGTTTTGATAAGGTTCTGTAATAATATATTATAATTTATTACTACCAATAATAATATGTAAATGCATAATATCGAAACGGTTTTGTTGAGCTGCGCTGATCATTGACCACCAATGGATATTGCGCCGTTTATCTATATAGGTACTATATAATATTATAATATCATTATCGCAGTCCACATAAATATATTATACCTATAGGTACTGTTTGAAAATAATATATTATAGAGTATTATAGTCTATGATATTATTGTTGTACTGTACGATAATAATTATTAACATCGAATATCGATTATCATTTATCGGCCTAGGTTACCATATTACTCTATCTATAGATTCGTAGAAATGAAATATCATGATGATAATCCATTTAAAGTAAGACACTTATTGTTGTTTCAAGAACTAAAAAAAATTTTTTAATATTTTTTATATATGTAGGTAATAAAAACGGACTCATTTCGAAGAATAAAATATTTTTATTATTTTTATCGTTATATTATTAATTAATGACATTATGCCGACGAGCATTTTTAATTCTTTGTTCCAAGGCTGACTATTTTTTGGAATAATTAGAATTTAGATAGTTCGAATTTCAATAGATCGATCGAATGGTTTATGAGATACGAATTTAAAGTGTTTAATGATACAAAATAGGAAAACAAATAATTCTTTTCTTCAAAAATGTTGTTTGGCAACGATTTAAAAATTAAAATTATGTATTTTAAATAAATATTTTCAAAAACGTTAGTGTTTTGAGTTTTCTAAAATAATAAGTGTCTTACGTTAATACTACTCCGTATTATATATTATTATTTTAGTATCTTAGTTATTAAATCAAAAATATCAAAATGGTTATTTGAAAATTAAAATAGAAAACGCAACAGGCTGTAGCAGACTAATTTTGACGTTTATGTTTATGATATTAATTGACAATTGCTATTATACGTCGTCTGTATGACTGTATATCTATATGGTTATCTTAACCTAACATATACATATTATTATTTATTACGCTCGTCTGGCAACTTAATGGTTAGCAGTGGTCGATGACGACGAGCATAGACGTTTAAGCTTACTATAATAATAATAATACTAACCGTATTCAGTATATACCGCATTGGAGATGTTCAATCGAGCAATCTGATTGATTAATTTTATGTGTAACAAAATTTGGCCAACACCCGTTATCACACTACTCAAAAGTTGAAAATATTTAACTATCTCGCCGAGTGTTTGAAAAGAGTAAAGTAATGAAAACTTGAAAAATAACATTATTACCTATTTACAACGTTTTCTATCAAATTTACAAATTATAAAGTTTGTAGTCAAAGTAGGTACAGGATTAAACAAAAATTTAATACAAACCACAGTCTACTGCACGGAACACTTTGGTAGGTAGTGCAGTAGTATTAGGAGTAATTTACGACATCGAATAAGTTATTATTTTCATGTTTAAAAAGACGATTGTTGGATTTCATTGGAAGCACGGACTTATTGCCTATTGGACTTAGATGATATTGGTGGAAGATCCGAAGAAGTATCCGATTATCTTTGATAATAATATCAATCGTCATAAAATTATAAGAGTTGGAAACACAGTCAAAGACTTGCAGGGTATCTATAGTTTTTGACACAGAATTAACATTTTTAATATTTTTCATTCTATAGAATTTTATCATTGAAAAGCACTAAAAATTCTTACGTTTATTAAATGTGTTTGCTCTCAGTTCAAATTGGTTGCCCCTATCAAATTATTATATTGTGCCTTTGTAGTTTGTAGGTACGCTCTGATGCTTTGTGCTGACCGCTGAATATAGATCTGTATTGTGGAATCCGCATGCGATTAGTCATATAGCATTGGTTATATAGAATATTCAAATAAATGGTCATAGTTATCTCTTGGAGCGCGCACACCGTACATTTTTGTACTGAGTGCTAACCATAGGTGTATCGTATATGAAAAATTGAACATCAACCACACGATTATTCTCCAGTCCATTATTCTTTACAAGTATCCACGTTGGCTGATAGAAGAACACAAACGAATTTAAATTTTATTTATAATCTACTCTCACTTCTCAGGTAAAATTCACTCCTCGTATCTCTTATCTTGCATTAATTTAAAATTCCTTACTTTTGTTACACGCAATAACTATTTGTTTTACCTATATTTCTGTTTGTAAAACAAATTTTACTAACTAGTATGCTGCTAATGAGCCGCTCGTAAAAACGACGAGGATTGGCAGAATTGCAATAATGCTGAATAGTCTCATTCTGTTAATTAACTTCTTGCATCTTATTTTATATTTTCTTTGTAGTTTATTATAAATGTTTGCTATTTTGTTTCTTGTTATATCTTATTTTAATTGTATGTTAATATTTCAACTTTCAACTATGTACTTAAATGTTTCTTGTAATAACATATGGTATAACATATGACAAAAAACGCAAGATATTATTATTATGTTTCGCTTCAGAATAATTTTTTTTTTTTAAATAAATTGGTTCCTCAAGAAAATAAAATGGTTTTTATTTTAACAAATTTTGTTTATGATATAAAAGTCATAACCTGTTTGTTCATATTAGTCAAATAGGTAGTATAAAATATCTTGTAAAAATAAATTAAAGTAAGTATTAGTAATATTAACTTATCGTTATTGTTAAATTAACTTATTGTTTTACAACATAATTTAAGACTAAGGTATTTTATAAGATTTAATATTACCTAATTATAATATACGCCAAAGCCCAAAGGTAAGTAATTAGTTTGTATTATGGTGATAAGATTAATATTTGTTATTATTTTAATTCATTTTCAGTATTAGGATTCCTAACTTATTTCAATAATGTTTTTGACAGCCATTCTTCGTAAAACAGGACATTGGTATACACTCCTGGTTTGTTGGCTCGTCCGCAGCCATAACCCCAACTCGTTATACCCATAACAGTTTCACCTGAATAAAAACAAGTAAAGAATAAATATACATAAGATATTTTTATAATACAAATATCTAATACGTAAGCACATACTTATAAATATAAACATACAACATTTAATTGATTTTTAAAATATCAATAATTAATATTAATTAATTAATAAATAATTTATTCAAATATTCAAATCTTATACCTAATAATTATATAATGTATACATATTTACGCAATTGTTAAATTTTATATAGTTAGCAGTAGGTATATCTGTCCCCTAATTTTCGGAAAAAAAATATTTTTACGGCATTTATTATATGTATTATGTATACATTATAGTCGAGCAATAATAATGTACTCATTAGTTAGCTAACATGGAACAAATACATTTTTTCTGATTGATTTAAAACCTTAAACGCTTTATACATTTTTTAAGTTTGTAATATATACACATTTCTATTTTTTTTCGAATCGCGCACACAAATTTAAATGGTATAGACGGTATGGTTACAATAGAAAACACAATAAAATTATGTATACAGTATATAGTATATACTGTATACACATAGCAATAGTGACATTAACTTTAATTTTTTAATAAAATATGTACCTATATTTATTATTCATCACTCGAGTGATAGGTAGTAAGGTATAATACTAGGTAGTTGGCACATATTATTATAAATATTATAATGCTTATTGCTTTGATATTATTAAAAAAAAACGTTTCTAACTAAATAAAATAGGTATAATACATTATAGGTGTTTGTTTTAAATTATTTATTGTTATACATGTTTACCTAATTCTGTTGAGCAGACCATAGGGCCACCGGAATCGCCTTGACAGGCATCGGCTCCGCCGTCTAGGTTTCCCGCACAAAACATTCCGCTGCTAATTGTCGATTTTCCGTACACATAAGCAGCTTTACATATTTTCATGTCTATTATTGGCACTGGTGCTGACCTCAAGATGTTAGCGAAACCTATTAAGATTAAAAAAAACATTGTATACATCAATTGCTATTATATCATTAATCACAGCTGGTTTAGTGGTAAACATACTTGAACTGATGGAACCGTCTGATCCCCATCCAGTGATGGTACAGTTCATATTAGAATTTAGTTTGATGATTTCCGTTGGCAAACAAATTGGCTGCACGTATTGATTGAACTTGACGCCCGCGCCGGTAGTTTTCAATTTGATTACGGCTATATCGTTGTTCAATTTAACGCCAACTTCGAAATTCTCGTGATTATAAATTTCATCGATGTAAATATCTTGTTCGGAGTCTTCGAGCGTCTAAATAAAATACATGGATTTGTTTGGACGTATATATAGTAGTTATAATTAATAATATAACCAGAATTAATGCAGTTGCAGCTGCAGTAATGCAATATCAACCATTAGCGTACTTACTACAGGAAATTTCAGAAGAAAGTGGTAAGATTTTATAATCTGTCATTATACACCTAGTATAACGAGGACAAAGAGATTTGTACATAAAAATGTTGGTGCAGTAGATTGCGAGGTTGATTTTAAAACTGGACGAAGTAGATGTAGTCTGCTGTTAAGGGTTTTTCTTTTTAGTTTAAGGTGGGGGCCTCAAGTTAGTTTTTTATCAAGAGTGACTTCAAGATATTTTAAAAAGGATTATTTTTAAACAAAGTATATAGGGACTAGTTTATGCTTTAGTAATACTACCCTTAAGGCTTAAATAACTCTTCTATTTTATAATATATAATATAATAGCTATAGTGTTTACTAAAGGTAACTCAAGTACTTACCCCCATGTTGTAGTCACCAATCCTAACGTAGTAGAAGTCTTTATCCAAATCACGTACGCAATGTGCCGCTGTTAATACGTGGTACCTGGAAATGATAACCGCTCCACAAACGTGTTCTGTTTGACCAGCCGGTGTCCTCGATCTAATACTTGCCTATAAAATATAGTTTAGCTAATGATCGAGAGTAAGTAGGTAAATGAAAATAATTGTAAAATGCAATCCAGCCAATAATTCAGATTCAGAATTATATAATAAAATGATTTCCAGTATTTTCCTAGTAGATTTCAAACTAAAAGATAAAACAATTTTAATCTACTAAAAACCATATAGGTAAATGGTACAAAACTCAATCTATAATATACAATTTGCCCAATTTGAATCTATAAAAAAGTAAACGATAAGTTTTTTTATAATGATTTTTTAAATTTTATTTGACTCACTTAGATCATATTATATACATTTGATCTAAGGGTCCAATATTGTGGAAATTTTATTTTTTTATCGTGAATATTGCAAAATTAAATTATGCCACTGAGGACCGACGTGCAACGCGCGATGTAGCGATATTAGTTAAATATACCAACTCGTAATTAGTCAGATTATATTATATCATTGTTATTATATAACCATTAACCTTATAGGTAACGACGTGGATCAAACAATATTGTTTTATTCAAAAAGACATATTATATTATATTGTATTATTAATTATTATTTATTTATGCTATACTAACCTGCCAAGGATGATCTCCTCTTTCAGTCTTAAATCCCGACGCGATTCTCTGTTGCACCATTCCCACAGACTTTGGAACTGTTACTAACCGCCTTCCACACTGACTGGACAGTAGTTCTTTCAGGTTCTTTTTCTTCGGTAATGTAATTTTCGTTGTCGTTTCCTGTGTGTCGTTCGTCTTTGCGATTAACAATGAAACAAAAATTTGAAAATTTTAGTATAGGTTAAAAAATCACATTAAAAAATACACAGTTTGCCAATATATAATACGTCACATAAGTAGGTATATAATATTTATAGAAAACCATCATAGAATGATTCTTTTAATTTCATACCTATTCCAAGACAGAATAATATTTTGAGAATTTAAAATTATGAAAATCGAATTTTATATACTTATAAATTTATCCATTTATTTATTTATCCATAAATTATAATATAACTAGTATAACCTTATGCCCTATATAGTTGTAATTTGTAAGTTTATAAAAGTATTTATACAGTTTATATTATATATAGGATTAGCATAGAGACATCAGGTATTTAGGTACTAATTTTGCAAAATATTTGTTTTCAACATTTCTTTAACTTCTTTTCAAGACTTAAATCTTTTTGAGAAAATAAAAGTGAACCTTTTTAAAAGGATTGCATTATATACATAGGCCCAACGTTGTGACCATGGGCAGACACTAAAGAAATGAATACAAGGCTTTATAAATATACAAACATTTGACAAATTATAACTAAAACTATACTGGATTAACTAATACCTACAGTACCTATATAGGTACTGACGTACTGTTTTTATTAAATTAGGTAGTTAATCCATTCTATATACTTCTATAAGCATCCAAAATAGGTATCTTTTTATCGTCATTATAGTTTAATGGCAATTGGAACTCTATATTCATTCTGACATCCATCATGCGCGGATTATGCGAATGAGTAACAGTGGTGGGTTTCAGGTATACTACCTATACAGGTTACCTACCATATTATTAATATTATTTTATTATTTGTAATATACGTAGCGACCCTTTATACGATTTATTATTACACTTTTTTTTTTTATTGTTTGTGGTTTACACATTATTTTGTTATAAAAATATACATGAACGGACATTTGGTTGATTTTTTTTAGAATGGATCAGGGGAATGGAGCTGGTAATATCCATAGTAAATTGGCTCGCACCCAGAGGTTATTAACATGGTAAACGAATGACGGATATGCCTACCGAGTATATTTTAATCGATAATATTTGTACGTTTATTATTATTTTTCGAACAACTACCCAGCGGCGGATCTAGGATTTTATTTTTTTTTTTGGTGGGGGACAATATTATTTTACATTAGTACATATTTTTATAAAAACACTTATATTAGTATAATAGTATTTTAAAATATATTATTATATGGCTATGGGCGGTGGGGCCCAGACTTCTCTGTTCCCCTCCTTAAATCCGCCACTCCAACTACCCTACACCCATTTATAAGTCAAGCAAGTAAGTACATGGATATCAGTATATCGTATTCGTTCATGTTTAAAATTGTAATTAGCATTTAATGGAAAATTTAAGCGGGAGTATTCCACGACTGGGTGCATTTGAGCCTTATTACTTTTATTATTTAGGATTTAAAATACTTCAATACGTTTTCAGCAATGCCTTTACAAAGCTGAATTTTAAATTGAATTACTTTTTTAGAATCTGAATGGCAAATAACAGACACGTCTTCGCTGTGTTTACAATTGTGTTGTCCCCATTTCTCATGCAAGCAATGTTCCAACGATGTTTCGTTGCCCACGCACCGCAATTGATCTAACCAGATCAGTCCATTTCCGGGACCAAAAGCTGCTTCTTTTTTAAACTAAATATATTTTACACAGAAGAAAAATGAAAATAATATATCCGGAACATCTTTAAACAGTATAAATTAATTTAAATATAACGCTCACTTCTGCTGTTCCCTTAAAACCTAGAGCGTTACAAATGACCAGTGCTTCGTTCGTACCAAAATCATCATCACACACCGTTCCCCATACACCAAACTGACGTACTTCGACCCTGCCTTCCATACCTGCTCGTCGTTCGTTACCACCGACTAAACGTATCTCTAAAGACGACTGCACCATAGAAAATTAATATTAAAGTAGGTTAGGTTTGATGAAAAGTACAAAAAGTTAAGTGGAAGTAGATTAGAAAGAAATATAAAGGAATTGAAAGTCGAAAGTTCAACTCAACACATTTGTTTACAAACATGTAAACATATTTCTTTTTTTTTTTTGATAGTTAATATTCCACATTAAAATGCTGGCATTAATAATTATTAAACTCTGTCAATTCAAATGCCAGCGTTTTAACTTGGTTTTGTCATTTACATAATAAAAATAAAAAACACATTAAAATAAATAATTTATTTTTAAAGAATGTTGGAAGATTCTTCAATTTCATTACTCAAGCTACTAATCTATATATCACATTCAATTATTGTATAATTTTTATGTGTAACAGATAGTAAAAATAAAAATATTTGACTAAAAATTAATACATAAAAATGGTTTTAAACAAATACATTAAACTCTGGCATATGAATTAACATAATATATTATAATAATTAATAATAGCTACAAATATTAATGCGTAAAATTATCCTTTTTTCTTAGGAGCTATTTTCTGAATAAATTTTTTTGGAGCCTTAGTTGTTGTACTAGTTGTTGGAATTATCGGTGTAGTAGCCTTAGTAGTAGTGACACTCACGTTACAATGTTCTGGAAATTCGTCTGAACCGTCATTACAATCTGTATATGAATCACATAAGAAACGTACTGGAACACATTCCCCAGATTTACACTCAAATTCATCACTTGAACAAGCTTTCCCACCAGCAACTCTACACACCACGCCGGCTGACTATAATACAGTAAAAAAAAAAAAAATTAATACCAAATATCAATGTACAATAAAAATAAATTTGCTATTTTAAAAACTACCTCTTGGGCATTGCAATCATGAACTCCCCACTCTTTAAATTGACAAGAGTATAATGAATTTTCAGTTCCATTACAATCTAGATCATCCAATACAAATCTTGTTTTGTTGGGCATTCCATAGTATGAATTTGGTTTTACAGCAACAGAATTTAGAAAACCAAGTTCTCGACAGATGACATTAGCTTCTCGTAAATCAAATTTATCATCACATATAACTCCCCATTCACCTAAGACTATAACAATAAATCAGTATTTAATAGGATAAAACTTATCTGATAACTTTTTATTCTTATATTACTTTTGACTTCAACACGTCCTTCATTAGTGGTATTTCCACCCATCAGTCTAATCTCATATCCCATCATATCTTTAGTACATTTAGTTTCATCGCTACGATCTCCACAATCATTATGTCCATCACATTCCTGACAAAATGTTTAAATAATCATCATATTATATCTACTGTTTGATTATATAATAAAATTTTAAATGTACTTTTGATTTATCAACACAATTTCCGTTTTCACAAATAAATTTTCCTATGCAAAGAGCTTTATCAGTTTCGTAGTAATCCCAATCTTTATCAGATTCTAAAACTGTTGTAGTATCTGATTTTGTTCTTTCATTTAATATACAAGTTTGATCATTTTTACTGAAAATAATACAATATTAATGAATAACAAATTATTTAACTAGTATACAATAATATAAATTAAACTAACTTATGGGAAAACGATTGACAAACAAAACCATCTGCTTGCATGCAACGGTTAGCACAAGTGTTAACAGTAGTGTGAAGCCATTTTTCAGCTTCATGGTTAGTTAATCGAGCTTCTGGAGTTTTAATGAAATTGTCCATAATATTAGAACAATTTTTTTCATCCATGCCATTACTACAATCCTAATAGAAATAAATAAGTTTATATTATAATTATTTACATTTTTATTTTAATAAGTACCTAACTATTATTTAACATAATATTAATTTAATCAACTTACTGCTTGATTATCACAAACCCAGGCTTGAGTTATACATTCATTAGGTTGGCATTCAAAAAATCCTGTTTCACATTTTGGTTCTTCTATCATTCGACTGACTAAAATTTAAAACATATTAATACATTAAAACTTTTTAAAACAATGTAAAACTATTTTTATGAAACCTTTTGGTGATTTAGAAGCAGCATCACAAACTGGTATATCACAAAATTCACTTCGCACTATTCCATTTGATGTTTGCACATAACACCAAGGTAGTAAATCAGTACCATCAGGATTTCTACATTTGTTATGTTTGATTAATAATGATCTTCGAGTTTTTTCTGATACTCTGTATTTCATAGCTACTAAAACTTGTTGATCTTCCCAGAATAAACAAGCATTACCAGAGGAAGTTGTATTTGCAGAACCAATGTAATCTGAACCGGCTCCATTCACACAACCTAGCAATTTTGTTTATTAAATTAATAAAATTATTTGTGTTTATAAAAATATTATTAGCTTATAGAATAAATGATTGAATCAACATTTTTAATGAAAAAATCTTTACCAATGTCATCAACATCTCGTTCACAAACATAAGGTAGTCTATCAGTCTTTGTTCCACAATCAATAGCTTCCCAATAATAGTATTCAGAGTCACACAATTTTGTGCTGTTTGGATTTGAAGGACAAGGGAATGCTTTTTGTAAAACAATACATAGAGCACGGTTTGTTTGGATATTGGGTGAAAGAACTTTTTTGAATTCCCAACCTATAAGCAAAATATACAATTATTAATTAGTATTGTACATTAACCTACATATTTTAATCATGTTTATCACCTGGCCACCAATTTTGGTACACAAATGGATTATCAGTCCCTTCCCAAATCCATATGGGACTTCCTAATAATGATACACCAACTCCCGATGTCAGGATAGGACTTTCTGTTTTTTGTCTAGATAACCATTCAGATATGAAATCATTTTCTTTCTAAAACAAATAAAATAGTTTGCTTTAGCCTTTAATAATAGAATTGATGATGATAAATATGTATTTATAGCAATATTCTGACTACAAACAGGAAATAAATTTTGATTGTTATTTTTTAAATATGAAAAAAGCTTAAATTTAATAAAAATATGATATTTTTTTTAAATTTATATTTTTACTTTTTATCATAAAGATTTTGGGATATTTACTTGTGAGCTAATATCTAAAAGTTTTCCTCCCCGTTTAAGACAGTGTTCTAAGGCTTCAGCTTTGCTATAGCCAATATCTTGAACTTTACTTTGTTTTTCTGGTACAGGAACAAACAATTTATAACATTTTCCATCATATGACACCTCTTCTGGTTGACATTCAGATCCTGAATTAGATCGACATTTTACCCAGACAGCATCTCTTTCAACATTACAAGTTTTATCTATAAAAATGAAAAAATGTAGTAATAGATTAATATAATATTAAATTAAATATTTTATATTTTATTCAATTTTAATTAGTTGTTTATTTTTATATATTAATAATTAAATATATTTAAAACTAATTTTTTTTAAACTATTTTAAGATATAATGTTCATGACACTTGGATACAAGTTGTAAAATGTATAATTCCTAGGATATCATTCTAATAAATCATAATTAAAAAATGAGAAGAATTAGTAGGAATATAATTTATACATTTATAAATTTAAGAACTATATTAGTTTTAGGTAAAATATGAAAAAATTTACTTTTTCTATAAACAACAATGAAATAGATACTACCTATTCTATCTAAATGATAAGTAATTAATAGTAGCATTGTATAAATATGTTATAGTAAGATTAATAAATTTTGTTCAATGGATAAACTTGATTGGTGGCCCCTAACCCTAAAGGCTACAAAAATGTAATATTTATCTATAATTAAAGGATAAAAAAAATAATTGACAAATCTCTTTTAATTCACCCATAAAAAATAATGAAATTTAAAAATAAACTTCTTTATTACAGACCTGATAAAGGTTGTACATATACCATATGAAGAACTTGTACTGTTATTTGGTGACCCTTATGGGCTATGTTATGAATCATAACTTATGATTTAGTGATATAATTAGTTTATTAATATTTTAGACTTAAATTATGATTTAATACCTAGGCTCAGACGAATAGATTATACTTGATAGGGTAATAAGAATAATGTAGTATAATTAATTTTTATAAATATAATAAAATAAAATATACTTTTTCAAATTAAATCTATTTTACAACCTTTAAAATGAACATAATATAGATATTTAAGCAATTTTGTATATTAATTATAAATGCTTATAAATGTATAATTTTTTATTCAATATAAAATGAAATGTTATAACTTATAAGTATTAAATAAATAGTATTTAGTTTTAATAAAGTACTTATACCAACTTACCATTTTGGAGTTTGCAATTATGAAATACACTTTCTTGGCCATTACATGTTACTTTGGTAACGCCTATATTTCTTAATAATCTAGTAGGATTATCAGTAGTCACAGTTAAACCTTGCCATGTTTGTTCTGCACCTCTAATTAAAGTAAATAATACATTATCATATTGAAAATGAATTATTTAAAGAAAAAAATGTGTAATCTCATGAAGCTCAAAATATAAATAAAATATTTTACATTAAATTAAGTTTACTAATATTCTAAAAATGTACTGTTTAGTTATTGTTTAAAAAAATCATAATGATAAGTAAATATTAAATACCTTTTGAATCCAAGTTGTTTACAAACAATATCTGCTTTTTCAATCGTCCATGAGTTGAGTTCATCACAAACCACACCCCATTGAAAAGGCTTTTCTTGAACTTGTAAAAATCCTTCGGAATTTTTTGGACCACCACGTAACCGAATTGACTGAGTACTGTTTGGTTTCAAATCAATTCTCACTACTACATTGTTGTTCATAATTTTAGGGGGTGTATAGATTATAGAAGAGTTTTGTAAAATATTATCTGATAAATCAATAGATGAAGGGTTTCTTAAGATTTTCGATTGTTTATTTTCAACTGGCAAAGTTTCTAACACTGCTTGATTATGATTTTCCAAAGGTTCAGTTTCAGTTACTACATCACTATTACTGGTTTCTTGATCAAACTCTCGTCTCACATCAATGGGTGGAGTATAATATTCTTGTACCGGTGTTGGTGTAGTATACATAATAAAATCATCTTCTACTGTGGTTGATGTAGTTCTTACAAATTGATTGCATTCTACATTATATGGGTGATCACAAACAGATATTGTAGGATTAAATAATGTTCCTGGACCACAGTCCATTTCAAATGTTCTACCATTCGCACAACTCAGAAATTTGGAACATTCTGTAGGATGTGGTTTAATACCACTGAAGCCATTTGGACACTTAGAATTAGTAGCTGATGATGAGTATACTGGTGATTCTTGTGAAGGAGATTGAATATTATCTGTATAGCTAGGACTTTGAACTTTACCTGAATTTTCTTTTTGTTTAGGGTATTGTATATCATTGTAATTATTTGATAGTTTTTTACCAAAAGAATCTCTATTAAAATTCAATTCTGAGTTTGATTTTGACTGTTCTATGTTATCTATAGGTTTGGAAATATTTGAAACAACTATTTTAAATTGTTTATTTGTTTTTGAGTCCCGATTAGTTTGTCTATCTTGTGCTATTGGATTCAAATATTGTTGTTGTTCAGATTCACTAACTTTGGGATGAGCTAAATAATCAGGTGAAGATTTTGGGTTATAAACTTGACCATTTGGTATAGAAGATTGTTGTCCATAATTTATGTTAGTTTGACTAGTATATCCTGATGAATCATAGCTATTCGGAAAACTATTTGGTTTATTATGTTCTATTTGTTGTTTATTACCTAGATCAAAAGTTGATGCAGGTTTGTTGAATTGATTGTTAGGTGTTTGAAATCCTTCATATTCTGATTCTTCATTCGCACTAGGATAAGAACTTAGACTAGAACCTTGTTTCACCTTAAGCTGTCCTCGAATCCAAGAATTTGGATTTACAGTAGAAGGATTTGATGTAATTGGTTTTTGATTTCCATTATAACTGTTTTGAGAATAAGGTTGATATGGGGATGGAAATCGTATTTTATTTTTTTGTTGATTAATTTGTTCTTGTTCAGATAAATAAGTGCTCTGGGTTTCTTGAACACTACCATAATTATTAGGTATTCCGTAGTTATTTTGATTTGGTAAACTGGATTGACCTTTTGAAAATGGTTTAATTCCTTGTTCTGGATTCACATATTCATTGGGATTGGTCCTTGATGGATTTTTGTTAAAATTTTGTTGAATAGGAAATTGCTGTTGAATTGGTCCTTGATAGTTTGGATTTCTATTAACCGGCTCAAATTGTGTTGGCGGATTTTGAATGAAATTTTGTCTGTTAAGGGATTGTTGTTGAATTTGTCCTGGATAATTTGTGTTACTAATAGCTGGTTCTGATCTCGGAGGGAGTCTCGATAAAAATTCTTGTTGTCCAGGTGTATTTTGAGGAGCAAAATTATGATTTTGTTCATTTGGATAAAACTGCTGTGACTGTACTTCAGTGTTTTGTTGAGTATATCCATTAACCACAAAACTAGATCCATAAAGTGGTTTAGATTCTCCAGCTTGTAATCCATAATCTGTGTTTACAGCTGAACCAAAGTGTTGTGAAGTATCTGTATTTGAATTTTGACCTTCAACAATAAATTGTGTTCCAACTAATGGATTAGTTGATTGCGGCTGATATTGATTAGTAGATTGAGGCTGATATTGATTAGTCGATTGAGGCTGATATTGATTAGTCGATTGAGATTGATATTGATTAGTTGATTGAGGCTGATATTGATTACTTGATTGAGGTTGATATTGATTAGTCGATTGAGGCTGATATTGATTAGATGGCTGTGGTTGATATTGATTAGTTGATTGAGGTTGGTATTCATTGGCGTTGCTAATAAATACTCGATCTTGATTAGAAGTTTCAGCGTTTAAATCAAAATTCTGACTAGGATTTCTATTTATGAACGATGAGTCGATTTTTGATGGATTTCCATCTAGACATTGTACTTTAGCAGGAAAATCACATTCTAAACTATTGGGATTGAATAAAGTTCCTGGTCCACATGACTGGACATAACCACGGCCTTTAAAGCAATTTAAAAATTTTTGGCAATCTGATTGAATAGGGAATAAGCCAGTTGTTTTAGAAGGACAATTTTTTCCATCCGATAGAACTACATTATTCTAAATAGTAAATGTAATAATAAAATAAATAAACCTATTTTGTTGAATTAAATAATAATTTTATAAAATTTTTACCTCATTATTTATATCTTGAGAACTCGGTGTCTGTTGTCTATAAATTGAAGAAGCGATTGGTTTGATTTCAGGTTGATTGTTTCCTCTGAGACCTCCATTTTTAACCCCAGAGTTAACATTTCCATTAAATGCATTCCAGTTCAAATGTTCTTCAGTAAGTGACGGTTTAGTCACTGCATTCGTATAATGAAAAGTCTGATAATTCAATTTATGAAAATTAATAAGTACATTTTAACTTCTTCATTTATACATAAAATACTTACATGCAATGCTTCATTGTGTAAAAAAAGTAAAATTACAAAAGTGGTGCAACTCTTCATGTTGATGCTCACATTTAAACTGAAAATATTATCATTTTACTTGGATTTTCTTATACTTATCAAGGTCCAAGAGATCAAAGGTCGAAAAACATTTACAGAAAAACAAGACTATTCTATAGGCTTATCTGTATATAACGCTAAGTAAAATGGACCTTGCCAATATATCCGGTTAGATAACCCTTTCTTGATCCACAAACAATAGAAAATATGTATTTACATTTTAAAAATAATACAAATTATTTACTAATAAATAATAACTTTATTTCCAGAAAATAATTATAACAACAGCAATCAAGATATTTTTAACTTAGATTTAGTTTTATGTAATATGTATTTGTATGGATGTTCATTATTATAAGGTGTTTTTGGTATTCCAAAACATTTACGTACTTGTGGAGACAATAAGAATAAATTTTGGGAAAGACCATAAATACTAGATGCAGTCCAATATAAGCTAACACCCTAAAACAAAACAAAAAAATTAATTAATTAAATAATATTTTATATTGATCATAATTATTATAAATCAATTCATTTTTAAACAAAATATTCATACTGATGGCAGGAAACATGAAAGTGGCATCATGATAATAGTGAGACCTCGAAAGACATTTGTTATGATTTTTTGATTACGTGTTGGTTCTTTGTTTCGAGATTGTGTTTGAACCTTTAAGTATATAAATAAGATTTATAAAGTTAAACAAATGTTTTTTTCTCATAAATATGAACAAACGGTACTAAATAATTAAATCACCTCAATAATCATAAGATTTGATATACACATAATTAGAGGTAAGCACATAGTTGGGTCTATGGCAGTTAAGTTTGTAAACCACAAAATTCCACCTTCAGCTAGTTGATAAAACCTAGTAACAGCTTTTAAAAATGTATATCTTATATAACAAACATGAAATATAATATAGTATTCAATATATAAATAAATATTACCATCATCACTTGGCGGTAACATTAATGTGAGATTACGAGTAGCTATTGACATACAAATCCATAATGGTAATTGTACCCAAACTACAATTGTTGATTTTGCAGGATGGCAGTTTTCTTTTACTATCAATTCATTCCAATACTGTTTTACCTAAATTAGATAATAATCAAAATTTAGACAAATATATTATACATAAAAATATGTTTTATTTAATAAGATATCATATTTTAATAATAATTAATAGTAAACAGTAATAAGATTACAGACTTACAGCTTTGTTATAAACACGTTTAGCTTTATTTTCTGGCCATTTGTTCAATTTTAATGACTTAACTACTTCTTTTTGTATTTCTTTTACTGTAGATTGGAATTCAATAGAAAGATTTTCCAATTTTGAATTATTATAATGCTGAAATAAAAAGTAAAAATATATTATTAGGCATCAACTTAATAATTATAAAATATATTTCTATTTAAACATTTTTTTTATATATACACAAAGCCAATATTATTGAAATTAATGATAAATATTATTGATTAATTAAGCCATAGAAAAAATAAATTATTACTTAATTTAAAATATTACAAATTTACAAAATTTATTTAAAAATTGATTTTAGGTATAACGTTTTACTTTGTATATAAATGTTTTAATTTTTATCTTTTAGAAATAAGATTTTACTAATGGAATTTTACCTACTTGGTACACTGTCAGTGGTAGAGTTATCACCAATCTCAGAGTTACAGCACTAAGCATTATTGTAGCCCACCAAGGTGTACCGGTAAATTCATGAAATGAAATTATAAATTGTTGGGCATAAGCTACTGGTGTACTGTTTGACAATGCCATAAACCACGAAGGGAACGTAATTGAAGAAACAGATGTAACACTTCTATTCAATGAACATATATAAAAATTGTTATTTTTATTATGAAGTGATTGAAGAGATGAACATGGATTTGGCCTTTTCATATAATAGCTCAAATGTCGACAGTCGATGAATTTTCTTAGATTTGTTTGACGAGTGCATAAGGTCTGTAAAATCATTTTATGGCTTGCGATTTTCAAATGACATGTAAAGTAGAATATGCAACTATGAAAAATAAACTAAATGTTTTAAAACTCTAATAGCATAATACAGTGGATAATATGATAATACACATGGTCAAATAGTCCAAATGTTTACTGATTTATTTACTTTGAGATTATAAAAATTAATTTTTAATTCAATAATAATAAACAATTATCTAAATCTAAAATAGTTATAAAATATATGGATTTCTAAACAGCACCGATGTTACTGAGCATTTCTAAATTTCTAATTTCTATTATCTCTATTCTCTAATTTTATGTGATATAAATGATATTGTTTTTGTTATTATCTTGTATACATTTATATGTAGTTTTTGCAGACAAAAATATAATGTATTTTGTGGTGTATAATCACAGAATAATCCAAGTTATTATCACAGGATATTTGATATCCAGATAAATAATCATTATAACCTCAAACATCTATATTCTTGTTTCCCTTACCTAAATAGTATTTTTGTAGTTAAGTGTTGAGATAATCCTTATATCTTTCACCCCATTTATGGAATACGTAGTAGTAAATTACTTGAGATCATAATAGCCTAGTAGCCTACAGAATTTGAAAAAGAAAAAGAAATCAATAATGCAGGTAAATAAAATATATATTCCTTATTTTCAAAAAACTAATGATGTTGTTGATTAACAATTTAAGTTACCTATTTCTAATTTCAGAACCCAAATGAAGACACTGAATGGAACGATATATTACGTTCAAAAGGAATAATTCCACCTAAAAAAGAAAAAGAAATAACAGAAGAAGATGTCATTAATCTTGTAGAACAGACAGTCCGTGAAAAACAAAATGGTAAGCTTTAAATGAATTTTTAAAATTTTATTTCCTATGCGTAGACTTTTTAGATTATGTATTATTAAATTTTAAATAATTATTTATGATAATTTATGATTTAAGTTGTATTATTTCTATGATGAATACACTAATAATAACAGTTGAATTGTCAGTGAGCACTGGCTTTTCAAATGCCACGTTGTTCTAAGTTTTTTAAGTTTTGTAATTGTTTAATAATTGTAGGTTACATTATATGTATTTTAGCTTAAATTTAATCTTGTCATTTTGTTATGTTAAATACCTATTATATCATAAAAATTGAGCTATATTTATGTAATGTGCTCAGTTAATGCATTAATTATATATGGGTCAATGGGATCCCAGTTTTCTTTTATAGTGGAAATCAATTACCTATTAATATTATCTTAAGCAAATAATTTAATTCACTTGAATTATTATAAGTGTTATTAAAATATATTTAGAATATATATTTTTATCAATAATTATGAAAATCATATTTTTTTTATGTCTAGGAGAAAAAAAAGATATGGTTGATATGTCATTGGATGAATTGGATGAGTTAGAAGATGATGAAGATGAACGAATACTAGAAGAATATCGTAGACGTAGAATAGCAGAGTTAAAAGAACAAGCACGGAAAGACGTTTTTGGTGAAGTGATAGAAATAAGTGGTCAAGATTTTGTAAATCAAATCAATAAAGCAGGACCTGGTGTATGGGTGGTTTTACTGTTACATAAACAAGGGTAATTTTTTTAATTATTTTAAAATGGTTTTTATTTTTACATTTTACTCATTATTTTAACTACTTTTCCTTTTTACAGCATTCCAATTTGTGCATTATTGACTGAATATTTAAATCATTTGGCAAGAAAATTTCCTGCTACAAAATTTGTTAAAAGTATTTCAACAACTTGCATCCCAAATTATCCAGATAGCAATTTGCCTACTATTTTCATATATTATGAAGGTGACTTAAAACAGCAATTTGCCGGACCAAGATTATTTTCATTAACAACAACTCAAGATGGTAAGTGTTAAATTTTTATTAATATCAGATTTTTAAAGTATAAATTAGTGATTTTAAAATTATGTTATGAGAAAAAGAGGAATCTGATTAATTAATTGTAATAATAATTAATAATGACTAAAGTATAGGCCATATGTCAATATGTGTATTGGAACTCACGGTACTTGTATGTAACATAACTTCTTTATATGGGCTACTATATTAAGACATTTTTGGAGACCTGTCTAGTGTGAAGTACTTATGTAAGCAGGCTGAATATATCTACTTTGGAAAATAATGTTTAGGTGTATTAAAATGAAAATATTCAAAATCTATATGACTCATTCAATGATGTCATCAAGTCAGCCATTAAATAAATTAAAACATATATATTGCTGTATGGATAGGCAATTTAATATTTTTTTTTATCTTATTATAATTTATAATATTTTTATTGATTTTAGAGTTTGAATGGATGTTGGGTCAAACTGGCGCTGTAAAAACAAAATTGAAAGATAATCCTAGACCAAAGACTAGAGATGTATTATTTGACAATTTGCTCACTAATATGTGAAGCAAAAATGCTCAATATGTTTTTAAGTTATATTTATATTTTTCTTCCTTACTGTTTTGTTTGTCATTTTTTTTTATAACTAATCATCTTGTGTTTGTTCTTATTTATTTATTTGTTTATTATTATTTTTTTTTTTATAAAAAAATAAATAATATAAAAATTAATTATATTTAATTGCATAATGGTCTTAAAATTTAATAACAAATCTCATTTATTTATATATTTTTTTTTTTGCTTCTTAGAAATAAATTATTTTTAATGAAAAAAAAAATTGTTTTCTATTATTACTATAAGAATCAAAACTATTATTTTTATCACTTATCCAAACTAATTTTTTTTTCAAAAAAAAAAATGTTTAGTTTGTGGTTAATGTTATACACAGAATATCACATATTTATAACACAAATAAACTGATATTATAATATTACAAATATTATGTACAACAAAAAAATCTACAATTTTTGTTTTATAACTTCATTAGTTCCATATTCCATGATAATACTATTCTTTCACAGAACATATTGAAATATACTCAATTTGATAACACATTATATTATTTAAAATGTAGTCAAACAGGTTCATAGATATGTTATATTTTGTTATGTTACAGTTAAATCAATTTTTATAAAATTACTTTTTTTTTATAGTAGCTTTTTACTAATAGATGAGGTACTTATATAAGACAATATTTTCTATAATAAGTATTTAGTTATTTAACAATTCAATTACTTTAATACTTATTAGTAAAGTAATAAATAAATGATAACATTTTATTTTTTAATTCTAAAGCAACACTAGTTTTTTTATTAGTTTTAAATCGTGTTTTTGAATTAATAATTTACTTCTTACATACAATAATATATTTTATTATAAATGCAAAAAATACTGGAATACTGATGTAAAAACTATGATATAATAAATTTAAGTTAATAAAATTGTATGTAAAAGTAATAGTAATTATTTATAAATATTTAAGATTTTTATCAAACACTTTGCATTAATTTATATTAGTACAAAAACCAAATGTATTGTTTTATACAATATACATAATAATAGTTATAATATTATATTGTTACGCAAGTCGTGGCTGATGAGATAGGTTACCTAAAAAAATAGGCTATTATGAATGTTCAGACTACAAATAACGTCGAAAATGCTCATTGGTTTTGTTAATTGATTGAGATTTATAGATATTGTTTTTATCAGTGGTTGGTATTTACCAAGATTTACTTTGATATTAATTAATGAGTGCACCTAATTATAGCAATGATGCTACCATGTGTATTTATATTTTAATTAGATAATAATATCAAAGTGATTGTGATTTTTTACATCGCACTTTAGCTTTCATGGTTAAACATCAATAATCATCTACTAAATGAAAGAATTTAATATGCACACTGCACTGCGTAAAGAAAGAATACCTAACATTTTTTAAGTAGGTCACGCCCGGAAACCGTCACGTGCATAAACAATTGCTTGTAAATCATAAAACAAGTATAGTTTAGTAAGTATTATCTTCTACTGCGAAGAAACAGTGAAAAAAATAAAAATTAATTAATAACATTCTTAAGGTATAAATATTATAGGTAAAATTACCTACTACACATCACCAATATAATATCAATAGACAGATCAATTTATTACGGCGCGTCAAATAGGCAATTTAGGACCGTTATTGTAACTTAAGAGGACGCTTCATCTGCTTGTGTTGTTTTCGTCTTACAAACGAACAATAATAGTAAAAACCGTTTTATGCGGGGCAAGAACCATTAGGGGTGTAGTCTACGTTAACCAAATTTTTACATTATAAAAAGGAAAACATTGGCAGTGCAACATTTTAATTTTTTGATTTAACTTAAACACAAATATTATCGTTTATATTATCATCGTTTCAAAATTTTTGTTTTTAAACTTGAACAACTCTTTTTGTAGTTCTGATATCGAAAAAATAAAAACCATGTTAACTGTCAACAATTTCTTCTCTCTAGTGTGAAAATTTGGTTGCTTAACTTGGACTACAATCTGAGCGGTCCTTGCTCATGTGAAACGGTTTTCATTATGTTGTACGTGTGTAAGATGGAGACAATGTATATACGGGTGAAGTGTCCTCTAAATCTTCACAAACCATAGTACATTATAACAAAATTAACAACATTATATTAATATAAACCAAGTGCTAAACCATAAAAAACAAATATAATAATGTGTAACATGTGTATGTCAAGTGTCAACCAACACTAATCCAGCTTATGATTTATCTCAGTACCAGGAAGGTTGTTCTTAAAGATCAAGACTTAATCTAACCTTAAGGCATTTTGCACGTATCTACACTCTACAGTCTATGAATATTAGTTATTATAAATTATAACAATTAACTAATTAACATATAGGTAGTTAAAACGTTCATTTTTTTTTTACTTTTAAATTTAACTAGTCAGTATATTTAATTAGTTATATCGTCTTTTTAATATACGCAAAACTAATATGCTGATAATTGATAAAATATTTAAAACACTAAAATCAAGCAGTCATTATATTAAAGTAGGATCAGATTAGAATCATCTAACAAAACATAATAATAAAACATATTAAACTGTAAAACCCATTAGAAATACAAACAATTAATTAATTTAGTATGTCTATGTAAATTATATAAAGTTATCTAATGTAGTAATGTAATCAATGTAAAAATGAGATTAAATTAAAATGTATAAATAGGTACCTAATATGGCTATAGCTATTATATATATCGACATATTGAAATAATATAGGTACTATTGTATTACAGTACAGTTTTTTACGTTTTCATTGCTACTTAAAATACATATACGATCAATAAAAAATAATGATATTTAGTTTTGTTTAGACGATTTGTCTACAACCCGTAAATAATTCGATCACAATTTTTTTTAACAAACGGTATACTGCCTATCTATTGCTATGACTACATGAATAAAAAAAAAATGAGTTATACTTATACATACATCATTATTTTTCAAAAATTATCTAGAAATAACGGAAGGTATTTTGTTTTTTATGTAATACGTTTTGTGTAAATTGATATTTGGTTAGCGTAGAGGTAACGGATTTTTTAGTCAATGTGTAATGTGTAGACATAATGTGTATATTGCCTGGGAATTATTGTACAAACCGATTTTAATGGATAATTTTGACAAAATTATACAATTGTTCGGATTATAGTGATTATACCTTAATAATTAAAACTGTTCTATCGTTGTACTATATAATTATTAATTATTTATATAAAACTTAGGTAAATGGTTAAATCTTAAAAACAATAATTAACTATTATAGTTTAATTCTAATGAGTATTTTGATAATGGTTATAAATACATAAGATAAAGTGATTAGTATTATAAAATAATAATATTGTTAGTAAAGTCAGTGGTAGGATGGTCCATGGTATAGAAAGTAGATAACGGAAAAAAAAATTAAACTGAAAATGTATAAGTTATACCCACTTCAAATCGATTCCAACTGATGTAACATCGATAAGGGTTTCTTGCATTCCCTAGAGCGTGCAGAAAACTTGACAATTTGATACTGTGCCTTCTTCATTCTCCGGCTGATGTAGGTTATAAAAAAAAAATACTATCTATTAAATAAAATTAGTTTTCCCGTGGTCTTTTGTATATATTAATCATACGAATTATATACACGTTCACTATAAATGAAACGTAATTATACTATATTTCCACTTTTCTAAGATTACAGCGTTAAAAAAATAATAACAACTATCTAAGGCAATAATAATAAATTAATAACGCATAAGAGTGTTATACCTATTTCGTATATTATGTAAACGCAAAATTTACCAACTATAGAATGTTAATTGATGAAGTACCATTCACATTGCAGGGTAACATAATAACTAATAAATAATAATTTATATAAAATAACATACGTTATCTATTTAATTATAAAGTTATTTTTTATACGATAAAAACTCTACAAACTGTACCTATGTTGTAAAACTTAAATGAATGAAAAAAAAATAGTATCAATGATAAAACAAGCATTAATATCAAACAATTTAGATGAATATAGTATTTAATTATTATAACGATAACCACAAAAACAAGGAATCGAAGTTGTGTTTCTGTATTAATATTGTGGTATTATAAACCTCGATGAAGTGTGTTCTTAATTTTTGATAATACGAGTATATTATTATCATTTTGCTGATTTGCAGTTCACTTTCAAAGGTATTTGATGAAAATGCAACAAATTTTAGATTTTAGAAATTTTAATTACTATACTGGAATCACTGAACAACAAAATGTTGATGTATACATGTAGCAATAGAGTTTTTTAAATTATTTTCAATATGTTCATCATATTTTGATTCTTGTTCACAAATGTAAGTCTACTCTGAAATGTTAATGGGATTCCGCCTTTAGTTAGGGTTAATTTTAAAGCTAACTGTTACAAATATCTATGTATAAAAATAACACATATTTTGGTATTATTTTGAAATATTTTATGAGAGTTTAGTAAATGTTAGAATGAACATATTGTAATAAATTAGCTTGTCATTAATCAACAGTAAAAAGGTTGATCAAGACATGGTAATTGTTTTCAATAAAGATTACAGTTAAATTGTAGACCGTGAACACGCCTCATATTATAATCTGTAGACATCAACAATTTTCTTATGTACTAAGTAAAAAGATGCAAGATTAGGTTAGAACTTAAAATACCTAAATACTAAAAAAAAAAAATTTTGCGAAGTGTAAATATCAAATACACCTTTTCAAGCTAATACACTTAGTATGTACATCATCCTTTACGTTTAATTCTGATTTTTGGAATATTTACGATAAAAACTTTACCCTCATTTTTATTGTAAACTATTTAGTAAATTTAATTGTTTTAAATATGCTGATGTGCTTTTCAAATTTTAAACGAGTAGTTTTTCAGTTATTAAAATGTATAGACAAGTATAAAAGTCTTTACAAAATGGTTTTAAAAAATATAAAATAGATATAATATTAAATCTAATATTTAGATAATATACTATTTGGATCATTTTAACAAATTATTAATGATTAATATTAATTATTGAACTGAATATTATATTAATTATATAACAACCTATCCTAACACTTTATTATATGGATTTATTATCCTTAGTACATAAAGTTAAATAATCTAAAAAATATTCGTTTGTATATTGATACGTCAGTTTTAGAATGATTATTTATTAAATAATCTACAGTAGTAAAGGGTAGGTTTTATTTGGAACAGAGAAATTTATATCTCCACAGGGCACTATTAAAATAGTATAAAATACATTTAAAATATAGTCATAAAGTATACATATTGAAAAATGTCAACAATCAGATTTTGAATAACTGCAATATTGAAGAAAAAATGAGTAAAAATACTTGATGAATCACCCTATGTAGAATAAATAATAAATATAACATAGATACTACCTTTATTTAAAAAGTTAATTATTTTAAAATAAAAATAAATATTTTTTTTTTTAAATAAAAATTTTGGTTTTTATGCTAAACATTTACATAAAACTATTGATAAAAAAAAATTTAAATATAATGAGAATCACTATAGTGATAAAGTTGGACCCAGTTTAAATTATAGTCTGTAGTATAACAAAGTTATACAGAAAAGTTCTGTGAGCACTGTTGTATAATGTTATAATTGGTACATTTTCGAAACAATAGAAAAATACATGGTACACGATGCACTTAAATATGACCATATATATTATATTATTATGTAATACGGGGAAAGTCAAAAAAGTCTTATGATAAAAATAAAACATACAAATTAAATCACTAAAAAACTGGTGTCTTTTTAGTGAATTGTGAATTTCTATATCAAATTATTAGAGTTGATCCTATAATTAACAATAATTAATTTATGGTAGTTAGGTTTGTATTTATAATCTACAAAATACATTTTTACATGCAATAATAGTTTAAACATCACTTGAACCTACCTAAATGTTAGGTATTGTTGTAAAATGCTACCTATTTGTTTGTCTTTTTAATTTTTATTCGAAATAAATGTATGATGATTAATTAATAATTAGGTATTTATTATTCTTATTACATTAAATACTTGCATATTATTTAATTTTGTGGAAAAATTATTAACCGTACATTTTAGGCATAGTAACTTTTTGACCTAGAAAGGAGATGGTTTATTAATTTTAATAGAATATTTTCTATTAAAACATGTGTATTTAAATGCCGGGTCACATCACTCGTAACATATTACACACTACTTTCTTCAAATATTTTTTTTTATCGGGAATAATATACTCGTGCTACGTATTATACAGTCTTCCAAAAATGCGAAATCATACATTTTCCGAATTGTCCTCAACTATATACAGTGAAAGGCATCTTTAATTTTTAGTCATAAATATTATACTTATATCGCTACTAAATATGGTTTCAAAGATTTTAGTAGAGGTTAAGAGAGTGTATTGTATAATAATATAATAACGTTATTCGCTATATAACTGGATAACTCAAAGAAAAAATATATACTTTCTCCGCTGACTACTAATTGAATAGCAATATAATATTATACTATATTATTAAGCACCCATATTGAACAATGTATTTACTTTTATTGTTGAAAATATAATTAAATATATTATATATATATAATATATATATAGGTATATTATTATTTTTAGTATTTGAACGATGATAGAATTTATTTTTAAATGATAGTTATTAGATACAGTTCATAGCAGTTGTATAATAGTGTGATATTTTACTACATGTCACACCTTTTACGCAAATTTAGATTTACGTGCGATAGTTTGTTTGATTTTTATTTTTCCAGACAATTTTTAATAGATGGATTAAGTATGCCTACCACGTTAGTGCATATTCAACATTTATGATCTGGAAAGTTGAAGTCAGTAGATATTATAGGATTTATATTGATATGGTTTGAAATAAGTTTAATAGTTAGGTATGCACTCATATATGGAACAATCTGCTTTGATTGATGCGATTTCCGAGTGTGATTTTTTTACTCAGTTTATGCACTTTACCGGTGTGACGCCATACATTTTCCGAGTTGTCCTTGACTATAGTGAAAGGCATCTTGTATTTTTACAGTCATATGTAAATTTGGTAGGGGAAATTTTTGTGAAAAAAGGGGTCATCGAGACTGTTTCTAGTAGTGTACTCACATGTTCCTTATACGTAATAGTAAATACACGTGCAGAGTGCAGTAGGAAATCGCTTTGATGGATAGGTAAGTTCAAGCATTAAATTTATATAAATAATAATAAAAATATTAAACATGAAACATTAAGTTCATAATTACAATTTAATGCTCATGAAAATTAAATTGGATAGTTTTTTAGAAAAATGTATCCACATTTGATCGATAACGATTATTTTTTAAATTGAGATTTTATTGTTATTAATCTATCCTGTATATGATTTATATGGTATATGAGGTACATGATTTATAATAAATTAAATTTTCGGTTTTAATGCTAAATTATATTACTTAATCATAAGTGGATGACTTTTTATCTTGAACTAGATTGTTTAAATTTAAAAAAATAATAAACTATACGTGATATTTTACTTATACTTATTAGTTATTATATACACTAAAATAAAAATATAATTTTAAATATTTATAAAAAAAATTATTGAAAAGCTTAGATTTATGTATATACTATAATTTAAGCAACATCAATATTTCCCACCCGAATTCATTAGATTCATTTTAATTCATATTTAATAAATGCATTAGAATAAAACATGCAATCTTAACGATTACTCAATACAATTCAGGTAAAATATAATAATAATAATACTCGAATGATAATCGTTTTTATATAAATGTAAAATTATTTTTGTTTAATGCATTTTGTGGTAATATAGATATAATATAAAACTTACGGAAAACTATTTTCATTAAATTGTATTGTTGTCTTTGTTGTATTGTATCTTTGTTCAAAATAACTACGATATAATAATATTACAGTTTAATACATATTATTTATTAAATAATAGGTTTGAAATATAAAACATTTACAACAATTTTTAGTATGAAATATTTAATATATGTATTATTAAAACAATTTTAAATAGGGCTAGATATGTATATCAAATTATTAAATACCTAAATATTATAAATGCTGAAAAAAATTAGAAGATTTGGGCGTAACATTGTAAGTAGATAATTCCATAAATATTAACCAACTGACATAGTATGATGGGATTAGTTCTGAAAACAAATTTTAGGAAAGCTAAAAAAAGGCAGGTTTATTATTAAAAGAATACCAGACAATATGATATAGAATAAAGTATTTCACCATATAACTCTGTGATAATAAAAAACATAATTTCTATTAGGTGCCTACTTTCTCTGCTGATGGTCATTACATTTGGCATGGCATTGTGTATTTTTATTTTTATACTAATACGTTTAAAATCTATTTTTATATATTGATTAAATTATTTAAGCACTCAAAAGACACGTATATAAGATTATTCAAAAGCTATTATTTTTTTTAATGTTTCACCGATTACGTAAAAAATGTGAAGGTTTATTACTCGTATTTATAATTTGCGACACACGCTTAAAGAATTATCGGAAACATAGTAAGTCGTGATTTTGCTAGTAATAATTAAGAAATCTTTTTTACCAATTATATCTTCATTTTTACTATTATGTAATGAAGAATTTAATGTAATCATTTTTATGGAAATTATTATTGATAATGATATAATATGGCTACAATACATAATAACGTTCGTTGTTGTAAAATTGTATATTCACTTGAACTAGTAACATTTCAACACTCGATTTGTTTACTGTAAAACTTTAATATTATTTATTATTAAATTACTCATCATTAAATGCTTATTGCACATGAAATTATATGCTATAGAAATTGTGACCATGATATTTAAAGTCCCGCATGATGGCAAGCATAATATTAATATTGTTCAGATGTTAGTGAAAGTGTGGGTGAGCCAAAGACACAACATAATGGTTCATATTAATATATTCTTGCTACGTAAATTGGTTGTATAAAATCTTGATAACAAATTCAATCTAATAATTTACGTAATTTTTGTTTTGTAGTTTTCTCTAAAACCATTTATTCAAACTAGGTATATACCGTCAACGGCGTGTATCTAAAAATCTAACCTAATCTACTGGATGACGATGTACATAATTGGTAACGGAAGACGTGTAAGCTATAGGTACTATAGTTAGATTTAATTGATGTCATAAATATATAACACTATATATTAAAGCACCAAGTATACACACGACGCGTCTCTACTATTTAAGGATTTAAATCTTTGAAAACTGCATTTATTTTTCATAAAAACGTATTGTCCAATGAAAAATCTCTTTAAATTAAATTATTTGATAATTTTTAAATGTAGAGGCTTCCGAAGACCTATTTAACCTATTTTTTTTTTAAGTCTTGAATTAGCAAAAACTTTCGAAAAATATTATATATTTTTAAACGTAGTTAAAACATACCTAGTGTTAATTAAAAGTTAATTTCGCTGGAAACTAATTAATTGAGACACTGGAAATAAAAAAAGAGGTTCTTACAAAATATACAAATTATAATGAACCATACAATTTAGTCTTATACTATGTTATGTTATAATAATATAATATTAATTATTAGATTGGTTATTCTAGATGAATTAATTAAATACAGAAATTTGGAATAAATAGATTTTTTATGATTACTTAAGCCATTCATTCAATCTCAAAATAAGATGATTATTTTATAAAATGAATAAAACAAATCGTATTCGTTTAAAAAATTACTTTTCTCCCCTAGGTCACTGTTATTGCGACACTAAATAAAAATAAAATGGTTGGTTAAAATAAAATAATTTAATTTGAGATGCAACTATACTGTTCTGGACCATGAATATAATATATAAAGTACCTATATTTATATGAATATATGATTAAAATTGTTTTATTTTTAATTGTAGGTAGCTTCTTACTTTCAATTATTAACCGTTGAGGTCGCTGGTCATTCTTCATATTACAGAAATGTAATATTAAGGCAATACTTGATTGTGACATTTTTGCATTAAAAATTGTTAGCCAATCTTATTTTCGGAGTAAAAATAATGAATATAATTTTAAGTTAAAAACTTAATTTATTATAAAATAATAACGAAATGTATAAGCATTATATAACCATTAACTATAATTTTTTTATAGAAATAATAAAAGTTCTGTATTTGAATTTATTAATTCGTATATCCCATATTTTTTATGTTAATAAATTGGTGCGTTTATTGAAAAGTTAATATTATATATTGCATAAAAAAGATAATAAAACAATTTTAATTTAAAAAATGTTCATAATACTTTTTTTCAGAGTATTTATAATTGTCAGTTCGATACTGACAATATGCACTTTTGGAAAAACTCAATCTTTAGATGGCGAATGTGCACTTCAACTAACAGGTGCGGGAAGGACTAGTTTCTTTGATTTTAATACTAACACATTGAGAGGTGGTCCACTGTAAGTATAAACATTTATTGCTATAAAATATTTATTAATCAATAAGTTATTTTATTTCTACATCTAAATGTTGCTTATATTGTTACATAAAAAAATTTAAGAAACTAGATTCGATATATTTTATCCTATTTACGTACAATGTATAGTTATTATGTATAGGTATTAAATATAATGCTAAAACTAAAATATATATAATTTTTTAAGTAATAATAATTTTTATTGATAAAAATATATTAGGTACCTATTTAAAAATATTTATAAAACGATTATAATATGTACATGAAATATAATCACTTTAAAGAGCTATTAAAGTTTTCATTTGTAAAATATGAATAAAATAATTAAAAATTTAGTAGAAATATTAAAACTATGAACTATAATATATTTAGAGAATACAAATTAATGATCTGTTATTTATTTATTTTTTAATATTCAAGTGGTTTTGGTCTACCAGGTCAGTGTATCACATACGAAGCAGTCAATCAAGCATATATAGATGCTAGAAAAAGAATAAGTGAGTATCAATATAACTAAAGTATTAATCCATGTTTAAATACCTATTCGGAGAATAATATTAATTTATACAAGTGTGATAAATGCATTTATAAGAATAATTGAAAGTTCTTAAAAACATATGCACTTTATATAAATTCTATCATGTAAAAGTTATTTTAATAAATTTTAAGTGTAAAATTCACTAAGGTAACAAAGTAAATAAAATTGCAAACAAAAAGTTTAATATTACACCTGCACAGAATAAATATAGATGATAATCAGTATCGGTGAAAGGATTTACAGTTTTCACAACCGGTTTTACTGGATCATTGTTGTTGGAGGATCTTAATACTTTTTGTATCCATTTAAATATTGCAAAATGGTAAATACCAGCTTTTGCTTATGGAAAGGAGATAAAATAATAGACAAATATAATTTAAATCCAGTGACCTCTAGTATACGATCACAAACAACTCTAACAATAAAATGTTTATGCAAATTGTATTATTGTGAAGGATTATTTATATAAATATTCATTTTTTTCAGATGTGGCACAAACAAATAAAGACAAGTGGACGGCTCAGGAGTTGGCATCTGTTGGCGAACTATTGTTGGATATATCCATACAATTGACTAAAAAGTAAGATATACTTGCAATACGTGCGCATGAACACGTTGCAATAGATTGGTGTTCTCGTAGACATTACTATGTTTACAATATTACAGTTATGGACTTTCGTACGAAGAAGTAGAAAAGGGATTACCTCAAATAGATACGTCGAGAACTTTGATCAGAGAGGTGTGTCCTGCGTTCTTGTCAAATGTCGAGTGCAGACCGGGAAAGTACAGGAGATATGATGGTCTGTGTAATAACGTTAAGCATCCGACGTGGGGAGCTACCAATACACCTTTTTCGAGACTTGTCGGACCATTGTTTTCTGATGGCATGAGTGGACCAAAAGTGAGCACTCTCAACAATCGAGAACTACCGACAGCTAGAGTGGTCTCCAGGACAATGCACCCCGACGAGGGATACCATGAGCACGCGGCTACCGTTATGTTGGTCGCTTTTGGTCAGTTTATGGATCACGATTTCACACTCATGGGAACGCCTGCTGGTAAGGATTAGCTTATAATTAGAGTATTATAAATATATTTAAAATATACCGTTGAGGTATATTTTGTATATTGTTCGTTGTATTTGGCAAATAAATTTAAATGCTTAAATTATTCAAAACAATATAATATCTTTTGAATATAAGTTATCGGCTATAAGTACTTAGATTTAAAGCTTAACTTGAATATTCAGTGTATTATGATAAATACTCGTATAATAAAATAAGTTATACGACGATGATTATACGTAGATTATATTAGTAATTATTATTATATTATTATTTATTATTATTATAATTATATTAGTAGTCAGGTAGGTAAAAAAATTTCGAGTAGGTTATTTTTTGGTTCTTTTTTGGTTCTTAGTAATGTTCATTTTATTAGAAGTTTTTGTTCATTTTTAATATTTCATTAACAAAATTGTAAATTGTATATTATCCGTTTTTATTATTTATTGGAATATTACACGTAGGTATTATGTAAATAGCTATCCATCAGTACAGCTTATAAGAAATAGACAATAATAAAAAAATGTATTCTTATAATACAATGTCGTGTAATCAATAGAATAAATAATAAAAATAAAAAATAAAATGAGAAAAAGTTTTATTTTAATAAAAATGTTTAAATATATTTTTTAGATCCAATTACTAAGAACGAACCCGAAGAATGCTGTAATCGACCTCCGCATTTAAAACATCCGTACTGCAATGAAATTCCTGTTCCTGATGATGATTACTTTTACAGTAAATTCAATGTAAAATGTATTGATTTTGTAAGAGCTTTCCCATCTGTACGACCAGGATGTCGCTTAGGTAAGAAAGTATGTTGCATTATTACGATTTTGTAGATTTCTAGGTAATTTTATGGTTATAAAAAAAATTTATATCAAAAATAGCTTATAATCTGAATAAAATTAATAAATATTTATATATTATTATAATATGCACCATGCACCGGGTACTACATGTAAATAAGTCAATATATGTAAATAAATATTTAGTTATTTTTAGTAATTTAAAAACCTATAATATTTTTGTAATTTTATATAAGTAGGTAGGTATATCAATTTAATAAGCGTATTCATCTATAAAAAAAACTCAAAAACTCAATAATAATTAATGTATCATTATATTTTGAAATGTTTTTGTTAATTAACAACTACTTCTCTATCATAATTTTGTTTTATTATTTAAAAAAAATATATAAATTATTTTTTATATTATATTTTAGGTTCAAGAGTACCATTCAATACTCTGACTGGTGTAATTGATGCTAATACGGTTTACAGTGTAACTGAAGATTATGCCAGGTATTTAAAAAATTAAAATGTTGATGCACTTTATATTTATTTTGAAAGGAAATTAGTTTATATTTATTAAATGATAAATCACTACATGAATATCATAATTTATAAAAATAATATTGAACAACTATTTTGAATCTTTGACTATAATAATTGACAATTATATAATGTTTAATTACATACAGACATTTAAGAACTGGTTATGGAGGTTTACTTCGCATGAACCCAGCATTTATTGACCAAGGACTAAAAGATTTGTTGCCGTTGAGACTTAAAGATCCAGATGAAGGATGTACTAGATTGAACCGTTCGCAATATTGTTTTGATGCCGGTATATTAAATTTTATAACTATATATTATTAAATAACAGTTTTATATTTAAATATTTTACACATTTTAATATTTTATGCGGTTTCACTTACAATAATAAAATAAAATATATATAATATTTAATATTTAATTTGCAGGGGAAGTTCGAGTAAATGAACAACTCGTACTTGCTACTATGCATATAATATGGGCTAGAGAGCACAATAGAATAGCGAAAGAATTTGGTAGAATTAATCCACATTGGGATGACGAAACTGTTTTCCAAGAAGCTAGACGAATCGTTATAGCAGAAATTCAGCACATCACTTATAACGAGTTTTTGCCTACATTACTTGGAAAAGGAGTTATGGAAAAATTCGGACTACTGTTACAAAAAGAAGTAATTTAAATCGCTTATTATACTAATTTTAAACTAATTAATATGTACAACGCAGCGTTTATTATTTTAAAGACTAATATAATAACTTAATTTTGTATTAAAAAAAAAATTTTAATGGAAATATTATAAATTAATTAATAAAGTAATGTTTGGACTTAAAATTAGAGCTAAAAATAACAAGTAAATATTAGTAAAATATTTAAAGTAATTTAACTGATTTATATTACTATTGCTTAAAAATTAAAAATAAAAACATCCTATAATACTGGATTTACTTTAATTATTAAAACAATAATAACTTATTATCATTTTGATACATATTTTAAATGAGAAAATAGTATACATATTTAAAATTATTTTTGAAATTGAATATTGAGTTACTGAAATAAATTACAGCATTTTGGGGTAGCGTTGAGATTTTAAGATACTTTTTAAATAAATATGTTTTACTAGTAGTTATATTAAATTATATATCATAGTTAATACTTATTAAATATCATATGTTTTTTTTTTAGGGTTATTGGGATGGTTATGACCCGAATGTCAACCCAAATATTCTATCCGAATTTTCAGCAGCAGCTCTCAGAATTGGACACACATTTTTACCAACTTCTATTGAAAGATGGAGTAAAGCTCACAAATTCATTGGTAAATTAGAATAGATTAATATGAATTTTTATAAATATGTATATTATGTTATAAAATAAGTAAAAATATTAAACAATTTTTAATACACATTCATTTAGCTTCCAAAAAATTGTCCGATCTCATCCGCCGTCCATACGATTTATATAGAGCTGGAGTTCTTGATGAGTATATAATGGGTTTAACTAATCAAGTGGCTCAGGCTATGGATGATTCAGTAACACAAGAAGTCACAAATACATTGTTTAAGAAACCGGGTAATCGGTTTGGAGTAGATTTAGTAGCATTTAATATCCAAAGAGGCAGAGATTTTGGATTACCTGGATTTATGGAATATAGGTGAGTGTTCACATCATAGTCGTATTGTAATAAAATTATAACATTATATTTATTTTAAATAAACTTTGATTTATGCTTTTTAAAAGTTATTCAATAAAAATATTTAATCATTAGGCAATAACTTTGTTGTCATTGAACTTTTTTATCTTTCGAATATTTCTAAGACGACATATTATTATAAATATTTGTATTGAATTTATAATAGTGTACTTGTATATGTTTCTTTTTAAACTTTTTCTTCAAAAGTTTCTTCAATATTGATTTGGATTTTGACAAAAAATTAAATCATATTTGTGTTTTTATGATTAGAAGAAAAGAAAGTATAAAGAAATTAATTAATAGTTTTTCAATAAAATATAACGTAATTCGACAATAAACTTCTATAAATACTAAACATTTTAATTAAATATTAAAATTAGTGTTTTATAAGCATGATATATATTTTAGTAAAGTATACTAATTGTTTTTGAACTTTTTAAAAATATTTTAAAGTCAATATTTTCTAGCTTTTTTTTTAATATTAATCTAACTAATTTGCTCAGTAATAACTTTGATAATAAAAATATATCATAAATCCAATATCCAAAATGTGCAACTTATTTTTTTGTCAAAAGTTCACTAAATTTCAAATTTTTATTTTTTAGACTAGAAAATTTGATTAAGGGTTCGTCATAAGATGTTTTTTTTGTAATAAAAAAATATTTTAAATAAAAGGCATAATATTTTAGTTGACATTTGAAGTTTAAATTTTGATTAAATTGGATCTTTAAATAAAAAATAATACTTAAATTTTTTTATTTCAATTCAAAGAATATTAATCAATAATCATGAAGTATTGAAACTTTTTACCATTATGTACATTAATTTTTTCTTCACACAAAAGTATAAAATAATTATCAAAATGTTAAAACTTACTTTAGGCTACTCAATATTACACTGTAATATATATATGCCACAATCCTATTCACAGTGTTTAATAATACAATGTTATTGATTTATATTAGTTAATAACTAATACGGTGTGTTATCTACCAAAAATTAAATAAATAATTTATATTTTTTTTCGATCTTAAAGTGCATTACGTTAAAAATATGTATTTATAATTTAAATAATTAATGTATATTTTTATTTGATAATTATAGTTACTCTAATAATTTACCCTTTGGGGTGTTTGTTATTTATTAATTTCTTTTAACAGTAAATAAACTATAAGTATTATTATTAGCAAAAATAATTCAGTCTATCTCATAGTTATATGAATAAATTATAAAATTTCTGTAGAAATAGTGTCTTACTTCTTCGATTATAATATTTTATATTATCTTTTTTTTTTCATGGTCTATTATATTATAAACTATTTATTGTTCAATTCAAATTTAATATATCCATGTAGGTAATCTACTTAATTGGTGAGGTGCATTTAAAAACAATAGGCAGACACCAAAATATTTGAATAGAAGTGAAGTTAGAGAAATTAATTTTGTAATAATTTAATCATATGTTTGTATTAGAAAATTCTGTGGATTACCAGCATCGGACTTATTCCAAAGCTTGTCCGGAGATATGCCTAACTCCACTATTCATCGATATTCAACAATATACGAGTAAGTAAGAATTCTCAAGTTTGAAGTAATAAATTATAAAATTAATTTTATTCTTACAGCTCTCCAGAAGATGTAGATTTATGGTCTGGTGGCGTATCCGAAAAACCATTACCAGGAAGTATGGCAGGTCCAGTTTTTTCTTGTATTTTGGCAACTCAATTTAGTTATGCTAGAAGAGGTGATCGTTTTTGGTATGAACTGCCAAATCAACCATCTTCGTTCACTCCAGGTATTTAAGAATATAAATCTAATTTTTTTGTTTAGAATTTAAAAAAAACCATTAATAATACAATATGATTTTATATTAATTTTAAATTTAGATCAACTTCGTGAAATCCGAAAAGCTAGATTAGCCCGAGTGTTGTGCGACAATACTGATTTGATCGACACTATTCAGTTATGGCCAATCGTTCTTCCTGATCATGAAATGTAAGAAATTTGTGTAGACATTTATAATATATTATAGTGTAGTAGTTCATTATTCCGTTTTTAAATTAATAATTTATTGAAAGATGTTTGATTAATACTATTACTCGTGAAATAATAAATATCTCGATTATATCAATAATATTTTTGTTTAGAAATCCTCGAGTACCATGCCGCAGTGGAATTATTCCATCAGTTAACCTGAACAAATGGGCTGATTTTCCAACGTCGTAAAACATGAGTTTATTCACTTCAGATTAAATACCACCTATAATATTATATAATATTCTAATTATTGACTTTTAAATTGATGACATATTACAGTGATTATTTACTGTGTATGAATTGGTAATTTTATCATCACATTTTATCATAATTAATTTTTTTTTATTCTATAATTTTGTTATTATTTTTTTATTACATAAATAAGCAACGTAAAATTTAATAAAGTACACTTTTATTAAATTAAATTCAAGTACCCCATAATTCAAAAAGTACTTTAAAAGTAACTTTAATATTGTATTATAAATGTTTAACTGTCGGGTTCCTTCTCATTTTACTTAATGTTAACCAATCAAAGTGTTAAATATAAATACCATTTTTTATTTTTGTACAATTGTTTTTTTTACAATTATAATATATATATATATATATATATATTATATATATTAAATTGTTTATTTATTGCAGATTATATAACTATGAAATTTTATATTGTTATGTATTTAGTGTGTACATATGAAAAAAACATAAAAACAATAAGTAGATAGCAAATAGTAGATAATAAAAAAGTCATAGATGTATGTATATAAATAAATTATGTAATTTTTGATATTTATTATTTTCATACGGTATTTTTTTTTAAGCTAAACTCTATTAAACAAATATTATACACAATTTTCAACAATGACTTGATAAGATTACTAGATCAGTTTTTTTATATTATGATGATAATTAACTATATGACGTGTTTCAAAATATTTTCATAATATGATCATTGAAAAGTCACTAAAAATGTCATAAATCAAGTTCAATCAATACTGTCTGAAGAGTGAAGGAGCATCAGAATAAAAATTAAAACATACAATCTGCCTTAATGATATGAGTAAGTTAATCTAGAATCGTTTATCGCAATCATTATGTGATTTACTTATTTTAGAATATTTAATTAATAACAACCAGATAACCTGATAAATTCTTGTATTTTGACAATTATGAATAATTATAGCATTTTCTTATTGTAATAAATTAAGAGAAAGTGAAAAATAGTCACTACGACAGTAGTGTAGCGAAATAGCCTATCCAGAACGCCGTGTCATTAACTTTTTACTAATGGAAATAAATTAATATTATTTTATCATATTCACTATGATACTTAAGGTACTAGAAAGGTAAAATCTACAATATCGGTGCACCCGGTGTTTCCAAATTTTTTTTTCAACTAAAATCCAAGTTTACTTATCTAAGTATATTATTGTACTTATTTTTTTTGTTATAGATAATCCCAGATACTATTATTTACCGTTTGTTTAAGTACATTAAATAATAATTTATAATATGGTAATAATAAAACAAAATTATCAATTCTTACGTAAATGTTGTTTACCGTCAAATTTTTTATTAGACAAGTGAATAATTCAATATTGATCGTAGAGTGATTGTGACGTCAATGAACTAAAAAGCAAATATCTAGACGGAGTCTTTAACCAAATTCTCCCAGTATAAATCAAATAAATAAACGTATGCAATAAAATTTGTGCTAATTTTTGGTCTTAAAATGTTTATTAGTTAATATAATATAGAATGCACATAGAGTAAACATTTTTACCAAAAAAAGCTGATTGAAATATATTATAATTATATTATTTAGAAAATAATTGATCATATTATGAGAAATTTACGTAAATTTTTTTTACCCGGTAAATATTTTTTACCATTCTAAAATTGATCGACCACTCATTTCACTTGTTTTAATGTGCACAATAATGTATCATGACTTTCATGTCATCTACAATGCATGATATAATTATAACTAGTTATATAGCGTACAGCCTACAATGTTTACGATATTGATACGTTGTATTACGAGAATATTGGTAAAACCATGATGGGTGGACTAGTGGTATATTGGTTAGCTTTGCAATAAAAATGTTATTGAGTTCGTATTAAATTTAATTTACAAAAATATTATACAGTATTAAAAATTTACGTTATCTTACGTAAATTTCCAAAAAAAAAAAAAAAAAAAATTACGGTAAAATTCCCATCTCTAATTATATTATTTAATCAAAACGAGTAATAACTAATAACTAATACATTTCTATGGGAAATAATTCGAATTTAAAAACATCATATTGAACCATTATATAAATTGAGTTATATTATTTCTTTGATCTTTCTTCGAAGACAATTTGATATTTCTGTAAAGTAATTAATATTTTAAATACAATGCAAATTCTTTTTTCAATAAATGAATAAATAATTTGATTTTGATATAGTTGAATTATTATAGTAAATGTACAAGTTTTTGAAATAATATATGATTGCACTAATGTTTTAAATTAATAATAATTTTAAATGTAAGTATGCTGTGATTAATAAAGCTGATAATTTTAATAATAAATTTGGAAGTGTCAATTTTCTTCCACATAATGTATAATTACTTATTTTATGTTATATATTTTCCGAGTTGTCTGTGACCAATAGTGAAAGGCACTTTATAATTTTGTCATAAAAAAAAAGTGGTGGAAGTTTTTCGCAGGAAAGATGCTGGTCCATTAGGTTGTTTCTTTTTCCAATCACACGTGTATCTGATACGTAACAGACAATAGTGAATACGTTTTGTTGTATGATATTCATAAAAACTTTGATGCATAAGTAAGTTCTGGCAATAATTTTATATTAATAATTTAATTAAGAACTTAATCTATAAGTAATACATTTTTATGTTTTATACGAAAATGTTAAAAATAGAATCAAAAAGAATAAATTATGTTTTATTACAAAATAAAAGTTCTCTGTTTTGATAAATTCAATTATTTTTCAATTAGGAAATATTTTAAACTATTAATTAAACGTACATATATATTAATTTAATTCAGATATTTATTGTTTTTTATTTTACTTTTATCACATACACGAATACACGATATATGTTTTAAGTACTTATTTATTGATTTGGTTGTTAATTTACATATATGAATATTACTAAAGCATCTATATTATAAATGTGTTAAATACATATATTTCAAATTAATATTTGTCTTTTATGGACTCGAAAATGATTCAACTGTTATCAACAAGATTTATATCAACTAAGAGAACGCTATTCCAACATAAATTGTCTCCATCTTAAAAACATACAACATGGCTAATTTGTATTCAGTTGAACCAATTGCTTGTTGTTATAAAACTTGTTAGAGCATCAATTGCTAATATATTTTAAATATAATAATAATTAAAAAAAAAATATTAGAGTTAATTGATTTATTGATAAAGATAATGGTATGAAATTTATCTAATCTTAAAAGTTAGATTTTTTAGATATTTTCATTTTTAAACAAGATTATGAGCATCTTTATTTTGTAATATTTATGAGATTTATATCTTATTTGAAAATTTAAAAATCGAGAAAAGCCTTTATTACAAATAATGTACCTACCTTTAAATTTGATAATAGGTCAATAATTCACTTTGATATTAAATTTAATAAAATAAAATTTATTCTACTGAACGAAAATTTGCTTGTATGTTTGTAATATGGAGACAACACGTTAATCTATTAATATTTATTTATTTCCTGAGACTTGGATTTTGTTTATATCTTTTTTTCAATTTGTATAATATATGTTATTATTGGGTGGCTCATTGATGATTTTAGTTTTTGCTCATAAATTTTTTTTTTTTTTTGCTTATTTAAGTGGTTGCTAGTGGTTATATCATTACTATTAATTAGTAAAAATGTTTAAAAAGTATATCTTAAAATCTTACATTTATGATTTTCTTTCTTAATTTAAAAATTTTTTTCATGTAAAAACATAAAAGTAAATACTAATTTTAATGTTATTGGATTCGTGTCGGCATTTAAAAATTTGTTGATCTATCTCCATCTTTTTTTCGTGTTGACATCAAAAATAGGACCAGAATTAAGTAGTCAAAAATTATAAAATTAATAATTTTAATTATGTTTGTATTATATATATTATATATATTAACAGAAGCAAAACGGAAAACGATAGAAGGATAGATTAATTTTAACCTGGGTAAAGTTATGCTCGAATTAAAGCATAATAAGCAAATAAAAAAGCACATGATTGTTTTAAAAAAAGCGTGAGCAAAAATTAACATAAACTAGTTATAAAAATGAATAAAAAATTCGAAAAATGAATTTAAATTAAAAAAAAAAGAATTAACTAGGTACCATGTATTTCCCTAAATTTTCAGTAGTGATTAGTGAAACTGGCTCTATTGTCCGACAGAATATTTTTATACATAGAAAACAAACTCTTTACATACACTGAAGTGATTGGTGCATAGTCATACTTCATACAAGAGGTTTCAAATTAAAATATTAAATCTTAAATTTTGAAATGGCCGATATCAATGTTGTAGGCATACTGACCGTATAAGTACTACAGGGCGTAGGCTAAATGTAGATTAATAATTATAAGGTTTCATACATTTCATAATCAAGCCGATAACGAAAACAATAATAATCCAATATTATTTAATCCGAATTTTGGGTTTTTACATAGTTACTAATTATTTTTTTTATTACAATAGCATAATAAATATAAAAAATACACAGATGGAATAATTGAAAAAAAAAATAAAAAAAAAACATTTACAAGTACATAAAAAAAAGCAAAAATAAATTGGTTTAATGACGTGAAACGATTTTATCTATACAAATATTTCCATCTCATAAATCAAAAAAGAAGCATATATTTTAAAATCCGAGCCCTGGTATTTTTTAAAGTACTCCATAAACTGTTTATATTTAAGTCAAATTAATTGATTAAATAAATATAAAAAAAATCAAAAGTAAATATAATTTACAATATATTTTATATATACAAAAACTGTATTTCCACATTTTATTCTCGATTCTCGAACGTCATGCTTCTTAATGATCTTTCTCTAATATAATACAGGAAGAAAATAGAACTTGTCATCATACCATAATGACCTTTCAACACTTCTTGAGGTAATTCGTGCTATAGGTTAAAGCATAATTATTGCCAATTGACATCATCAGTCGTGACCAGTTTTAGAAAATTATTGTTAAACTGAAAGTAAATTGTCGTTATAATTAATGGATGACTTCTTTCTAAAAATATATTTATATCACTATAATTTTACTATAATAATAAATACTTGTTAACTGTTATCATTATATTTTTTTTTTCAAAAGATTGTACTATTTTTTAACAAAAATATAAATTACTAGAGGAATTACAGTAATATAATAGAAAACTATAATTTACCATTACTGCCAAAAATAAAATAAACTATTCTATTCTATAGTGGTACTCACTTTCTCTGCAGATGGTCAATTACTTAAATTTATCATAACAATATAACTATATAATTATATTTAAAACTTAAAAAGTAAATATTTGTGTATTGACACACATTACTTCCTATATGGGCATATTTTTAGGACTATATTTTTATTTATTTATTTATTAATTGTGAAGTATTACCCAAGAAAACATTTTGAATGTTTATAACTATTTTTAATAAACATATTTATAATAATTTAATTAATACAAAAATTGTTGACAATTCTTTGAAATACAAACATTTAGTGCTTAAAATAAATCCTTGATTGTGCCTTTATTGCCTAAAAATATTGTTAAACGGTCCTAGATAATATTAAGTGCATTATAGATTAGTAAATCTTATATACGTACCTACACAAGAGTATTGAGAACAACAGTATTTATAAACATTTTTTTCTTTATGATCATCTTTTTCAGAGTATTTTTAACTGTCAGTTCAGTACTGACACTATGTACTTTTGGAACAACACAATCTTCAGATGGCGAATGTGCATTACATTTAACTGATCCAGGAAGGACTAGTTTTTTTGATTTTAATACTAATACATTAAGAGGTGGTCCACTGTAAGTGTCAAGACTTTTCAGTTTTTCAGTATTTCTATTTTTAAGATTGTAAATACTAACTATTATTATTATGATACAAATTTAAAGATAAAAAAACAATTAACTGATGAAATGTTAATTGTATAATTCGTGAATATGTTGTTATATTTATGTATGAAAACTATAATTACTATTTATAGGAACTAAAAAATTAACTGTATAATAATACTATCACAGTTTAATGCTTAAAATTATTTTATTATTTGTATTTTAATATATTTATTACTTTTTATTTATTAGAGGTATGGGTCAACCAGGTCAATGTATCACTTATGAAGCAGTAAATCAAGCATATGCAGATGCTAGAAAAAGAATAAGTAAGTATTTGAATAAAAAAATATAAATAAGAAACTGATGACTAAATAATAAGATTTAAATAAACTGAAAATAAATTTAACCTTTAATATCACAATATTATTAGTTCAATTTTTTCTTTTTCCGGTATTTATATAAATAAAGTTAAAACGTATCCGTCATTTGTTAATCTGTACCGGATAATATTTTAACCGGTTGATTTAAATGGTTTAATCTAACGAGATTTTGACTGTTGAAAACGAAATTTAGTAAGAAGACAGAAGTAACATAGTAACTACTGGTTATCTCAAAACTTAACCTCAAATTTTAGCGTTCAGACGGTTGTTTTCATGAAAGTTGAGTTTTTGGTTTACTTTATGGTTGATATTTTTTACGTGAAAAAAGTCTATCCTGTTTATACAGACATTAAAAAAAAATTGCTTCGGAATCATTAAAATTTCTGCGATAAAAATGTGCTTACATTAATGTTCATTTAATATCTAGCACAAATAATACACCTAAATAGATAATACCGATTTTCTCATGAAATTATTATACTCAAACAGAAATACACTGATCGGTGAATGCTTTATTTAGTAATAGATCATTTTTTCTGGTTGAAGTCGGGTTACAGTATAATATTAAGCTTTAAGCTATTGTAAAATTCTCCATTTGGCAAACAGGTAGATAGGTAGAAAATACGGGTATGAACTCTAATCATCATTATTAGTGAAAGGTGTATCAAGTTTTCACAACCGGTTTTACTCGATAATAGATATTTATGATTGAGGAATCTGATTATTTATTTACATTTGCTTAGATATCGTAAGATAGTAATGCTCAATAAATAGTTATTTATTGATAGTCAAAAAATAGATGGAATTTTAAAAAAAAATTTAATAATTGAAATTTGCAACCTCGGATAAACTTTATTATCGATAAGAAACATGTCGAGTGGATAGACTGTATCTAATTTTACCTATATTTGTAATGTATAATGACTTAAAAAATAAAAAAAAATAGTATACAACGTAACTTAAATCGCATATTATTGTAAATAATTAAGGATAACTTTTAATTGAAGTTTTAAATCAATACAATAAATATAATTGGGCATTAAAAACTGTTCAATATTCAAAATCCACAAAACATTTAGATACTCGATATTCCTAAAAGACTAAAAAGTAAAAATATACTACATCTGTTTATTAAAAACAAATAAATATAAAATATCACCGGTTAAGAAATATATTATAATTTATAAGCCACATAAATGTTATATGTATTATATATTAATCTAAGAGTATTATTAATACTTATGATAATTAAAATACATGTAAATGTGTTATATCAAATATATATAGTGTAATTAATACAATAATAATATAAATAATATAAGTAAAAATCTATTAAATATATATTAATATAGCACTCAAACATGTAGAATCAGAAAAAATAGTGCTCCAAGTATATTTTTATTTTGTGCCCAGATGTGTCACGTTATTGGATAATAATAATTACAAAGGTGTAAAAGTACCAAGCCGTTTTATATGAGGTCTTAGATTCTCGTAATTATATAATAATATGAAATTACATACGCAATTTCTCTAAATTATAATTAACAAACATGAATAAATTACATTAATAATAATAAAATTGTATTATTGTTAAAGATATAAATATTAATTTTTTTTAGGTATTGCACAAACAAATAAAGACAAGTGGACGGCTCAGGAATTGGCATCTGTCGGTGAACTATTGTTGGATATATCCATACAATTGACTAAAAAGTAAGATATACTTGCAATACGTGCGCATGAACACATTGCAATAGATCGGTGTACTCGTAAACATTACTATGTTTACAATATTACAGTTATGGACTTTCGTACGAAGAAGTAGAAAAGGGATTACCTCAAATAGATACGTCGAGAACTTTGATCAGAGAGGTGTGTCCTGCGTTCTTGTCAAATGTCGAGTGCAGACCGGGAAAGTACAGGAGATATGATGGTCTGTGTAATAACGCTAAGCATCCGACGTGGGGAGCTACCAATACACCTTTTTCGAGACTTGTCGGACCATTGTTTTCTGACGGCATGAGTGGACCAAAAGTCAGCACTCTCAACAATCGAGAACTACCGACAGCTAGAGTGGTCTCCATGACAATGCACCCTGACGAGGGATACCATGAGCACGCGGCTACCGTTATGTTGGTCGCTTTTGGTCAGTTTATGGATCACGATTTCACACTCATGGGAACGCCTGCTGGTAAGTTTCACCATAAAAATTTTCTACTCAATAACTTAAATTAAATTTAAGTACGGTAACGATTACATAATATTTATGCATTATTATCAACTACAATAAATAATCATTTTTTTAAAAAAACAATAAATAGCCAAATTTGATTAAACACCATGTTTTTTAGATCCAATTACAAAGAATGAACCAGAAGAATGCTGTAATCGACCTCCACATTTAAAAAATCCTTACTGTAACGAAATACCTGTTCCTGATAATGATTACTTTTACAGTAAATTCAATGTTAAATGCATCGATTTCGTAAGAGCTTTTCCATCAGTTAGACCAGGGTGTCGTTTAGGTAAGAGATTATGTCTACAGTTTTACTTAAGTTCTTATTAGAACATAAAATATAATAATATATATTTATTTGAAAATTGAATATTTTAACCTTGTGTAGCACTGTTCTTAAGAGCCAAAAATTAATTAAAAATATAAAATAAATAAAAGAGTTGTAAAATAAATATATTATTTGTTTAGGATCTGAAATAATATTTAATTAGATAATAAACCAGCCTGACATATATAATAATCGATAATTAGACTTTAAGAAATTGTGTTTATTGAATTAATAAACGAGTTAAAGTATTGTATTTTAGTAATAATATTAATACAATGTAAAAATGTACATTATTATTTTTAGGATCAAGGGTACCATTCAACACATTGACAGGAGTAATTGACGCAAATACAGTTTACAGCGTGACTGATGATTACGCTAGGTAATGAGATAAATGTTAATAATGTTGTCGTTTGTTTTTAATTATCAAAATACTTATAATATTTTTGAGTTATTTATAGATATAAAATTTTTTTTTTTATTAATGTTTATTAAAAATTATTTGTTGAATAGAAATTATGAAAAATAAATTTACAATTCCTCATAATATATTTTAAAATTTTCAATTTAAAAATATCTAAAATCAACAATATTTGTTGTATAACTGTAGTTAGAATTTTGATAAAATTCATAAAAATCAAAAAATAAGTATATTATTTTTTAACCAGAAATATATAATCATTTTTCTTTTTATACCTAAGATTTAATAATTAATATCAAGATTCTTTATTATTTTTTTAACCTATTTATGAAAAAAAACCTACCAAAACGCAAAATTAATATTATCGATAAAAAATTATTTACTGAGTCAAAATTATTGAAAATAAAATGTAAGATTCCACAAAAGTTATTCTTATATTTGTAAAGAAATATTAAAAATACATAGTTAGAATTTTGATGAAATTCATAAAAATAACAAAAATATTCAAACTATTTTGTAGTTAAACATTTATAAAAACTTTTAATCTTGTATTTATGTTACAAATATATTGAATACAAAATTGTTCAAAAGTAGCTCATACTGAAACTATAATATCTAAATTAATTTATAAAGACAATTTTTTATAAACATTTTTTAAGTTCCCATTTGAACGAAATTACTTATTAAAAAGATAAATAACGATATTTTAATTATTTTGTTATAATTTAAAAACAATATTCTTGGGAATTTAAACTTTTATGTGTTTTATATATTATTATAAATTTTACTGTATTATGTAATAACATTTTTGGTATATATTAAGATATTATCAATTTATACTGTTTTCCGATACTAATAGAAAGATCTTATTACATTTTAAATTATATAAGTTAATATATCATGGTAATATATATATTACTATAATATTTAGGTAAATGCTAATAATAAAATAAATGCAATATTTACAGAAAAAAATTTAAAAATATATTAGTCCATGTAATATAATAGGTGCTAAAAGACAAAAGTAAAATAAGGGCATTGATAACTATATGAAAAAAAAATATATCATTTGACGATTAGGCTAAAAGACCGTTTCTCTCAGAATCCTTCTTCGTATATAATAATATACTATTAGTATCAAATTTAACACACTTATTAATATAGTGAAACACTCTAATATTTATGATTCAAGTTTGGTTAGGTTTGCATCTATAATTTGTTCTTAAATTTTTTTTTTCCCAAAAACAGTTATTATATTATAAATTTAAGATAATTACATTTCATTTTAAATTATTTTATTTAAAAAAAATGAATTGCTTTAATTCCAAAACGATTTTATAAACAAATAAATAATATATTTTAACACCAAAAATTGAATTAATATTCATTCATGTATAAAAATTAAATAAATGTTACTTGTTTGCGTTAAGAATGTAAAATATAGAAATTTAAATTATAGATTTTTACTTTTTGTAAGACGAGAATCGCTTATGTATAATTTTGGCTTGTTTTCAACTACCTATGTATTAAACATAAATTAATATCTCCTTTAGATGATGAGCCATGCCAAAATCAAATTTAATAAAAAAAATCAAAGCCATAAATCTAGGTTTTAGTATGTAAACTATAATTATTAAACAATTTACAAATGTGTTTGTTTTTTAATAGGCATTTAAGATCTGGTTATGGAGGCTTACTTCGTATGAACTCAGTGTTTGTTAATTACGGGCTAAAAGATTTGTTACCGTTGAGACTTAAAGATCCAGACGAAGGATGCACTAGATTGAACAGTTCTCAATATTGTTTTGATGCCGGTATATAAACTTTTATTACTATACATATATTTAAATAACAGTTTTATATTTAATATTTTACACATTTCATTTAAAATATATAAATATAAGATATAACATTTAATTTGCAGGAGAAGTTCGAGTAAATGAACAACTCGTACTTGCTACTATGCATATAATATGGGCTAGAGAGCACAATAGAATAGCGAAAGAATTTGGTAAAATTAATCCACATTGGGATGATGAAACCATTTTCCAAGAAGCTAGACGAATCGTTATAGCAGAAATTCAGCACATCACTTATAACGAGTTCTTGCCTACACTACTTGGAAAAGGAGTTATGGAAAAATTCGGACTACTGTTACAAAAAGAAGTAATTTAAATAGCGTTTTGTACTAATTTTAAACAGATTAAATTTTGATAATAAAGGGTTTATTATTTGAAAGACTAAAATCATATTAATGCCAAATGTCTATGTAAATTAAAAATAATTTTGTTGCATTAATTTACACAAATTATTTAGAACATTTAGTGCGTAAATTACATATATCAAATTTTTAAAGCACCTACTAACATCTAATTATTGTTTAATATGAATTAAATGTTTATTATTCATAGTTAAATAAATTACTGTAGTATTATTTTTTTTTATGTATGTTTATACTTCCCTGTGTGTGATTTATCACTAGTTTTTAGCTAATATCAAAACATAACTCATTAAATTATAAATTATTATTTTGACTAATACTAATAAAATAATTACAGAAGTAAATATAAATTTTTATTTAGGGCTATTGGGATGGTTATGACCCGAATGTTAATCCCAACATCCTATCCGAGTTTTCCGCAGCAGCTCTCAGAATTGGTCACACATTTTTGCCAACTTCAGTTGAAAGGTGGAGCAGATCTCACAAATTCATTGGTAAATTAGAATAAATTAATATGAATTTTTATAAATATGTATATTATGTTATAAAATAAGTAAAAATATTAAACAATTTTAATACACATTCATTTAGCTTCCAAAAAATTATCCGATCTCATCCGCCGTCCATACGATTTGTATAGAGCTGGAGTTCTCGATGAGTATATAATGGGTTTGACTAATCAAGTAGCTCAAGCTATGGATGATTCAATAACACAGGAAGTTACAAATACGTTGTTCAAGAAACCTGGTAATAGGTTTGGAGTAGACTTAGTATCATTTAATATCCAAAGAGGCAGAGACTTTGGTTTGCCTGGATTTATGGAATACAGGTATAATAATATATTGTTTAATAATTATAAATCAAGATGTTTTATACACATAATTATATTGAGAAATGCAATGGCATAATACTTCATTAATTAATAATACTGTTTTTAGGGAAGTATCTCTCACTCTTTATAATTTTAAGCTATAGAATTACATTGCTACATATAGATGCGAATGTCAACTGATTGAAATTATAATTATTCAGTTTATAAACAATAAGAGTGAGAGGTCAATGTTATTGATTATCTACTTTATAATAAAATATAAATATAAGTAAAGCTCTGAATTTTCCAATTATAATGTATGTAACGTCGTAATAATTAATTATTTTAAAAAATATCTATTCCAATCTTTAACAAATTTCATACTCTTATAAAATAAATTAGGCATTATGACTTTAAAAATATTTGTATCACTTATATTTAAGTTCTATATTATATAATGTTATATTTAATCATAATTCGTAGGTATTGCTAATTTTATTCTACTATATGTATTATGTGTATGTAGTGTTTGAGTATGTGGTATCTTTATACTTCTTATTTAAAATTTAGTAATAATATTAATTTACACTTAATATACTAAAATTAATTTTATAATTAAATATTTATACTATACTATTTTTACTGCAATTAATGTAAATTTTATTTGTTTTAGAAAGTTTTGTGGCTTACCAGCGTCTAACTTATTTCAAAGTTTATCCGGAGATATGCCTAACTCCACTATTCATCGATATTCAACAATATACGAGTAAATAAGAATTCACAAATTTAAATTTTTTTTTTTTAATTTATAAAATTAATTTTGTTCTTACAGCTCTCCAGAAGATGTAGATTTATGGTCTGGCGGTGTATCCGAAAAACCATTACCAGGAAGCATGGCAGGTCCGGTTTTTTCTTGTATTTTGGCTACTCAATTTAGTTATGCCAGAAGAGGTGATCGTTTTTGGTATGAACTGCCAAATCAACCATCTTCGTTTACTCCAGGTCTTTCAGTTGAAAAATATTTATTTTTTATGATAAAAAAAAAATTAAATATCAAAAATACGGTTTTATACAATATTTAGATCAATTACACGAAATCCGAAAAACAGGATTAGCTCGAGTGTTGTGCGACAATTCTGATTTGATCGACACTATTCAGTTGTGGCCAATTGTTCTACCTGACCATGAAATGTAAGAAATATTTAGATACACTTTTATTTTAAATTCAATGTTATCCACCAAAATATTAAATTATTTCTATTAATATAATTCCTATCTGACTTTTTGATATTTAAAATCAATAACATCTAACATAATTTGATCCAAAAGATTTAAAATAAATATATTTTCAAAAAAAAAAAAAAAAAATCGACACAGTGCATGTACCTATTATAATTTTATTGTTGTTTTTAAATTTAATAATGCAGTAGGTGCAATTAAATGTTTTAATAAACTACCTATTATGTAGAATTTAATATTTTTCATTCTGTAATAAAAAAAAATAGTATTTATATTTAATTAACAAATCTTATATTTTAAACTCTGGAAAAATATAAAGAAGTTCTTCAATTAAGTGTTTAATACATTAATTAATATAACATATCTTTATATTTTTTACTTTTTGTTAGAAAAATAATTGCAAATGTAACCTTCAATACCTACTAATTAATAATTAGCTTAACAATTTAATAATTTTAATTTTAATAAAAGTAAAATGAAAAATATTATAAAACTATAATATAAACCTGTTTAATTCAAAAAATAAAAAACTTTGTTTACTTTAATTTAATTAATTAGAACTAATTGGATTAAGACCATTTAAAAACACCATTTTTATTTTTGAAACCAATTCCTAATAATACGTTTGTCTTCTTACAGAAATCCTAGGGTACCTTGTCGTAGCGGAATTATTCCATCATTAAATCTAAACAAATGGGCCGATTTCCCAACGACCTCGTAAAATATAATACAACCACGTATATTTTAGATCAAACACTACCTATACAAAGCGATATTTTAATGATACATTTTCTTAAATAAAAAGAGAGTTTTGTGATCGTTACATATTATAAACGAATTTATGTCATTTTATAATAAATTAATATATTTATAGACTGAAACATTTATTTTCCTGAAAATTTGTCAATTTATTAAATTTTTTTATTGTTATTAAATATAAAAAAACTAATATAATTTAGGTATTGTTAGAAATAGGATTCTTATTACTTTAGTATTTTAGTTTTTATCATTACTATTCCCGCAATGCTAACAAGTTACAAATTGATTTCATTGTCAAACATTTTAGAACATAAAAGTTTTATTTTTTATTTATTTTTTATTTTTAAGAAAACAATTTAACTGACTAAAGACCTATGTATAAGATTCTAATTCATCCATGAAATTTTTCATTTTTACATAAATCATTAATATTTTATAAATTTTAAATTAAAAACATATGATTACTATAATTTAATAGAGCTGTTGTCATTTAACTTTAAACTTGACAATTAAAATATAAAATATTGTGTAAATTTTGTAAATTTTTTAAATGAATACTTTTCTTGTTCATTTATATGTAGGTATATTAATTTAATCTAAACTTAAAATTGTTTATTGTAGTATTAAATATTTTTTATAATATTTAGACAGTATAAAAGAATATTGAAGATTATATATGAAAAATTTAATTTAATCTAAAAAATTATATTTTCACCTTTATGTTTATATAACTGTACACTGAGATTATCCTTAAATGTGATTTAAATCTATCTATTAATATATATATTTTTTTAATTTAAGTTTATTTCTTTTTTTTTTGTTTTAAATGTATTTTGATATTTTTTAATTTTTTTTTTTTTTTGTAGCATTTTTATGTGGTTTATCTTTAAATTATTTATAATTATTTTTTCTTATTAAAAATTTAACAATAAATATTCATATAATTCATGTATATATTTTTGAGCATTATTCAAAAATAGAAAATTAATATTTACTTTTAACGTAAACAAACAAATGCTTCAATTAATGTTTTAGTTATATTGACTTTGTGTACGATTTTTTAAAATTATGTATACTTATTTTATTTTATTATTTATATTAGGCATCCTATTTATTTCCTTAAAATATTTTTTTATTGGGTTATCATAAAGGCCAGTGATATTTCAGTGAAACAATTGGAAGATCTTTTTAAAATATAATTCGACTAATTGTTTACCATACCGAACTAGATATTATAATTTATAATTTATCCAAGGTTAATCATTGTCTAACAAGATATCTTTACGTAATTGTATGATCTTGGTATAGGGATGAGAGAGGTAGGGCAAAACAGCCTTGACGAAAGTATAGAAGCACCCAACGTATTTATTACTATATTAGTGTACCGACGGTATTAGTGCTGGTTTATAGAAGTCATCTGTAATAACGAAATGTTCAATAAGGGTAAGTGCATTTTTTAATATTTTACTTTTTCGTGAGTATTTTTTCTTACATCCATAGACATATCAAATACACATGCAAAATAAAAATATATATAATATAATACATATTTAACAATTTTATTGTGACAATATCATACTCCAGTCTTAAATTTAATAATAAGAATAAAACAACAATAACAGTTAAGCAACAATAAGTGAAATCTTGAAAGTTATGTTCTTGTATAATATATGTTTAGGCCAATATTATTTTGTTGTCTAGAATTTTTAATTGCCATTTTCAGTAGATAGATACGTATACTACGAACAAGACTTGATTCATTAATTATTGTTACACTCAACGTTTTTAAGTTTTGTCCACGTACGTAATGTATACAATATATTATTTAGTACCTATATATAACTCTTTACTCTTTAGGTATTAATTTATTTTTCAATCAAACTGTTATACAGGTGGAATTCGATATTTACTCGTTTCAATTTAATGAAGAGCAAAAATATAAAAATAATTTGTACTTAAAATAGTATATAATAATTTATCGTATTGTATTGTTAGTCTCTTATTCATTGGATAAATGATCATAAATAAATAGCTATTAAAATTATAAACGTGGAAAATGATTTACGGTCTAAGGAGTATTTAATAAACAACATCAACTGTCGCGTCCTTCGTAATAATTCGAGGCAATAACCTATTTCATATGACATTATATATTTATAAAAATACGTCTTTTCTAATTAATATGAATCAAGTGCCCGTTAAATAAACATGTCTTTATCACTATTACACAAATATTTGTTAATGCGTCTTTGCTATATACTTACTACTGTGCTAGGCGATCAACACTAGTTGTTACGACTGTCAAATTCGTCTAACTATAGGATTTCAAGGTTTTCAGTTTTATAATTATACGTACATGTAATAATGCAATTAGGTTTAATTTAGAATGTATAAAGGTGTCAAGCGGTATTATATTTGAAGTTCGATCGTATCGAACAGGTTTTCAATATTAATCTATTTATCATTCATAATATACATTATACATACGTAATACATAGCGAATCTGTCAAAAAAAAAAAAAAAAACGTTATTGTTATTTCTAAATAACTATACAATAATAATATTTAAAAGAAACTACATATACTGTTGTTATGTTTGTGGTCGACTTTAACCTTACCTTACCTTAAAATTGCATACACAAAACGCCGTCTTATAGAAAATAATAGGTAAAGATTTATTCTATTTTTGTTGCGTATATTACATTATACCATTCTCACGCGTAACGTGTGTGCCCATCAATGATAATAATAACCAAAATGTCAAGTACTTGCGATTTAAACGGTAATTTGGATCTTTAATTGTGACTTTTCGTGAACAGTCTGACAAAGCTCTAGTTTGTCCGGCCGTGGTTGATGGTCACCGTTGATAGTGAAAGTGAAACATCTTTAAAAAAAAAAAAACAAATAATAGTTACAATAATAATAATAATAATAAAATGACCTCCAAGGACGCGGTACGTCCAGTTGCCAACGAAGTTGCATAATCGCGATCACAATAAAATTATGTCCATTAAAAATTAAATATACTCATATACTCTGCGCATTGCCCGGCACATGACCCCTAGTCACGTATTGTGAGATAAACACGATCGTAAACTCGGAATATAAGCTCTCAGGCGAACCGATTTACCTGCCTACATATGTACAGAAATGTAATGGGTGGGTTTATTTAATATGTTATATATTATTATATTTATATAGTTGCATAAGATATTATATGTCAAGTAGTCAGCGGGCACGCTATTATATACGGGGGTTGGACTTGTCAGCTGGCACCTCTGCCGGGAACTGTGAAAGTTTGCATTCCGTTTCACATTTGCATGGCGGGTTATTTTTAGTATCGTAAAGACGGTTTAATAACAATAATAAAATAGATTAATAAAATGTAATAATAAATTATTTATACGCGTACGATGTTTTTGTGATATTCTAGTTTCCAAGGCCTTTTAGTCCGGTTTCGAATATTTGTTATAAAGGTACAAGTCCCTCTAAAAATATTTTCGATTACGAATTTTATTGTACCTGCATTCTTCGATTTACATATTATTAGGTATAAGTATTATTACTAGGTACTAGTGTACCTACCTAAAGTACTGCTGTACAGTTGTGAAATATTATGATCTTGATTATTTGAATAAAAATAAATAGCATATAAATACTTTAAATAATAATAAATCCGGTCGATTAATGTGGACCAGTTTAAACATTGCTAATACCGAATAACTTACTATAATGTTATTAATGATATTATATTATTCTATGAGAAAATCGCGGAAGGTAATTATTTTTTACATCTGTAAAGTTTTTTTTTTTTTTTTTAGGTGAAGGACTGAATATACTTATTGAAAAGTTTTTAGTTGTAAAAAAGTTAAATATTACGTAATTAAACTCAATTTTATTCTATATTAGTTAAGTTAAATTAATTTTAACATTCGGTTTGATGATATTATCGTATACAATACAAATTATCTATTTATCTATTACATTATATTGTGAACATTAAATTTATTAATATGAGATAAAATCTTTAAACGAATATACAATAAAAAAATTAAAACATTTTTTAAATTGTGAATTATTTGAATGATGCAATAATTTATATTTTTTTGTAAATATTATTATCATAACATCTACATGTGATAATGTATTTTATGAACAGTGTGTGATGTGTATCTCTGAATTTTTAATTATCTACTCATATTTTATTAGAATGATTAAATACAAACTATAGATACCTACGTCCTACATATTTTTATTTTTATTTACTCACAATACCCATGGATTTTTTACTTGAGACTCGTAAATTGTAATTTAATTTTGTTGTTATACTATATAGTATAACAAGATGCAGATTGTTATTACACAATAGAGGATATTATAAATGTATAACTATAATAATTAGTTCACTTTGCAATCACTGGGGATTAAGTTAATAAATACATAAATGTATATATTATTATTATAAAAGTATCACACATTATATGCGTTTAAATAATCTTCACTAATTAGAAATTATTCATTGCAATACATTATTATTTATACTATTATAAAATCATCTAGTATTTTATACGCATAGGATATTGAGAGGGGGCACAATAGATCAACGGTATGGGCGTGAATTCGATCGTCACGCGATTACCTTCAATAAATTGGATTGTATTCGTAAACCTGGAGAAAAAAATTGTAACAATAATAACCTAGACCTTAAACTTGCGTGTGGCCGTAGGATGATCTCTGAAAAATTTACGTAAGAAAAAAATACTTGCAATTTATTGCATCATTTGTTTCTAGTTGTATATAATAGTCATGGCATTGAAATAATCGAACATGTAAGAAATAATTAACATATGAAAAATGTTGATACTATTTTTACCAGAGTATCGTGTGGAAATACGGATGAATGAATGTTTGTGACCTTCAAAATAAATCAGATGCATGATCAAAACCAATACTGAATTCAAAAAAATCAACGTACCTATACAAATAATTATTACTGATCTATTGTTTTTATATGTATACCAATCATTATTCATTACACTTTGTAAACTAAATCTGTACACTGCTAACTATAAATACAAGCAAATAGCCTTTAGATAACATATTGTATACTTCGATCGATGATCATTATCATAGTATTAACTAGTATAAGGTCTATGCGTACAACCAACCAGCTAGTCGAAACAAAAATAACTAATAAACTATATAAAATAAATACTTATATATCAATTTTTAAGCTAAAAAAATATAACATAAGGTTGGATTTTGAGCTAAGGAATATAAATTAAATTTAAAAATTCCTAAAAATACGAAAAATGCAAAGTGAAATATTGAACAAAATTTCTTTGATATATAAAACAAATGTTGTACTTGGGTCTTGGAAAGTAATGTTTTAGGACATTCAAATAATTTCTTTCATAATTTCTTTTTAATTGATTGTATATTTTGTTCGTACTATTTAATTCAAGGGTAACCTAATTTGTTCATTGAAAAAAATTACGTGCTTATGATTTATATCAAAACAAAATTGGGTCTTTAATTTTAAATAAATAGGTACAGCATATGCATTAAACATAATTTAATTGTTACAGTCGTTTTAAATAGACTTAAAGCTATTTTACTGCAATTTTCAAGATATTATATTATGGAAAATAAACATAGAACGTGTAACTAAAATATTTTAATAAATAAAAACAATTTTTTTATCATCATCCTTTGAGCAGATTCCCCGAGTATTATCATTTTTTCTTATCTAAAAGCTATTGATATTATATACATACCTAGGTACACAAAATACATATGGGTATTTCCTATACCTATACTAATATTAATATAGGGTTTATAAAATAAAGGGAATAATTGCATATATTAGTGTAAAGTTTTATATTGAGATTAAATTTCAATAATTAGCGATAATTTTACAATAAAACTAAAAACGATTGAGATAATGAAGGGTTAAATTATTAAAAATGCATTATTGATTATTTATCTTGATGAAATAAAAACTGGGTACTCTAAATTATAAAGCATTGTAATACTGGTAAAAAAATAAATAAATAAGAAACAAAATAAATTAAAATGTGATCATTTATAATACTGTATTGTTTAGTATTATATATACTTACTTAACCTTAACATAATTAATTTTAATTAAAAAATATATATATGACGTAGTTCACTATACATTTAATGAATTATCAAAAATGTAAATACATTTTTGTAAACTCGGGTTATCTATCGATACATCCGGAGTCGTTGTTATAACACTTGGCGTTAATTAGCAATATGTATACCTGGTATAATAAATATACGCTACTTCGTACTGTGATTTTTAAATTTGCATATCGTATAAAATGTGCTGTCGAGTGGATATTAAATTTAATTAAAGACATTCGTGGATTGGTTATAAAAAACTTTAACTTTAATTTTTATGAACCATCTATAAAACAATATTAGTCTTGATGGTATATTAAAAATTAAAATTATTTTTGTTATTATTATTATTTAATTTGGCAAAAACGCATGAAAAATCTCAGAAGTAATGCACGAGTTTTTGAAATATAATATTTTGTATGCGTTGCACAGTGCACGTATTACATTACGTACCTACATATTTCTAATGGATTTAGATTGAACGCATATATATGTATAACCTTACAGACTACCTACTGTTGCTAATAATAATACTAATATATATAATACATCATTTTAACGTTATTATTATAATTGGAAACGTTGATTTAAATTTAAATAATATATATCACACGTACTTTGATATTTCAGATCAACAGGTTGTTACAAATTTACAATCCGATAATATTTCTTGGTTTATCTAATTAACCGAGTCAAGAAACTGTAACGTTGGTTTTTTAATGACGGATGTTGTACCTACTACACGACTGTCCGTTTTATTTTTCCAAACATGACTAACTTAATAGTGTAATTATTATACTGAATACTAAAATATGTTCATCCATTTTTAAAATGCAAATAATTATATATAATAGACATTTTAGCATCACAGACACTCGAGAATTTCCATACGATTTTTATCGAATTTGACCTTAATATTTAATCGTATATAAAACAATCACGTTCGAATAAAACATACATAATATACTATTATTATTATTATAAAAAAAGGGAAATTTGTAAATCGTACACGATATGTGTGGTGACATTTACATTGGAAAGCATTTGAAATTTGATATCCTACGCGTGTAAGTAGCTACTATACACGCTATACAGCATAGTTATCTACATTTATATACCTATATATACTTTTGCCGTGAAAACGGATGTTTTAAGAACAATATTTACTAACCTAATTTTACGAAAAAGAAACGCAACAATTAAACATGAACCTTGTATAGGTATTCCATTGTAGATATATTTTATGTACCTATATATTTTTTTAAAGTTTTTTTTCATATTAATATTATTATCATTTATTTATTAAAGTTACGTTAGGTAGGGTCATCAGATAGAAGTACACAGCCTTGTGTCTATTTTATTTATTATAATACATTATGCACATATTTTTTCTCTTTACCATCGCTGTTATTACTTTTGATACGCAATGTAGGTACTGTCCTCAATGTTCAGCAACCGTGAACCAAAAACCGGAATAAATCGTTGCCGCCGAACTCTGTGCTTGTGTTTAATTCCGACGATGACCCTATAGAATCGTTGTACATAGGTACGATCACAATAACATTATTATAGTATTTACATAATGTAACGTATGATATATCTAATAAAAAACATAAATTCGCTGAAACATTCGTCTATTGATTGGTCAAAGAAACCATCTACGAAAAGTAATATTAGAACGATTTTATTATTATGTGATGTTTAAATATTACGAGGACCGATAACATAATAATACAGCGATGACGTATACAAGGTCCGGCATGTATTAAACATAATATATAATATTAGCATTGAGAAATTAGCTGCAAAAGAACGGACATAACTTATGATTTGAAAATAACCACCGTTGGAAGACGTCGACCTTGAATCGAATAATAATAGTTATTTAATCTAAGAAAAAAATCTCTTACGACAAAAGATCGCAATGTATAAGAACGCCGTGCCGTAGAGATACACTTGTATTGTATATTAAGTGATTCTCCGAGATATTCGTTAATTGGTAAATATATATGTGTGGGTATGTGCTTTTTTTAACCAATAATAGGAGACGATTACCTTTATACAGTGTCTAATTATAAAGTTTGATAGGCTGCAATTTTTTAATAATAATAAGTATTTTTTTTTTTGTACCTGATTTGTGAACCAGATAAACTGATAAATAATAAATATTCTAAATATAAGGTATAAATAATAAGGTTCCTAGTGTCTAACTTCATAAACTTTAAAATAATCTACTCAATAAAATATTTAATTCACTCATAGTAGTGAAGGTATACTATATAGTGTCATATCAGAATTAAAATGATCATAAGTGCATTTAAATCATTATTGGGAGATATGCAATAACTGCTTATTTTTTTTTCAAACACTATAAAATATAATGACGGCTTTACGCCAACAAATAGGTACCTACTGCAGCAGTTGAACATTAGTAATATTATATTTTAATGTTATTATAGGAAACCACGGGTTAATTTATACTATTGTAATAGTACGTTTTGTTTCGAAAACGGAAATTAAACGTATTATTAATCACTCTGAACTGTTAAGAGTTATCGTTTTATTGTCATGATTTTAGTGTTCTCCGGCAGTGCACCTGCGGGAGATCGCCCTTGATGGTTACCCATATATCCCATACACGATGTTTTATAATATTATATAATTATAATTTATAATATATCATGTACAATATCCGGCCAATAATAATCATTATAGTTAGTGCTATTAGTTATTGCTTATTAGTTAAGCATACAATAATATATTATGTAGAGAACCTCGAAGTCGCTTGTGAGTTGTGACGCATTTGTTCCGCGATATCGCGGCGTCGGTAACGTCGGCGATTGAAGCGTCATCGATTCGGTCAACAGCAGACAACAATACATAGGTAATATTATCATATTGACTACCAATATGTGTTAGTTTAGTAAGTAAGTGTTTATATAATCAATAGAAATAATAATAATATGTATTAACTAATACCTCACACTTTATAATTAAATAATATTTACAATAATAAGCGCGGACGATAGATAGCTCCAAAGAATTACAATCTACGTCATCTCCGACGACGTATACACGGGCATATATATATAGTTCCTTTTCGCACATTTGCACGCCGTTTATTCGATCGCCAACATCTGTTAAAGACGTTTAGTTAACTGCAAAAATCACTTCCACTCAAGACAATCACCATAATACTCTCATCGCACATCGTCACAGACTCAATACACACCGATAAAGGTAAGTCATTGTGTCGTGCGTACGCGCTCAAGTATATTATGATAAAAATAAGTTGCATATTTATGCCAGGGCCCCACAGGTATATTAAAGTTGAGAAGGGAGAGGGAATAATAACTTATCATCATCAATTTTAATTTTAGAATATTATTGTTTTAAATAAATTTGTGTATGTTAGATTTTAGTACTAGACTCATTCTAATGTCGCTATTTAATAATTTAATTTCTGTTTTTAAGGGAGCCTTTACCTTCTATAAGCCCTAGGGACACTAAGTGTTACGTTACGCCACAAATTATATTATCATATTTTTATGTTATAAAGATGTATACATATCAGTGATGAGATTGAAAGTGAATTGTAGAAGGATGAATCAAACACCCGCCCGCGGGACTAAACAAGGATTTTTTTATTTTTATGTAGGTATTACAATTTATGCTATAATACTAATTAGTATAAAATATCGAGGAATTAAATATTTTTGGATATTTAATCCAATCAATATTAGTGGAACACTCTTTTTTCGCTGCTAGGCGCTAGCTGTACAGTTTTCACATGAAGTCGTTGTTTAGACAAAAATTATATTGTATAAAACCAAAAACGAGTATGTAGCGGAATTTGTTTTACCAGCCATTACGATATTCTAACTGTGACTAAAGCTCAATTTTTTAATCCCGATAAGCACCCGTTGTCCCGCTTATAAACGTGAGCGATAAAACCCTCAATACCGATTATTTATTCGTGCGCCGCTATAATAGACACGTGTAGTATCAGTGCAGATGATCGTAGAATATGACGTTTAATATGATCGTATCAGGCGTGTTCACAACCTTCTCGCGTTATCGTCCCCGCGATATCAGACTCGTGGATATCCGTCGTCGCCGCCGTAGTCGTAGTAATAATCGTCGTCGTCGTCGTCGTCGTCGAACAGGGGCGGCAGGCGATGGCCGCCCGGCCGTCTGATCGCGTCGAAACACTCGTGGTCGCACGCTTCCGGCGCCGTCGGCCTGGCGGCCGGGTCGAACCGGAGCGTGGCCGCCATCAGCCGGACAGCGTCGGCCGGCGCCTGTCTCGGAAACTCCGGTGGACGCGCGACCAACGCTCGCTGGTGCGGGACGCTCGTGCCCGGGAACAGGGGGACGCCCGCCATGAGTTCGGCGTACACGCAACCGGCGCTCCACACGTCCACCGCGGCGGTGTAGTCGGGCGCGTCGTACGGTTGGTCGAACAGCAGTTCGGGCGCCCTGTAGCGGCGGGAACAGGCGTACCGGGTGTTCGGCCGGCCGCGCGACAGATCCTTGGCGCTGCCAAAGTCGCACAGCTTGAGCACGCCCGTGGACGGGTACAGCAACAGGTTGCTCGGCTTCACGTCCCGGTGACACAGTCCCGCCGTCCAGTGCACGTACCCCAGGCCCCTGAACATCTGGTACGCGTACAGCTTGCCGTGGCCGACACTCGCGGTCCGACCGGCTGCGGCCAACCGACGGATAGCGCGGTCCAAGTTGGTCGGCGCCAATTCCATTACCAAGTTGAGCCGACTGCCGCCGCCTCCGCCGTAGTCGTCGTCTGGCCCTGCAGCACCGCACACATCGTCGTGACTGTTAAATTTACACGTTATACCGATACTTAACGCGTAACGAATTTTACATTAAGAAGATAATAGTCATATTTATTTGGGTATTTTTATATATATATTATACATCAGAGTGAATCGAGGCATTATTAAAGAATTTTAAAACGAATCAAGTATTAATTTTGGGGATGGCAAGGTGGGCATTTTCCCCTACCTGATTTTAAAAGCAGTCCGATGGCCTGGTGTCGGCCTGTTTCCGTTTAACCATGATTATTATAACAATTAATACAACAATCGGTATTTAAAAATATAAAAATTATAAAATAAGTGAAGTGTGAATGGTAATTTGATAAAATGTAAGTAGGTATTTCCGAGCTAGCAAAGCAATCGATTTTTTATTACGTATTCGAGCGCGTCAAAACTTTTGCCCTCCTATATTAAAAACCGAAATGACGCCACTGTTTAGGTACCTACAAAAATTTAGAGCATTATCTGTAATGTTGTGATGTTATTATAATAATGATAAAGTAAAATTAATTCTTAAGAAAAAATAGCTAAATAATAGTGTCATGCTATAGTCAGCTGTAAGAGTTAAACGACATAAGGATATTCATATAGGAACTATACGTATTTTGATTTTAATTTATTGATCCTGCGTTAGGTTAAGTTACGTATTATATTGTAATAAGTAAACTTCGTGCACGTTGTTATTTTATTTCTTAAATTATTTGTAATTGGGTTAAGTAATACAGTTATTCCGTTTAAGGTTAAACCACGCATTTCACTACATATAATTATACCTATACACGTTTTAACAATTTTTAAGCTAGTTTTAAAATTACATAAATTCTTTCACAAGCATTCAATGTCATGATCTCGGTTAGAATTTCGTGAATCATACAATAATTATAAAAATATTTTATAATTTAAACATTTAGTATAAGTATTTTCAAAGTCAATGAAAATGTTATTTATATTACATGCCTACTTATGAATGTACAATATTACATCACTAAACTCGTACATTACACATACCTACAACCTCTTCGTTATTTCGATAAAAATTAATTTAAAATAATAATAGTATAATAATGATTGCTCCGTAGGGTATGAAAATAAAATGAAAATAGTTTTATTTATTTTTTGGTAGGTATTGTGGTATTTTGATTGTATAGGTTGATTGTCTTGTCGAAATTTTAGCCGTCGGTGAAGCGTTCGTCTCAATAATATAATTTATTGCGTGTAGGAGACTGACAACCGATTATTTCGACAATCTTCGACTTCTTCAATCACTAGTTGAGAAAATAGTACTTATAATCAATTTCTGTCAAATTTGATGTAAATTGATCAATTGATGAACAAAATACAAATACGATCAAAAAACATGAGTAATATAACTGCAGACAAAGTTAACGCACTGAATTAAATACGATAATTTGACTTATTACTATAGAAATATTATAAACTAATTTGAAGCTTGATAATTAAAAATAATAAAAAACTACGTATGAAAAGACATATATAGTATATTGGCCGACTTTAAATTCGCATTGCAGCAATGTATAATGTGTTTATATTATATTGTTCATTCGTTATTTAATATGCATATTATACTAATAAACAGGCGTTGATCTGATAATATTGCTAATAATACGTCACAGTTGTTTACTCATATATAAATCTCTGATCACATGTTTATTGAGTTTTGTTACGTTTAACCTGTTAACACTTGGGGTAACTAAACCAGCTTACCTTTTTTAATAAAAATTCATCTTTTCTAAAATCTTATAAATACATTATCTATGAGTTAAGCTACGAGTTAAATGTTCTAAATATTAAATATTAAAATGTATAAATGTATTATGATGTTTAATAATAATAAAAAAATATTAATCTAAAAAATCAAAAATTTTTAAAGTACAGGTTTTAAAATTATGTTTGTAGTCAAACAATTCAAACAGTCTGTGAAAAAAAAATATATATAAATAAAACTGCAAGAAATTCACAAGCCTATATATTTATATATGTAATAAATAAGAGTGACGTGCCTAACTACAAACCGTTTAAATTAAAAAATAATTTATAAAATTCACTTAAAAACATTTTGATCAAAGGAAATCGATAAAAATATCATTAAGTGCAGTAAAAAAATAAATATTAAATAAAAAAAATAATAATAATTACCCAAACAATAAAAAATATCAATAAATTCTTATTAGTAAAAGTTTCAAAATGCAATTCATAGTTTAACAGTTATACAATTCAAACTTTCTACCAAGAAAGCCATTTTTTACAATTAAAAGAACTGCACTTTGCTGCATATTTACAGCCCTACCCATAAGTAATACCTTCCAACTATAGCGTGGTCGTGAAACGTGTCCAAAAGTAAATAATTGTCACACACGTTAGCACAAATAAATTGAGAAGGGGAGCTTTGAGATACTTAGATTGACCAAAGCTCTATCAAGTCCCTCTAAAATCAAGTGTTTGTTAATTATAAATACCAAAAGTCAACGATAAATATTAAATATAATTGAAAAAATAAATTTAAATAATAATAATAATAATAATACACGAACAGATTGATGTAATATTTTACTACTAGTACAATACTAATTTTACTTCTCTGCATAACTGTGTAAAATTAATATATATATTTATATATATATATATATTTAAAATAGACGTTGTTGAGTGTAAATCAATAAAAATACATAATAATATTTGTATACGCCAATTACTATTGAATTTATAAGGTGGTGTGAAAGGGGGGAGGTGTCGAGGGGCTCCGAGTTTTTTTTTAAATTTATACAAGTAGTGCACTTGGTGCAGTTTCTGGAGTACGCCTAGAAATAAACGGTCTACTTGCATCTGTGACCGTGTAGTGTTAAAATGACGTCGCGCGCACAATTTACACGATGTACTATAATATTCGCGTCCTCTACACACATTTCGTTCGTTACCGGAATAAAAGTGGAACAGCAGTCTGACGACGTTCGGGTGCTGTAGCCGTCTGTGCACGTCCAGTTCGTGACGGCCGCCGCCCGGCGACCGAATGCGCTTGACGGCCACGGTTCGCGCCGTCCCGCCACCGCCGCCGGCCGCCGACAACACCGCCCGGTAAACGGTGCCGAACGTGCCGCCGTCCAACACGGTGACGTACGTGAGTTGTAGTAATCGGCCGCCGCCGCCGTCGCCGCCGTCGTCTTCGTCGGCGTTACCGAACGCCGTCATCGCCGTGACGTAGTCGCGCCACTGACGGGCAGTGACGAGTGCGCTTCAGGGGCGGGGGCGGGCGCGGCGGCGCATGTAACGACGATGATGTTCCGCCGCACGATTGATGAATTATTATTATTATTGTGTTATAACTATTTATCGCCTTATGTAACGAAACGCACAAGGCATAACCGTAATAATAATAACAATAACTATACGCAACGAATCGCAAATATAATAATAATATCGTTTACCGTTTTACACGATTGTTTACAAATTCAACAAACTTTTATTTATCATTTAATTATTACATACCTATATCATATTATTAAGCCGCTGGCGAGTACGCGAGAAAAATAAAAAAAACTATCATGTAACGTATTCTGATATTAAACTATAATATTACAATTATTTAAGTATTGGTATTGAATTAATTTTCATAATAATATAAGTAATAAAATACTTCCTTTTTTTCGATGAAAGCTAGAAATTTGTTGAAATATTGTTTTCGTTTTTAGCTCGGATGACATTATTTTTTTGTGATTATTGTGAAATACTTAAGTAGTTAGGTAATACTACTTATAATACATTCGTGATTGATATTCAGTATATTGCACAGTATATTATATTATTATTATCTCAATACATTATAATATGACTTAACTCGTCCCGGTTTTTGAAGCGAAAAGAATAAGTAATCAGTATTGGAAGTTCTGACCCAAAAGTTTCAAATGTGTCATTTTGGGTATTTTGTTTTTACTTTTTACTTGATTTACGCGTCAAATGTGTATTTAAATCAGTGTCTTACTCATTGACTTATCCTCGATTTGTTGATGACCGTTTCCTTTATTCTGTGCTGTTAGTTGTTTGGGCAAATAAACGATATTAGTTTTTATTTAGTTTAATCTAATTTTTTTTTTTTTTTTTACCAGTGAATTTATCTGAATTGTAGTTTGTATTTTTTGACGTTTGTATAGTATTTTGTTTTGTTATTCGTTTATTAACATAAGATGAATATGTACCTATAATGAATGGAAAATTTTCTGCAGTGATAGAGAACACAGTATTTCAATGCAATACACTAACATTAATACTCGTATTATCGGGAAACTGGGATTTATTCGAAGTGTAATTTAGTGCTTCGTTTAAATATGTTCAAATTTTTGGAAAATATTATTTATTTATAAATTCGAGGTCATTGTAAATTAACAATTATTGTTCATCTTAAAATTGTTTACGTTTTTTATTTTTTTAAGTAATCATCAGTATATTTCATAATAGAAGAGATTTTCAGAGTATAGTTACTTCGAGGTATATAAAAATCGAATTTCGAATGAGTACTTTGATATGAATAGGTTATTATTTATTTATAAGTACTGAAAGTTTAAATGTGCAGAAATTCGATTATTATTTTGTATCAAAATATGTAGAATGTAGATATACCCTAAAAAATATTTTGCCTAAGAATTAAATTTAAAAATGTAAGTCATCTCTTGTCATTCAAAAAGTAAAAAAACGATGTCAATAAAAAATGTGAAAAAATGTTGTTTAAAATTAAACTACATATGAGAACAAAATGTCAAAAGAAAAAATTCGAAACAATAAATGTAGACACTAACAGAATAGATCACCTTGTATTTTTCTATTGTAATAATAATAATAATAATATCATACTCAATGGAATTGTTTTTGTTGTTGTTTTTATGATAGTTCAATAATATCAAATCGTTACATCCGTCTGTACCGTTTGTTGTTTTTATGTATTACATTATTCAATATTGTTATCTCGACGGATACCCTATAGATATTCGCGGGTCGCGCCGTTGGCCGATCGATCGCGAAACAAGTTGATAATCGAGCACATTAACCTTCACGGTTGTATATTATTATTATTATGTTTTTTGCGTAAACATATCCATACGAATATAAAAAATATATATATATACATTACCACGGCGGAGGTATATTATAATATTATATTGTGTTAAATAGGCGTGATGATGACCAACATTATAATAACGTTTGTCGCGAAAACTGTGTAATTTATTCAAACACAATTTCCTATATGTACGTAACGTACTTTACGTACTACATTATTATAATATGTCACATGTGACGTAGTGCAATAAGTTTGTCGTCGTAGTTGTTTATAATATGTTTACTTAGGTCGGTGCGGCGCCATACCAGTGAATACGATTGTACAACTGCGGTGAAGGCATATACTTGCCGTGTTGCTAGTTATATTATCGACGCCGACCAATATACAGTCTACCTACCTACGTATTTGGATAATCCGCGTCTTCGGGTTTTTTTCCTTTCCCGCCAACGGGTATTGGTAAACTGGCAGACCGAGTTATGATATTCTGCACATAGTACAGTACGTTATTCGGTTATTGGTTGGTATTTTTATGGGTATATTATGTGATGTAAATATTTCAAAAACACAACTTCGACGAGCATATCATATACCATTAATTAAACGCGAAAAAAACCCAATCACCGTGGACGTTGTTGCCAGAGAAAAATCGACGTGTTATTTTATTACAATTTAAAAATTATTATAATGTATAAATTTTTTTGCTTTCGAGTGTTTAAATACGACTATATAATCCATTTATTTTCACTTACTTACCGAGCTATTGAAAACATTTTATATCTTCATATATCTTTAACATTTAATAATATATAATATGATGCATTATATATATATGTATATATAATGCATGTTAAACAAACAAATACAGCAATACCCGTGACTTAAATATATAATAATTCGAGGACGCCCTCCATCTACTAAAACTGTGATATCACGTGTCTTTAAAAATTTAAGAGCTAGAAGACGTTCCTGATAACTGTTTGGAAAAAGCTAAAAAACAATATTTAAACATAGTATCGAATATATTATGATTAACAATAAAATTCAATTGCTTAATATTATTCTGCTTATTACTAGTGAAACCAGTAGAACCGCGATGGGCCGATTAAAGTTTGAATTCGATTGATATGAGAAATATTATGTTTCGTATCCAGTTTGCTAAATAAAAAGAAAAAATCCGTCTAAATAAATATTTAGTTAGGTATATAGAGGATAATATTGAAGTCTTAACTCTTTGAGCATTCCACCTACCATAACATCCTTATAGATTTTTCCAAATACCAACCCCTACAAGTTTTTTTATAAAATACGCATAACAGTTATTTTTATTTATTTATTTTAGTTACTAATATTATCATGGTAGTTATTAAACACTGAATAATTTTTAAAAATATTTTTTGTATAATATGTATAAAGTATAATAGGTATTATGCTCATAGAACCTAACAAATTGTTAATTTTTACAGAAATTTGCTTAGATTAAACATTTTTTTTTTAACAACAAGATTTTGTTCTATCGAAAACTCGGAGTGACATTACTACATTAGTATATAAGTATATCTATAATATAATACAATATGTAAATAATTTAATTATTGTAATATCTTACGACTTCAAAATACCTAACTTATGTAAAAATATAGTTAGTGATAGCTTTATATAAATTATATTATACAAATATGGCTATCAGACTATATTAATTAATTACAATTTTTAATATTCTACATTTTATTCACATATTCAATTATCTTAAGACAATAATGTTTATAATGTTCGCACATAATTGTTTATAGCCCACAAGAACAGCAAATGTCCCTGAACTAAACTTAAATAAATGTTCATTATAATATGTACACGGAGTATACCTAAAAAGATAGATGTGTTTTAAGAGATTGTTTATTGCACGTTGTGAAATTAAAAAAACTGATTAAAATCTAAATTCTGTTTAAATTCCCAGTCGTTTCAATTATAATATACACACCGATTCCAAGTAAACTTTTATTCTAAAATAAACTTATATGTAGATAGATACTAGGTACATAACAATATCTATATGGTTAATAACTGGTATAAATATATTATATCTATACCTTATTATGTAATGTAATTATTAGTCAAATAAAAGGCCATCAATGTTTTAACTTTAAATCTTACAATTAAAATATTTCTTAATAGCAGAGATTAGGGTTAGATAAAAATAGAAAGTCAATCTTTCAAAAATTACTTAGAAATACATTTTATTTTAACAAATTAAGAAACAACATATTAAATTATATTAATATGTATCAAAAAATAATACGTATTATATTAATATTTATTTGTTCGCTTGGTGGGAATGTACATTCATACATGGCAATTCACAAATTCCCTTAAATATTCACCCATATTTTTTCCTTTAATAATAAATTTATTCAAATTCAGATTTTTAGAAATTTTAAATATACTAACTTATAAAATATATCTTCAAGTACTTACATTTTTTCATGCCATTTAAGTATCGATGTTTTTTAAATTTAAACTGTCTTTCTTATTGTAAAGTTTTAAATTTTCATTGTTTATTTGTTTTATGTTTATTTATATAAAAGAAAATCCATACGAGTAGGTAGTACTAAGTTATTATACATTGTGTATTAAGAAACATAGTCTTAACTAGGTACATATTTAAAGATCACTTATTTATGATGTTTTGAAAACTATAGTACTAATATTTAATAAAAATATATTATAATTTGTTAAAAATGTTTAAACATAAGTATAAGAGAGTCTAGAAATTTGAGTACCTACTAGAATAAAATTAAAATACTCGTATTTCATTATACGTCATAAATATAATTAGTAATTACTATGTACTATCCTTAGTAGTTAATACATACACAAGCTTAATAACTCAAAAAACTCTTTTTTAAATTTCGCATTAGATGCATCAACATTTTTAAAAATATCACTCTTTAACAATTCACAGTAAAACAGGATAATTTTTGTTTAAAGTTTATTGTTTGTATCACTGCAAGTCCACAATAAACATTCCTTAAATAATACAAAAATTCTGAGGACAGTGATAAAATTTAATAACTATAAAGTATACTGAAAAAATTCCAAAATTCAGAATTTGAATAAATTATTATATTATTTATTAAAAGTATAAAAGGGGTAATCATGATTGGAGATCTGTAGATATTATACTAGATGGACTAGATAACGTGCAAATTGTATACATTTTGTGTGCAGTGGCGTAATTTAGTCATGTCTTTAGGGGAGGATGAAATGTTTTTATATTTATACGTTTTATACATCAACGAGGATTACCGGAAATTGATAACCACTAACCAACACAAAATAAATAAATTCTGTTGTAGTGTTATTAAGATCGTTTATGCAATAATAATAATAATTACTGACTATCAATGATAGAGAATAATATACCTCAACCATCAGGTACAAGCGGAGGTTTCCGTGATTTAGAATCGTCAAGTTTTTTTTTCCATTATAACTAAATATTTATAACCTAATAATTTTAATTTTATTTATAAATAAAAATAAAAATAAAAATTTGTTTTATGATGTATACCTAAAGATATATTAAATAAGTTAAGTAGTTTTCCACGGTCGTTTAAACGATAATTGAGTTGAGCATTTTATGTGTGTTAGTAGTTGTATACTGTACCTATAGTATTATAGTTATATTATAATAATTTGTAAACATTATACATATAACATATAAGCGAATTATTAATCACTTCATATTTTTTTACCCGAGAAATTGATAGACAAGAATAATAATTATATTGAATGGTTTGTAAAAGTTTCTATTGATGTTAAAATTGTACATGTATTGCTCCGGGCAAACATAATCTCTATGAATTATTATTTAAAGGTAGTGCAGAATAAAATATGTTCCGATATTGCAGTGGCCAATATTTATCGCAATGATTCATATACTCTAAACTACAGTAATTCTCAGAACCTAGGTTACTACTCATATATTATTATACTTCCTGTACCGGTCAAATGCGGAACAATATAATTAATCTTCATCGCGCGCTGTAGTTGAAAACTTCATAAATCAATGCGTAGCGCATAAGGTCTATACGATATACTATTCTTATAAAAGTCTGTAATTATTGTTTAAGATCTGTTAATTGTTTGGAGACTTAATTATTCAATATAGTCAATTCATTATATTCGTGTACATACTCTCATCCGACCAATTTTATATTATTTATTCATATAATATAAGTGCTATATAGGTATTATTATTAATGGACAAACAGAACCACGTGACTAACTGCACGGGGAATGTAACAATTACCCTTGAAAAACCCAGGACAGACTTGCTCATTGCCGTTGTTCTGACACGCGTTGACATCAGGTTTTGTAGGTATACTATATGTTGTGTGTATAGTATTATATTTTTTTATTTATTATGTTTATAACACCCGTAGTGCATATGTGTTTATTCATCATCGTTTACGGGGAATTTTATTATACTCGTCGAAGAGTTCATTTGGAGCTGGGTTGTTGACGTCCTCGAATATTTTCAAAATACATTCGGAAAAATAATAAAAAAAATTTTTAAAAAAAAATTATAATTAATAATAAACCTTAAAAAAAATGTCACGGTCTTGATATTTTCAGCGTGGTCGTGAATATGTATTTTTGTTTAATGACAGTATCTCAAAACTATGATACTGTAGCATAGAAACAAGTTTTGTTTTGACCATCGTTGTACAAGCAAACTGTTATAATTGTAATTTAATACATAGAATTATATACAAACATATTTCTATATTCACGTATAGTTGACAAAATAAAATACAAGTGAAAGGGAAAAGATTCACAATTTTATATAATGACTATATAAGTATAGTACGTTCCTAATAAATGATTTATACCTATAACGTTTCAACGTTTGTTTATAATTATTTAGTTATCTAACTGCATTTTGATTTTAATGAAAAATAACTGTTTACTTTACTTATCATTTATGAAAATACGTAATAAATAATATTTTATTCTTCTACATCATCTTATTATTAACGTAGAATGCTATACATAATATTATAGTACAATAATTTAGCAACAGAACATGTGAGCTGATTGAGGACCTCTCTTTAAGCAAAACTATATAGTAGAGGATTGTCTTCAAATGTTGAAATTTAGAACGTAACACAAAATATTGATTATATAAAATACATATAAATAATATTAATGATAAAAATTATATTGAATAAATATTTTTGTTATTATTATTGTTACAATACAAATATTTTTTAGTTGATAATTTTAGTAGGAAAATTAAATATAATATATTGTGTTTATATATTTTTTTTTGAACTGTAGTGTTTATACTTACATACTATTAGATATCCAACAAGTGAAATAACAAATAGCTAAGCAGATAAAAAATATTAACATAGTTATATTATATAGACTATAGAATATAGACACAAATATAAAGATAATCGTCTGATAAAATAAATAATAATATAACGCATCGAAATTGTTAAAAGTAGGTTTCTAAAGTGTTATTTAAATTAAATACATTTTACTTACTCGTTAAAATTGTATGATGTTCAATAACTCATAACATTCTGCAAATGCTGAACGATGTAGGTAGAAAAATTAAATCTAATTATCTGTGGAAAATTGTGTTAGTTTTTAAATTTTATAACAAGTAATAATTATACGATATAAGTATTAGTTTAAAGCATCAAAGCGATATTGTTTATACATTTCTGCAGGTTATTAGTTGTTACACGCGTGAGGAATGTGATTTCATAATGATCAGAGTATAATTATATTCTCTCGTAAGCATATATAATACGTAAAGAAATATGTTACGAACCGAAAATCAATTATTACTGCAATGATATACATATTTTGTATTAACAAAAACTCTACTTATTTTCCGTTGGGTTTTCTCGAGAGTAATTTTCGACCGATGACGTTGAAACAATATAATATTATAATGATATAGCGAGTAGGTACACGTACGAAATATTGGTCGTATATTTAAAAATATACATACCTATATGTGTATGTGTGGTAGTAGGTACACAATAAATAATAATATATATTATGTATATTACATATATAATAGTAATAACACAGAGCAGTGGTTTATCTTCACAGAAGATTTTTACGATTTATAATAATAAAATAATGGCATGTTAGATATGCTAATTTCATCGTGTGACTACGTCACAAGACCGTATTTAACCTGAGACTGTAATATAATGTAATGATTTCCCCTTCCCCCAAAAACTAAAAAAAAAAAAATAATAATAATGATAAAACGTGTACGCACACACGTAACACACACACACGAGGAGACGTTTCAATAACCTATGCCATATATATGTATATATCTGTCTGTGTGAGTGTAAATATTATGTACCTACCTATATGTTTGTTTCTTATTTAACAGGTACACTTGCGTCAAGGGCATCCCTAACAGCATAGTATCTCGCGAGACCGTTCGCGTATCGCGTATTCCGAAAACGATAATCGTTGATCGTTGACCGGTCGTGAGGTATAACGCCTGCACCGCGGACGCGCGTTCCTCAATCTGTCCGCGTGAAATACGCACTGTGCGCCCGCGTGTTTGAAAGTTCGACTTCGCCGCATATTACAACCGCTGCAGCACGGCCGCAGGTTACAGGTAAATCTTACAGTTGTGATTATCAAACAAATATTATTATTAAAATTATTTGTATTAAGCGTATCTAACATTTTAATAATACATATTTACATACCTACGAGTTATTATTAACTATATGATTTGAGATAATATTTCGTCCCGACGAAGATTATTTTTACTTACAATGCGATATTATTAAAAAAAAAAAAAAAAAATTCACGATTAATTGTATTAAAGATGACCCGTTGTTAAATTATTGACTATAAAATAATAATCGTGATATCGTTTCGTTTTCGATCTGCAATGTTATCGTGTCGGTATAATGTTCGTAAACTGCAGTATGCGATACACGTCTAATATTATAATTTCGTTGATCTTTGTTTCAATAGTTCATTATTACAATGAATTGCTCGTTTCTAAGGCATTTAATGTAGGTAATATAGTTATATATTTAGATAGGCTGTTATTATTATAAAGTGATGGCACACTTTATAGTACCTACCTAGCGAATCGCCACGGTGCGTTACGATAATTATTGTATAAATGTACTTAGAGACCTTATAAGCGCGTGTGTACATGGGACAACGATTAATTCTAAAGACCTTCAAGCTCTATATAGTTTTAGTGAAGTAAAACATCAATTTATTGTTATTTATAATATAATTAATATTATTATCGAAAAGTAAATAGAAAAACTTTACTCGAATAATTCAAGGATGATCATTAATAAATTATTAGTGTAAATTGAATACGCCGTTCGTGTATAAGTCTTTTGGTAATATTTGAATTTTTTTAAAGTCTCAAGCATTTTAACAGTATACCTACACCAATATGTTTACTTTTCTATAATTATTTGATACGGCATTTAGGTGTGATTTTTTCTCCTTGCTCTCAATAGTTAAAAAAAACTTCATATACCTAGGACTTTAACCCGCCATTACTCATTAGTAGCTTTCAAGTACGTATATAATACTACGCCGTTAAACTCATCATGATCTATTCAAACACAATGACTTTATGACGCAATCGTATATTAATTCAAATCAAATTATACATTTTAATAAAACAAAAATAAATTTATGATCAAATTTATAAAATCTAATAAAAAAACAAAAAATAAAATTATAATTTATATATTATATTATATAAGTTAAATTAAGTTTCACACTAGCTATTAATTGAATACTTGTATATTTTATGACCGATTTGTTTGCAATATAATATCCAATAGTATCCAATATTAGTTTTATTTTTTCCGGTAAAATAATTTAGAAATACATTTTTCATCATATATTTAATTAACTTTAATTATCTGATTGAAAGGCATGATAAAATTTTAAAAACCTAGGCGTAAAAATATTATTATATGCTTATTAGAATATATATTAATTTTATTAAATGCGTTTATTTTGACCACAATGTGACGAACTTGTATATTAGGTCGGTAATTCGATATATTTACATTATAGTCAGCTTAACAAAGAGAAAAACATTTTATTCGTAAGTATCGAATATCAATTGTACTTGGGTGAACATTTTAATATATTAAATTTTTAACTACTTATATTATTAAAATTTATCGAATTTTTAAATTATTCAATAATTATAAAGATAAATTAAACATAAACATATATATTATATATATATAGGTTGTAAACCCTTTACAATTTTTTTTATATAGAATATGATATTATACGTCTTTAATCATGTATTTTTTTATTAAAATTCTCAATAATTGATACATTATATATTATATATATATCAAAAAAACTTTCATGGACCTAGATAATGTCATAATAATACCTGAATACTCAAGAAGTATTTAAAACAATGAAACTATATGCGTAGTATAACGTGCGGTGTTTTAACATGTTAAATAGACAAAGAAAATTTAATATTTAAAAATACAAGATATATACCTGCATTTGAATAATTATTTATATATTATTGTTTTAATAAATGTATTAACTACTTTGATAATAACATTAATTAATAACAACTTATATTATTATGATAAAGATCATAAAAATATCAAAACTGCAATGGTAACTGAGTGTTTCTATGAAAATGTATATTTTTTTAATTATTTAGTTAAGTGGACGATGCAAGTATAATTTTTCAACAATAGAATTTTAACATTCAATCATAACATAAATTTTACATTTAATTTTTCATACGTATATTTTCCTCGATCCACTTTTAGAAACGCCAAATACTAACAAGCGTTTTAAATTGTGCCAATTGTCATGTGTACATTGAATATATTATTATTATTGTTATGTTTATCTCATTTTTACTACAATAGACGCCGCTTAAAAGACTCACTTTGGAATTAGTACAAAGTGAGTCTTATAACCGAATGAATCTAATACCACCTATAAGCACAGTGATAAAAAAAACATCATTTTTAATTATTTATTATTTTTATTTTGTTAAATATTTTACTTCTGCTTTAATCTACTTTAATACATATGATATATTACTAATAAGTAAGTAAATTAAATCAGATAATACGATAATTGCGATAAAATTTGTTGTACACGTTATAAATCGTGTATCGTTATATGAATCGAAACCAGTAATAATCAACAAAAATATGTAACTTTTCAAAAAACCAATTATATTTAAATTTTAACCAACAATTTTTATTTTATGCCATTTTTTTCTTTCAAAATTAGAGTCAAATACCGAAGTGGTGAATCTTAAAACCGAATTTATTTTTATGATGTATTTGGAATATTTGAATACGTCCGGAGCGACCGGTCCGTTCTATAGATGATTTTATGTCTAATATAAGCGACTAAACCTTATATCCACGTGAGTCTTATAAACGGCGTCCACTGTATTATTATTTAAATCTAATCTAATTATTAATATTTTGTGTCTGTTAATTTCATCATTATTTTTTTTTTAATTGTTATATAATTTAATTTAATTTAAAATGTTACTGAAATTCTAATATTATTCATACTTACCGTATTTCACAAAAGGGTTTTTACCTGTTTATTATGCATTTATTCATAAATATATCGAGTAACGATGGTTCCTCGTTTTCACTATGTCTATAACGTATAATTTCAACAATAGTTTGATTTCCGTATAACTTGTATAGCAGAACCTGTTTGTATGTGGTTCAGTGTAATTATTATTTGCACACGTCGATAATTTATTCCCTATAAAATTGAAATGAGTATAAAATGTAAATTATTATAAAAATTTCGTATAAACTAGATAGGTGAATTTTTTATGTATACATAATTTATAAAACAATTTTATATATTTGAAAAGTATAATATATAACTGATTAATTCAATACCTTAAATATAAAATGGTGCAGGGATGAGACTTTTATTTTAACGTATTATAATAAATAACACACGTATACAGGTTGTTACCAATAACATTTTTACCTTTTTGGTATCACTCATTAATTATCATTAAGGTTCGAAAGTTTTATAGTTATAAAATTGTAAAATATGTATGAAAAAATGTCAAATATGCCAAAAAGTTATTCAAAATATTTAAAAATAACATTAGGTATACATTTTGTTAATAACGCACACGAAAAACAAATGAAAAAATTAATTTATAGTTAATATTTAATAATTATGCGATGAAAAACTGGTTAACATTTAAATATTTTTTAAAAATAAATAAAATAAAATTTCAATCGTGTACAATAAATTTACGATAAGATAATATTTCGACATATAGATATAGATTAAATACACGTTGAGATGTTATCGTCAAATTAATACTTGGCTGTAACGATGAAAATAAATATTTACATAAAATAATATTGAATTTTATATTCAATTAAATAAATTAAGAGCATATAAAACAGTATGCAACTCTAAGCCCTAATTATCATACCTATCTACTATTTCACACAGTTCATATAAATTGCAGTTAAAATAATAATACATCAATATATTATGTATCTTTACTGCATCGTTGCAGAATACAACATATACAATATATATAATTTACAAAGAGTATGATATTTTGTTACTGTATCTGCTAAGTACTGAATGCATGCCAGTATTATATGAACTATAAACGATTACAATGCTATTAAAATGTTGTAAAAACAATGTACAGTCAAGGGTAAATCCCCCGAAATTTATTCCAATACCCACGATTTGAAGTTCTAGTAAATAACGACCTGTGAGGGGGTGGGAGAAACTGCAACTTCCATGGTGGTAAATGTTGGAATTTCAAAAATCCGGTTTCCAATTGGCAAAATAAAAATACAATACATTATTATTATTCTCGATACCGCTGAAGCAGCAGCACGGCGTCTGCGTGACCGTGTCACTAAGTCCTGTATAATATATAAGTATAATATCTACCTACATATTTACTGTAAATAAACTAATGTATAATATATGTGTGTGTGTGTGTGTGTGTCTGTGCTTACATAGTATTATAATTATACGCCTAGGTAAATGTAAGTAAATTTAACAATAAGAATATTGTTTGTTTTTCAGACGCATAAAATCCTGTTCAGAGTTTATCGTACACGCATACCTACATCATCGTCATTCTACCGATATATAATATTGCTTACACATTATATTATTTACATATGAGATGAAAACGGAAGAAAAATGAAACCACAGTGCTCTACCATCGTGTTGTTTTACTACTGCTGTTGTACTATCGCGGTCCTGCGTCTGACGGGAGCTGTGTCACAGCGGCACGAATATGAACAGGACGACGCTATCGCCGACGTCCATCCTTGCCAGAGAGAATGTCGCTTGGACGAACCGCCAAAAACGTGCGAGTACCATTTCAAAGTGGAATGGTACTATACAATGAGCAAGGCTTGCTACGACTGTCCGTACAATATTACCGATTGTTACAGACCTGACTGTGTGCCAGCCGACGGCGTTGCAAAGCCCATTATCGTAATCAATAGAAGTCTGCCAGGACCTTCCATACAAGTAATAATAATAATGTTATATTATAATGCGTAGTATATAAATCAACCTATGTAATTATCAAAAACTAATATATATAATATATATATGTGTGTGTGTGCGCGCCTGTGGACCAGACTGCAGGATCGCATGTCCTTTATATATACATATATTACGCGTATTATAACAATGATAATGTCATTATTCAATTATTGTGCACCCTCCTGAACTTACTTTCCCAGCCCACGTCGTACTTGAAATAATATTATCATTATGTAGGAGGCATACTTATTGTGTTGTTCACGCGTGCGCCCTCCAATAAGTGACAAAAAAGTATAATAATTCGTAGGACTATATAGGTAAGTTCACGCGGCCAAACGTGCAACGTGCACAACGCACGGTGTACAGTAGTTGTTGGCAGTCATCCGTTGTTTTCAATTTTCACAATGGTATAATGTAGCAATAGGGAATTTTTTTCGTGGACCTCGTCGTCATATAGCGGAAAAAACAATGATAAAAGAAAAGATTTACGTTTTCGTCCTTGGGCCGTCTGCGGGTATATATTATATTATATTTATGTCGAGCACGCGGACCATAAATATATTGTTATAAATAATTATATTATTTTCCATTTACGAGTAGACATACGATGATAAAATTGTCGGTCTAAAATGATTATAATATTATGTGAAGATGGTGCAATTTTAAAGAAAATTACTTTAAACGAATTTTCGAGCATTTGGTTTAGGTACATTATAGATATAATTTAATTACATACATAAATTTAAATAGAATGATTCGCCGAGTTAATAATATTTAAATAGTGTTTTGAAGTGATATAAATTTTTTGTTTATTCTAAACAAGAACTATATTTTACTGTAAATTTTGAAGCAGAAGAATTTTTTTTTAAATTGTACCTAAATAAATGAGTTGTTTCTAAGCTATTATTTATTAAAATGTATATCTACTAAGGATAATTCATATTTCTAATATAATATATATTATATATATACTATTTAGTCTAATTACTTCTTGTGTTAAGACAGATTTTACATTAGGTATAATTTAAAAAAAAATATGGAATGTGAATAGATCAACATTAATAGGGTTTTCGAATCAATTTAACACCCATTCTTTTAAACAATTTAAACCAATTATTATATTACAAACTATTAATCTTAAAAATTATCTGCTTAAAAATGTACATAAAAAATATGGTTCTTGTTTGAAATAAAAAAAAAATTATTTATATCACTACAAAACACTATTTAAATATTATTAACTCATTAAAAACACTAAAATATGGAATTCAACTACCATTACTAAAGAGCCATATTTTCAATATATATAAAATTTGCAAATTATATTAATTTATAGTATGTGTTCTGTGGTAATAAGTACTTGCATTATTTTTTTTCAAAAAAATCTTCCTTTTTTATTTTAAATTATTTATCAAATTAATTTTTTTTTAATTTTAAGGTACTTAAATCAAAATTGAAAAAGTAATTTTTGAGTTATTTACCTTTGCGTACTAAAGATAATAATAGTATGTCCCAAATAATTGTATTAAAATATATATGGAGACTATAATGATTTGAAAATCTTACCTATAGTAGTTAATATTATAATTTGATAATTTGTAAAAATTGAGTACTTACACTAGAATACACTATATCTATTATCCATTATTACATTATATATTATGAATTTTTTTTAAGGATTTTTATACTTATAGTATATACATTTTAACAACTTAGAAAAATAATACAATCAAAGTTTGTTTTAGATAAATCAATATTTTCAAAAAAATCATTTGGTTAACAGTTTACTGTAAAAAAATGGTATAAAAGTTCTCATTTTAACCATAATATAATTTTATGCCGCTACAGGACACCCCTTAAATAGTATAAAAATCAAAAAACATTAAAATTCGATCTTTAACCTTAAGAATGCCTACATAAAATAAACAAAACTCCGAGTTTGAATAAATTCATTATTGAAGAAAAACAAGAGTGACAAAACATATTTGGCGCTTGTCTTTCAGTAAATTACCTGTATATCCAATACCTAGTGACAATTGCGAATCGTCATTAACATATTATTATATAATATGGATAATCAATTTAACCGAATTTTATAGGACATCGTAGTAACTTTTGCCCAACCGCCAATTTACAGCATATAGATACTTGAAAGTTATGCATTATTTAGGTATGCACTGTCAAGAATTTATTTCCAAACTGCAGCTCTATGTACCTATATTATTACACGTATACATATTATACACGTTACATGTTATGTACATAGACGCGCACTAGTTCTTAGAAGTGACCGATGGCCAAATGACCAATGCACATTTAAAATTATATTTTTAACGTTAATCATTGCAATATTGCATGCTGTAATGCTGTACCTATTATTATTTGTGCATGGACGATTTGGTTAATAATTACAATTTTAAACACGTATTTTAGTATTTAAAGCTTAATTAATATGAAATGCAACATTGAATTATTTCAAACAATTTAAATAGCAAAATATCGAAATCGTATAATATAATATATACTGACATACCTATTCAATTACACGAATGGCAATTAGAGAATCGAGATGGTGAAACGGTGATTATTTTTAATTTTCGTTTATAGTCTCCAATACTGGCAATACTATTGCAACATAATATTATGTATAACACATTATGTCTGTAATTAAATCCACGTGTAAATACCTATGTTGTATATTTATACAAATATATTTATATATGTCTTAAGTACACTTGTCTTAGTTGTCTTTATAGCTACAGCAATATTTGTAACACATAGGCTATTAAATTAAAGTTATAACAGCGATTTATCGACTTAACTGGTAAAGAATTATGAGACAAGTGAAGCAGGTTACTATAACAGGAGTCGATAACTATATAGGCATAATTTATTATATTTGTATTATCTCCGATCAACAAAAATGTCTTATTCGATAAATGAGGAAAACAATACAAAACACTTTTCATCGATGACGAATATTATTAATGTCATTTAATTGTACAACGAACACATAACGTTACACCAACTAGCCATCAATTGTAAAATTGCTTTTGGTTTTTTAAGTAATTATTTTCTATAATAGTACACAATACAATATAACATGTAATTGCGTGTAAGTTTATTTCATTCTTATTTATAAAATTAGTAGACATTTTTTTGAAAATTTTCAAAAACCGACAAATTTAATAAAATGTTTTATTTTTAATAAATCTTATTTTAAAAATTCTTAAAACATTATACATTATATAGATAGGAAAATCTAACAAAAAACAGATAAAAAAATAAATAAAGGTTCACATTTTTCATTCGACATTGTTATGAGATAAAAATATAATTATAAAAGGTAACCTAAATAACAATTAAATTTGATCCCAGGAGGAAACGGTTTCATTATAATGTTAAAGCAATTTTCCAAATTCCAGTTGAAAATGGGAAATTTATAATTATCTATACATTTATACTAATTTATAGCAGTTTTAGCCAGAAAAGCATTCCAAAAATCGATGGCTTTTATTTTGTTTGAGCTAACACTATAACTGTGTATACGATAGAAAACTAATGCCAGATTTCCACTACCTCAGTTTCGTTATGTTTTCCATATTTAATTTAACAAACGCATATGGATCAAAACGTTCATAATCTACAGAAGTATATCTATGAAAAAAAAATCATGATAACCAGTATCACATCTAACAAATGTATGCCAAGTAGATTCTATAAGTATCATCTAGCCTATTTACCTAGCCAGTACCTTACATTTCGCATACCTAAACACGTACCTAATAATATAGTAATGAAATATCAAAATATGCCATGAATTATAATATTTTGTCAAACGCGTTGAAATCTCGAATTTGTCATAATCTTAAACTCCTTTATCCGTTCTCCTATAGACCCCAGTGTTTATTGCGAAATAACCCGGTAGGGTTTATCGCGTGTATATATTATAATATAAAAATATTGTAAAATAATATAGTCATACACCTTAAATCCTTAACGCTCGCGAAACGTTATGCGTGCGTACTACAGCTTACCTATATAATATATATACTGACGATCGACGCGTGTATCGCGATTCGCAGGTGTGCTTGGGCGACACGGTCATGGTGGACGTGGAAAACGCCATGATGGAGGAGTCGACATCCGTCCACTGGCACGGGCACCACCAGCGCAACTCACCGTACATGGACGGCGTGCCGTACGTGACGCAGTGTCCGGTTCCACCACACAGTTCCTTCCGGTACGTGTACGTGGCCGACAACGAGGGCACGCACTTCTGGCATTCGCACTCGGGCTGTCAGCGGGGCGACGGAGCGTTCGGGTCGTTCGTGGTGCGGGCCCCGAAGTCGCGGGACGTGCACCGCGACATGTACGACGTGGACGTGCACATCATCACGGTTACCGACTGGTTGCACGAGCTTGGCATCCGCAAGTTCCTTGCCCACTACCACGGTTCGGGCAACAATAAGCCCGAGAGCATTCTGATAAACGGCCGCGGCCGTTACAAAGTGTTCGACGGCGGTTACCGCACGCCCCTGGCTCAGTTCAACGTGACCAGAGTGAGTAAAATATATAAAAACCTACCGTACAATATAATACAGGTAAATATGAACACAATCATCACTGCGCCACCTCTATCGGCTCTATCGAAGCCTAGTTTTTATCAATTTCAAGCCCAAGATGTCTAGACCCAACAAATTAAATTAGCTATGGCATTTGTCACAGTTGAACCTATCGGCGCCACTAGTACGAATTTTAAAACTCTTAAAAACTTAGGGCCCCAGGGGTGATTTGTGATTTTAGTGCCTAGCATACAATCTGCAGTCTGTCATCATGTATAATATTACATAGGATCCTTTTCTACAAAAATATAAATAAAATAATAATTGGTTGTGTCACAAAAATTAGATAGGTTACTCATAATCAGGGATGGGATTTAATAGCATTTACATATTTCTTATAAGATGCTTAAAAAATAGCAGAGTAAGCTAAAAATGTGTTTCATGATACAGAGAATTCAAATTAAAAATTTTATTTTGCTTTTTTTGCATATTTTGTGATTTTTTAATTTTTAGTGCTTTTTTAGACTTTTTAATACTTTTTTTTTTACCTGTTTTTGGAATCAAAATCGGTCTTATTTTATGAAATTATAATTTACCAAAATTTGGATAGGTTAGAATTAGGAGAGTTATTAGCAGAGTTATGTTATTTAAAATATGTACCAACTACCTACCATGTTTCACAAAAAGCTAAAAAAAAAGCTGAGTAGAATCGTATTTACAGACGTGTAATAACACAGCGTATAGGTATATAATATATAGCGCGATCTGTGAACAGCGTTTATAGTTATTGCTTATTATAATTATAAATTCATAATATACAAATAAGTAGATTTCTTGGTTTATTACAATACATGGTTCAGTGACTTGAATACTCTTCAACTTTTCATATTGAATACAAAAATAACAAATACATTTCTAAGCGTGATAATATAATAATATTAAATGTAGGTATAAATATAAATTTGTTATTTACCTATTTAACATTAAAGAAAATGTAATTTTCTATTTGTATTTAATTACTTAGTTTATAATTTTCATTCAGTAAAAAATAGGGAGATTAGTGTATTTATCAATTAATACATGTATTAACTTAAACTTAATCGATTATTTGAAAATATGTTTTGTTACCTGTATGCCTATATAAATGGAAATCAATTTTAATTAACTTCAATATTAAATGTTTTAATGTTTTTATATTGTTTAGGGTAAACGATATAGGTTTAGACTGATTAACGCTGGATTCTTAAATTGTCCAATTTCAATGAGTATCGATAATCATACGTTTACTATGATTGCAACAGATGGATATAATGTTCAACCAGTAGTAGGTGAATAATAATATAGTTACACTTAAAAAAATAATAAAATAATAACGTTATTAGATTCCATATAAGTTATATAACAATGATAATAATATAACGTAAATGTAAACATGTTTACAGTCGATTCATTTGTAAGTTATGCTGGTGAACGTTGGGATTTTGTAGTGGAAGCAACAGCTAATGTTGGGAATTATTGGATGCGATTTAAAGGATTAATGGACTGCGATGAAAGGTTCACCAAGGCCTTTGAAGTATCGATTTTGCACTATGATGGAGCTAGTGACGAAGAACCAGAGGGCATACCAACATATGACAATACATTTCATTCCGGAATTGTAAATATTATGCACAATTAAAAAATAATATCAATATTTTTTTGCTTTATGATTACATTTAATATTTAACTAATGTTCTTAAATACACAATAATTACAGCAATTGAATGCACTGAATAAAGGATCAGGATTAATGGACACTGCTACTGTATCAGAATTAGAAGACGCAACACCTCCAAAATACGATCTTCGTTTAGAGAAAAAGCCAGATGTAACGTTATTTATGTCTTATGATTTTTATTCTTTGGATAATCCACATTTCCATAAACCTATGTTATATGGATTCAAACAAGGTTAGTAATAATAATTTAATACGATTGTAAGTGGAATCGGTTTAATGAATAAACGTTTTTATATTAATATGTTATAGTATCGCATAAGTCTGAACGAGTTTACACACCACAAATTAACAAAATGTCTTTCAAGCTTCCATCATTTCCATTATTATCTCAAAGAGAAATGATAGAACCTTGGATGAGTTGTGATCATATAAAGAAAGATTGCTCAAACGAATTCTGTGAATGTACAAATATTATAAGAGTTCCTTTGGGGTCAGTCGTTGAACTATTTCTCATTGATAAAGGTAAATACAAATATTGGAAAAAAGGTGAAACGTATACTTAGGTACAAATAATTCACTATACCTACATATCTTCTTATTAATTTTAAGGTGTTACATATAACGCAAATCATCCATTCCATTTGCACGGACATCCATTTCGAGTAGTTGCGATGGAAAGAGTTGGAAACCATACTACTGTAGAAGAGATCGAACAAATGGACAGAGACGGGCGCATTGTAAGAAATCTGCGGACTGCGCCTCTTAAAGACACAGTGACAGTACCAGATGGTGGATTTACAATATTACGTTTCTTGGCCGATAATCCTGGTAAGTTGACAATGCAACATGAATGATATTTTTAAACCTTCAACAAATTAATAATAAGTACCTATTGGTTTTATTTAATAGGTTATTGGTTATTTCACTGTCACATTGAGTTCCATGTTGAAGTGGGCATGGCCACTGTATTCAAGATCGGTGAAGACTGGGACATGCCACCATCCCCTCCTGGTTTTCCGAAATGTGGAAACTATAACGGTAAAGGATTGGTGTCAATACTGAATTCAGAAAACATGGATTTGGCCTCGGTGTACGTGAAAAAAAATGAATCCAGTCAGAGTGACGATTTGGACATAGATATCGAAAGCCGTACGAATATGATATCAACTTTAGGCAAGTGGTGGCCATTCGTCGGGGGCGCACATCCATATGTAGCATCTACTGCTAGTATTAACTCATCGTATTTTTCAATTTTATTATGTATTGTGATAAGCTTTTTAGTTATTGAATAACATGAAGTTATAATAAGTAAAAAGCTTATTATTTATTAAAATGTGTATTATAAAATTTAGTTATAAGTAATTATTGTGTATTAAAATTTATTATGAATTGTGATATGTATATATAATATAGTTATAAATAAAATAAATGTTTACTTTGATCATAGTGAGCCATTGTCTTATTCAAATTGGTTGGTAGATTACCTAGGGTCTGGTTATTACAATAAAATTGGTTATAACACAAATATTCCAAAGTTCCAGTTACCGTCTACACTTAATTAACTGTTTAAAAGTTTTTAAAACAAATATCTTATATCAGAATTGATATATCTACCTACACAAATTAATTTTAAATGTATAATAAAAAAACACATTCATCACTTTGTTTAGAATCTAAAATTATAATTAAAGATTCTTATTTAATTATTTATGGTTACTTATCTGTAATTAAAACCTATTAGAACATATAATTGTATTCTGTGTTAAAATTATGTTATGATTTTATTCCCCCTAAAAATTAACAGACATTGTACAAAGTAGTTTTATTCACAACTTTAGTGTGTGTTCATGGAATTTGTACCTTTTTAAAAATTCACTTAATTGAACAAGTTTTCAAAATAAATAAGTAGGCATGTATAGTTTTATCAAGTTAAAAGTGTAAAACAAATAATATCAAACATTTAACCTTTATTTGAAAGATAGTGGTAGGTTTAATGATAAATTGGTACCTACTTAATTGTTTTAATATTCACAACTTAAGTTTCAACATTGATAATATTTTTACATTAATAAGTTCACAGTAAATCAAACAATCTAAACTAGGTATGTTATAATAATATGTCAATGTGCATTTTTTTACTCTATAGTTATAACTGATCTACAATGCCATTGATATCAAATAGATATTCAATTTTCGTTTTTATAAAAGACCTAACCTAACCCATGAGTAAATTATTAGTTATTCGATGGTATCTAAATATCTAATATCAATCCTTGTCCAGTTATGGACTCATGGATTTCAACAAACCTATAACAACTTCAATAATTTAATCTATTGTTCTTATTTTCAAATATAGGTACTTAAATTTATTTCTAAATTTAATACATATCACTATTTAATTTCATTGTAAATAATCCACTTTTAATTATAACTACAAATTGTATCAACAATGAGTGTATAGTTAATTGAACATTATGCAACATACCTTACCAAAGTGTGAACACTGAACAGTCTAAGTCGACATTAGTTCTTCTCAGTTTCAATATCCATCAGGTTCCAATAGGTTCCAATAGTAATAATTATTTTATTGCTTGCTTCCAGGTTAATGGTAGGGTAAAATATTTTTATTTATATTTTCTTATAATATTTATAAAATTGTACTGAGTATAAGTTTTTTATAAGCGGTACATTTGTAGTATAACATCTAAATCCTTTATTATTTCTCTATTTTGTTTGTTAATCTGACCCTGATATAGATGTTTTATAGTTAAAATCATATAACAATTAACAATACTAAGATCAGAATCACATGAAAAAATTATAATTATAAATTATCAAATATTTAAACAAATAAAAAAAATGTTGTTTTAAAATTATCTCAGAAAAACAATTTAGATTTTGGTAGATTGATTAATCAAGGACTTATAAATTGTTCAATATTAAAGGGATTGGTGGTGGTGTATATTTAAGGAATTAAGTATAGGCATTTTAAGATTTCTGATTTATATTCCAATAGTCAACGTTTTGAAAATGCCAAAATTTCAAAATATTCAAACTAAATTTTTGGTTGTTAGGGGGGGGGGGGGGGTGAAATTGAGAAAAAAGACTGACCGATCTCAAGTAGACATATTAACAAATTCAAGTCAGTTTTAAAAAGTATTATCGCATTACTACATCGATCAGTATGATGGAATAAAAATTGGATATTTTGGCTAAAATAACTGTCCACCACCGACCCCCTTAATCAGCATTAACAAAATTGTTCATATAAATGTTGCAATAGATTAGTATAAAGTTTAACTAGTAGTATACTCTGTTTAATAATTCACAGCTCAATTTAACTAAGTTTTTCTGTACATTCTCAAGCATTTCTATAGTGGAACTGGTATCAATAGCAGATTGTTGCGCAAAGATGCACAGAATAGGCATGTTCTATCGCTATACAGAATATAGGTAAATAATTTAGTTATGTATATTATACTAAAAATTAAGAAATAACACTATTTACTTCAACACAAATTACCAGCAATCATAACAATATGTACATATTAACAATTAATTAATTTTTAAGTAGTGTACATAAACATTGGGATTTTGTAGTAGAAGTAACAACTTTGTTGGAAAATTAATAGATACAATTTAGATGATTAGTAGACTGATGAAAGATTTACCAAGGTCTTTGAAGTATCAATTTTTCACTATGACGAAGGCTGGTAACGGAGAACTAAAGTACTCCCAGCATATTTCACTTCATTCTGAAATTGTAATTAAAATGCACAATTAATTAATAATATTAATCAATTCTATCACTATATAAAAATAAGAAAATACAACATTCCAAAAAAACAAGATACATATCATACATACTACAATATTACATCTAACTCTAATATCAATATACCATATTTCTGAGTTTTATTATACAAAATGACAAATTTTAAGCCTTTAATAAGTTAAAATTATTATTTAATATTAATAGTAATAGTACCTAGTTACACACATATATCTATTATATTTTAACTTATAGCTTATTGCCATATTATAATATTATATGAATATTAATAAAATAAGTGTTTACCATAAATTATAAATAGTAATTTTTCAATCAGAAGTTGTTTCTGGCTGTTGTAATCTTTTTTCGTGTGCTTTTAGTTCAGGTGTATTATCATACTTAAATATTCGAGATGTTTTTTGTTCCTTAATAAAATACCTGCAACAAACGCAAACATGATTGACTATTTTTTTTTTTTAAATTTATATTTATACATACAAATCTCTTTCTACTTGACTTTGACTTTGCCATTCTTTTATTTCATCCATAGTTAAAGGAGAAAACCTTAATATTAATAATGTAAAACCTCCAACAATGAAACCTAAAATAGTTCCTGAAACAAACATACATAGATATAGATTAGGGGAAAAGTTTATCATATTTTTTTAAAACAAGAAATTCAATTTTAAAAATAAATAAATTTGGCTTTTCAAATGAAATAATAACATAATAAGTTTCAAATTTTTTTATGTATATTGCTTTAGAAAAAAATTTAAGTATAAACTTGTTTTTATTTTAGTCTCATATTCATTTGTTTTAAATTTAAAATAATGTATTGACACTTAATAGTATTTTAATGGTAATGGATTTTAATTATTATCATATTTTTTTTTCAAAAATAGATTAAAAATAATACTTAGTTAAATAAAAATGGATTTTTTTCTAATTTTATTTTACAATGCTAGGTATATTAACAGACAATATTATATTTTTACTGTTAAAAATATTTCTAACTATAGCATGAATTTATATGCATTTGAATATTTATTCTTGTTGATCGTATGATATGGTAAGTGAGCACAACATATTTTATTTCGTGACATAACAATTTAAAAAAGAAACTTTTTTAGTGCACATTTTTGCATATTTCGTTATTTTTTTATTTTAAGGGCTTCTTTTACAATTTTAATTACACATTTAATCTTTAAGTTAAATTATTAAATTCCAATATTTTTATATTTTTAAAACAAAAAATTTGATTGTACACTATTGTTCAAAAAATATTATTTTTTATACATATTTTTTATTATTTTACTTTTTTAATGCATATTTAAGATTTTTTGACAAATATTTGGTTGATTTATAATGCATATAAATTCGCGCTACATTAATAACATTATGTTACAGGTAAGTAAAGACTATAGTTAAATGTTATACACAAGTCCAATGTGTTTTAAAATTTACATTATTTATAATATGAGGTATTATGATGCATTTTATTAAAAATACTTACCCAATGTAGATCCAACAACAAAACCTTTCACACCAAAACTTATTCTTGCAATTCCACCTACTACAAGACCACCTAATGCATAACTAAATACAGTAACATTTTGTGTGTAAGCATTCACGGCAGTTACTATTGTTCTGAAAAGGAAAATAATGAATGAAATTTTAAGTTTAAAAATAAAACATAATATATACCAATAACAAATAAATTATTTTTCAATTATACCTAACTTGAATAAAATAAATACTAACCCAATATTTTTATTTTTTTTTTTTTTCGTTCTAAAATAATATGCTAATAACAAATACATGACTTTTTTACTACATAACTATGGTATAATAATAATATTATGTTGAGGAATAATAAATTCAGCATTATTTTTTTCAAACAAACATTCATCAAATGCTTCAATCAAACTTCTATTTATTATCTGATCGATTTTCAATTTACAAAGCACAGATATCCCTTTAAAATTGTCTCCATTCAATAACTTATTAAAAATTTGTATTTGAAGAAATTATAAGATAGGTACCATGTATAATGTTTAATAGTGTATGAAATTAACAATAATTACCAAAAATTAAGTTAAGTCATCCTTTAATCATTTCAGTAAGTTATTTTCAAAAGATCCCATTTATTCTTTGCACTCGCACTAACAACATCACTACCACCCACTTGCTATTAATGCTATTCCATTACTATCTACACACATTTGTGATTAATGTAATACTTTATATAGTTGTTAAAATTCAAACTCTGATTTCTAATAACTAAAAATTTATTTTTAATTCATATTTTAATTTATGAAAGATTCTAAGTTAATTTGTAATTGATGAAATATTTTGACAAAATTCATAATATACCAACTAATAACCAATATTTACAAATCACTGAAAATAACACAAAAGAGTATGATTGATTTTTGAATTTGACATGAATAATAAAATTTGTTTGACATTGTATAGTACAATAATAATAATAACACCTAAAATAATATAAGTACTTAATATAACATATTGAACTTATATGAATAATGAACTAGACCAATAAAAACCTTACACTGAATCATTCAGTTATTTGTTTGAGTTATCTTGCCCAGCCCTGTCTGAATTTATAAAAATTGGCATAGTTATTATTTTGTATAATTATAATAAATATGTAATACCAATGCATATAAGATATTAAATTTGTTAGCAATCATAATTTATTATATTTAGAAAAAAAGTTACTATCGCCTTTACTTTATTAATTTAATAAATATAAAAAAGTAGGTAGTCATAGAACTTTCTTTTTTACATTAATAACAAACAATTTTGCTTCTTTCAGAATCCAAAACATAAGATATGTTATATACACAATGAAAACTTACGAAAAACAACCACAAAACAATGCTACTCTAGTTCCCCATTTGAAAACTCCTCTTGCCATTGCCAATGTAACTTGCGATTGTAGTTTAGCCTAAAAGAATATTAATGCATGTTAGACATCATAGTTTAGATCTATATGATAGTATATAACAGCGATTCCCAAACTATAAGCACTCAACAAGGGAGATGTGAGGTCAATATTGATATTGTGTCCACTATACGCTAATAAAAAATGTTGGGTCATTTATTCAAATGAGGCACAATATTTTTTATTTTAGGGGATGCATGAATTAAAAAAATGTTGAGAACCGTCAGTATAAAATATGAATTTAAATCTCATACTTTGGCTTCAAACTGATTTTGAAATAGTGTTGATTGGTTTTTATGAAAAAAATCTTCATAAGCCCGTTTACTGTATGATATACTACCATACACACCACCCATCAAACTGCTATAACATATTGTTGATAGTATAGCTCTTACATCTGGAGTTGGATTACCATCTTCGCTAAAAACAAATACAAAGTTTAATAACCTCATATGATCCGATTGAAATTAATTTTAATTTATTAAACATTAAGTCTTACTCTGGGGAAAATGTATTCAAAACACCTTGCCAACCACCGACTTTTTTTACTTCTAAGACTTCTGTTCCTTCTACATCGTGTTCATTTTTATTTAAGAAATACGCCGGTAAAAAACACCGTGTATGGGATAATTTTAATCGTCTAAGAAACATAGTTTTAATACATTTATATTACACAATTACTTTAAACGATAGTGTTAGATTAAAAATCTATTTACAATTTTAATTTAAAAACATTAAACTATAAGCATATTCATAAACGATTATGAGTAGGTTTATTATTATTAATAAATAAGTTTTTGAAAAAATAAAATTAAGCACACTTAAAGTGTAATATCACATAATATAAATTATTCACAAATCTTTCATGGTTATCTACTAAGATAACCGTGATTCAAATGATGAGCTTATCAGTTATCAACAGGAAGTAGGAACCAATTCTTTGGTTCGTGCTGTTCATGTCACAGTGACACAGTCTTTGATTATTCAAAACTCAAATCATCGTTTCTCAACCTTTTTTACTTTAAGTATCGCGATCCCCAAAGGATACCTATAAAAGTATAAAATATTTTCAATTATCTCACGATCCTTTTATCTATATTAGGTTCAAATTTTAACAAAAAAAAAAATCATATCATTAACCAAACGAAATATTATACCATTTAAAATATCAATTTATAAATACCACGTGTAGTAATTTAAAGTTTCAGCTGATAAAATATTAGTACATTACAACTTGGATTTTAATTTCAATTTTCAAGATTTAAACAAGTTTTGGGCGTTTTGGCTTGCTCGGTGAATAGGTGAAATGAAAAAATAAAATAAAATAAAATGTTTTCTACCTGAGCATAAGTAGAGACGTAGAGTACTTACTAAAATATTAGAGTAGAATTTTCTTCAACATATTTTCTCATGTACAGTCAATCAAACCATACTAAACATTAAGCAATTGAAGTATTGAACATTTTTAAGTATAATACTAAGTAACTTGAGAGACGAGAACTAAGACTATAGTCTTCAACTCGTTACTCATATAACTAATAAATAACTTAACAAAAAAGTAGTAAATTATACATATAATTATATTAATATGTGTATACATTTTATACTTACATCTTTATTATTTGTACTTCTTTAATCTCTCCATTCCTACTTATTTATTTGCTATTTTATTAAATAACTCATAGTTTTCCAAATTACAACTCTATAACATCATACATTGTAAAATATAGGTCTAATTCAATTAATAACTTAACTGCATATTTTGATGAGTAGCAACTAATTATACAGTGTTCAGCCTTGATATCTAAAAAGTAATTACTGCATGTTGACATGTAGTATTTTAATATTTGTTGTCCAACATCTCGCTTAATCTACATATCTATAGAACTATAGATAATAATTTTAACATAATTTCACACTAAAATAAATAGTTTAATCTTTAAAAAATTTATTAAAATGAATGTCATAAAATACATTTAATCCTCTTAAAAATAAGTATTTACTATTTACATACACGAAAAAAAAAGGAATTAGTTTAATATAAAATATCTATTCAGTAAATGCTCCTAAGTTACCAAATAATTCAGCAGGGACATCTTTTTTAGTAGGCATATCTTCGTCGTCGTTTTCTTCATTTTCTTTATCACCATCGTCTTCATTTTCATCATCACTAAATTCAATTTCATCTGGATTTATTACTTTTTCATTTGGTAAACGGTCTTGTTCACTGCCCAAAACAAATTTGATTGGTTCCAATGGTTTTTCTATCTTTTCTAATGCTTTTTCTTCTAATAACTTCATTCCACTTTTTTCGGGTTCAACCGAAATCACAGACATCATTTGTGCTGACATCATGTTCACTTGGATATTATACATTGCTTGTACACTACGTTTAATTCTTAACATTTCTCGGAGAGTATCTTCATTACCATGAGCTACTTCAAATGAGGTCCATGTCTGCCAAAATTCTTCAGTTACTCTAGGGTCACATATTTGACTACAATGTGAGTATATGGCTCGAGCCCGATCAATTTCACCTAATTTTGTTTCAAGTTCTGCAAATCGCAGATACATTGTACGAGCATTATTGTTGGTTAAAACTTCCAAAGCTTTCATATAGATTTCTCTAGTCTTAGGTATACCAGATATTTCTGCTGCTTTTTTAATGTATATGTTAAACATTTCAAACTTCTCTTCGGGTAGAACAGCTTCAGTGGCTCTTTCATAGACAGCCATTGCTCGTCTACCTAAACCATGTTTCTCTTCAAGTTTTGCATACAATAAATAAATACACTTAGCAAATTGTGGCGGGCAACTTTCTAGACATTCTTCAAAAAGATCACGAGCACGCTCAAGTTTTGTACCACCATAACGGTCCAAAAATTTTGTTAAATATGTATTCCATATGTCAAAAACATTTGGCCACTTGAATAACGCTACACCTTTTTCATAAGCTTTAAACATTTCTTCAAAATAGTTATTTTCTTCTAAAAATAATCCATAATTAATAATAGTTTGTGGAGTTGCAATTCTTAAATCTATAACTCGATCATAACAAGCCATTGTTGACTTTACCGTTCCAAAACTCTCTTCCATATCTAAATACAAGGACCATAATTTTAATGATTTATGTAATCGTATTTGAACAGTTTCAGTATCATCGTGATAGGCTACTTTCCGAGAAGGAATGGAAGTTGCTTGTCGCATTAGTCTCATTGCTTCATTAAAGTTTTCATGTCTTAATTCCATTTCTACCCATTCACACCAAACACTGGCTAAATGCTCAACTTTTATATATGACACTAAAACAGCTTTTTTAAATACTAAGCGTGCTTCTTCAACTTGTTTGGCTTTTTCATAAAATTTAGCAAACTCAACCCAGAGTGTATGCAATCTACCAACTGCTTTTTGAGGATCAACTGTCTCCACAGCTTCTGTAAAAGTATTTATTACCTGAACGTCATTTCCTTCATAAAGCTGTACACGTTTTAACCATTCTTTAACATTGTGGGGGTTTTGTCTTAAAAGTACAGAGTTTAAAAGTAGTAATCGTCTTTCAATCAGGTTTTCCAATCTTGCCATACGTAAATCAATTTCACAATCATCTTTCTCAGTACTATTTTGATTGGCATGAACAACTTCCATTCGTTTTTGTAAGCTTAATTCTTCAAATTGTGCATAAGCATCATAAACTTGTGTAAAATCACGAACCGTTGTAACAGTTTGAATAGCCTCTTCATATATATCTCTTGCTCTTTCAAATAATCCGCTACGTATGTAATAATCAGCTAAAGAGTTCCACAAATGACCAAGCTGATCAGTATACCGTCTTAAACCACTACGTATAATTGCATCAACATTTAATGATTTAATTTCTAAAGGATTTTTTGATATTAAATTGCATAGTTCATTCCAAAGTTGATGCTTGGATTTCCCATGTTTGGATACAAAACTGTCATTATTGACAATTTCAGACAAACGTACGGCAGCTTCATCAAGTCGTCCAGAAGTAGTTAAATATTCAATATAATCTTCTGAATCTTCTGGAAATAATTTTAAATATCTTCTATATATTTTAACGGCAACTTCTGGGTCATGACTTTCTTTTATAAATTTCAAATATAATGGCCATATTCGGACATGTTGAGTGATTGGTAAGGCTCTAAGAGCCCTGTCAAATAGACGACGAGCAACTGTGAGTTTGGGTTGTTTCAACATAAACGTACAGAACTCAATCCAGATACGAGGCATCTTGTTCATGTATACCAATGCTCGCTCATAAACATTGTTCACTTCTTCATAGTCTGGATTGTCTGTTGTTTTTAAATACTTGCGACGTATTTTCAAGTAACAGTGCCACAATTTGTAGCTGCCAGGCAGTTGTTTCAAGGCGCGTTCATACAGTACACATACTTTTTTATACGGCCCAAGTTTATAATTATCTATGTACCGCATCCAACACTTGACTGAATTCGGATTTCTTAATATGTCTTGTTCAAATTCTACATCTCTCTTATTCAGCCAGTAGGTCTGAAATATCACAGCATCCGACATGTCATTTCCGCGTGCCTCATTGACGTTGCTCTCAAGTTCCATTTTCATTTGATCTGTAAATAAGTGTAAATATAAATGTAAATCGTAACTATTGATTCATAAAATTCAACAAAGAAATCCACAGCTCATTTTTTACTAGACGATTGATTGTTTTCAGTCGTGCATTAATGTTAGCGAAGACAACTATGAACTAATCAGTAATTATGCAAGCTTAAAAAAAATAAAATAGAAATGCAAATATAATAATATAATACCTTCTTCAAATTCCAGAACGTTAAATAATGAATTGTAAGTTTTATTAAAAATACAACATGCAGATTAGACAGTTTTCTTGCGGTAGCTTGTACACGATTGATAACGTTCTGTTGCGTTTTTGACCGTATTGTTTTTATACCAGAAGTGAGGAACGTTTTGAAAACGTTAATACCCAATGCCGATTGTAGTTCTTATCAGTAAAATTAAAAAGACATTATCTTATTCGGCCAAGAGTCACGATAATTATTAATTTTTAATTTTGACTTACAATTTCTAAACTTTTTCGATTTTTTTATGATATTCTATTTCAGAAAATGATTTTTCATAAAATGTTAAAGTTTACGACAAACCAATTGTCTTGTAAGTATAAAAAAATATATTTAATAATAAAATTGTAATGTTTACACATTCAATATCTGTGTTATAGGTACTGCTCTACCACAAGTCAATAATGTTCGAGGCATTAAGAATTTTAAACCTCCAATTCTATATGATCGTAAGAAATGAAGGACATTTTTCAATAAAAAATTTATATTGTTATGTGTAATATATATACTGCATACATACACTTGTTTCAGATATTCAGATTCCAGAAAGGCCTAAACTCCATTATATTGACAGGGTACCAAATTATAGTAATTCTCAATTGAGACCTCCAAAAATGCATAAAATGTTGGGTTTGATGAGAGGACCTGAAACAGTTCACAACAAACTTATACATAAACAGTATGGTATACAGGTCAGTTTTTGAAATTTAATTTATTTTTGAACAGTAAACATTACACTTTGAACATAACTACATCGAGTACATTTTAATTATAGAGTTATAAAATAATTATGTGCTTACATTTGTTTTAATTTATTCTATAGGCAACTGGTGGAGGCCGAATGAGGTTTATACACTTTGAAGTTATTCGTATGGGCTTACTTAGAAAATTAGACTGGTCCAGGATGTTTGCTATTTGGAGAATTGATTCACCATGGCAAGCTGTCACTAAAAAGGTTAATTATATATATTATATAAGTTTCAGTATACAAACAAATAAATAATATAATTGTGTGGTATTACAGGGCCAAGGGCAGAGAATGGGTGGTGGCAAAGGTAGCATAGATCATTATGTAACTCCAATCAGAACAGGCAGAATTATTATTGAAATCGCAGGTCATTGTGAATATCTAGAGGTATTTTTGTGTTTTTTTCAATTATGTGAACGGTTGGAGGGCAATAATGTTGTTGACCAAAAACCTGTTTTTAATATTGAATATTATTTATTTTTGTTGTAACTTACATCCTCTGTAATATTATTATATTATTTCTTTAATTATCTTATCAGTTATTAACTAACACCTTACTATATTTTAGGTAAAAGATATTTTAAGTAAAATATCTGCTAAACTTCCATTTAAAGCCAAAGCTGTTAGTCAAGAAATTTTAGAGTTGGATTCAGCCAAAGAACAATGGCAAATTGAAAATAATCAGAATAAATATACATTGGAGTATTTAATTAAAAACAACATGGATGATTTACAGCGAAAAGTTAAAAAAATTGATCATAGATTTTTTGGAAAATATGTATAAGATAAAATGTGTTATAATAAGTCTAGATAGTTGAAACTTAAATATATAATTTTTTTTTTTTTTTTGTGAAAATAAAATAATTTGTACTAAAATTGAATAGTTAATTTTTTTCTAATCCATTGTAAATTCACAGCTATTTTAATTTATAAATTATTACTTATGGAGACTATTAATGAGTGAATTTACTAGCTACTGGCAGACTGATTACTATACATATGATTTTTTTAAATTCCACAAAATGTGTAATAGAAATGACAAAATATCAATATACACATAAGATTACTACATAATAAATAATATATTTAGAAGTTATAGTCGAGTCTGCCTGCCCGAAAATGATGAATTTAATGAGTGAATTGTAGGTATAGTTCCATACATAATAGGTAATATGTAAGACAGCCACAAAATAAGTTTTATTTTTATGTAGTTTAGTAATACATTGAAACCTGAAACCTCTAAATACTGTAAATTAAAAAATGAACAATATCAAAGAAAATGATGTATATAGTGCATATTTATATTATTAGTAAGTGTGGAAGCACCTATGTGTATTATTATTTAAAACAAAATCAGTTACTTTAGCTTATTTACAATAATATTTTGAGAAAATTTTAAAGGGATATGCCAAATGAGACAGTCATTATGTATAAGATAATAATATTATAATGATTAACATGTACATTGTAATGAAATATACTTAAACAATAACTATAACAAAAATGGAAAAATATTAACAATGATACCTATTTTGGAAATATGTAAAAACTATCAAATAACTTTAATAATCTATATAGGTAGTAGTGATATTTTGTCTAGAACAGACTGAACATTGTGGAAAATGGCCATTGACAGTAATATATAATAAATAAATCATTTTATGCATTTAATTATTATTTTTTTTTTTAGAACATTTTTATTTTGTGTTTGGCCATACATAAATTAACAAACGAACTGTATATGTTTATATAAGTAGTCATTAGTCACTAGTCACAATCAATAAATTTAAAATAAATATTATTAATTTAATAGTTAATTATAATTTTTCATTATCTTAATAAATCATTAACAATCAATCAAAATGAAAAAAATGTTAATAAAAAATGTGTGTGATGTCATTATAAAGAATTACAGAACATCTGCTATATGTAAAAAGGGGAATTGTGAAAATATTGAATTGGATACTGGCGATACTGCTATTAAACAAAAAGTTGAGTCCAATGATAAATATATGAAAATTATTCATGATAAACAAGAAGAATACATACAACTGACGAAGACTCAGTCACAAGCATGTATTGATTTGCGCAAAGAAATTGCTGCAATGGAAAAAAAACTTAGAGCATCGTATGGGTTTAGTGAAAACGAAGATTTAACTCGTTTTCCTACCTTCACGTTCAAAGAAGAAAAAATCGATAATCAACTCGATTAGGTCCATTGATGATGATTGAAAAGCTCGAATTCACTGAATTAAGAAAAGATTTTCGGGCAGAAAAAATTGTTCAAACATTAGGATATGATATTGATATACACACTGTTATGATCCGGTCGGTCCGACAAGATAACTTGTGATCCGTCTGTACACATCAGTCAACACCTGATTTGGCAGGTTACTCAGGATATCTGTATTTGGACAGATTGTCGTACCAACAGGATCATATTTTGTTTAAGTTACCTTTAAAAATAAATATTTTTTCTTATAGTAGGTGTTTGTTTATTGATAATTTATTAAGATACCTATACGTGTATTATTTTTCCCCTGTAAAATTTATGTAGGTAATCCGTAATTGTACAATCTTTTCGAATTTTCGAAGGAATCCTGAAGCATAATGATCATATGGATGCTTATGCTTACCTAACAGAAACGTTTTTCTTGCTCAAAATACATCTATCATCAGTTCATCACTATGTTTGCAGTTTATCTAATCCAATTATTTTATAATTTTAATCTAATAACAAAAAAAACAAATCAATTCTTCGTTTAAGCCCTGATTTCCTATTTTATAGTATCGTGTATTTGAATGTGTGGCGTGCGATGCGCGATGTGTGATCGCGTAAAAGTTGATATTCCAAAAAATGAACTGCTTTGTGGTCTGTTTCTGGGAAACCATCAGAGTTTCACGTATTCAAAGAACTAATATAAAATATATTAATCCAATACTTATATTGAAATAAATAAAGTTAACTAACAAAATAAATTTTTTTTAATTTTTTATTTATAGGTAGTGATTTATCGAACAAGCAGTTAAGCAGTGAGTATATTAAGGACCGTTCTTCAATGTTCGATTAGTGGCCGATAGAATATTACCGGTTAGTCTTAACCGACACTTAACCGGACATTGTAAAAATGGCCCTAAATAAATTTTATCATGGTTATATTTAACATCTTATACTATGTAGGTAGGTATAATATGTAATAATTCAATATACTTACAATAACACAATATGTATAGTGATAATGCGTTAAGACGTGAAAAAATGCAACGGCCAACGACCGATACTTTATAAATTGATTAGCTTATATGTTTTTGTATATGAGCATTTAAAAAATATTTTCTCACATTTCATAGTACGTGGATTTTAAAATTAAGGGATTACGCTATTCAAATTAAAATTCAAATTAGACATTAGGTGTTATTGAACTGATTCAAACGCAAATAGCCATGGCATGTCGGTTTTCGGTAACGACAGACGCTATCTATCGGGGAAAAGTCTCGTTAAAACTGTTCACAACAATCACAACTTGTTTGTGGAGTGCCAAACGGAACGACCGGTAGATAGCTCTGTCGCGGTACGTTCACTGAGACTCGGCATTGGAACGCAGAACGTCGACGTTTTCCAGAAGGACAAAACGTTTTTCCGGCACGGAGATAACGACGGAAAAGTATTGGACCCGACAGCGCGTTCGGTCCATCGTTGTGGTCATCCGAATGCGGTATCGTGACGTCATATCCGTATGTATCAAAGTGACGAGTCTACCAAATTTTATTGGACTGTGCACTACACATATATAGGTTGATGTGCAGTGTTAAATTTAAGATCATACTTCACAGGATCATTTCTGTAGTATGTATCGTCCCCTCCAGGTGCAAATCTGGAGTCGTCATTGGCCACGATGATGAGACATGGTCCATGTGCCGGAGCGTGAGGCTGCTAATGGTCTACTGCTAACGCAGTTGGAACATTTAGCGACGATGATCGCAACCAGCCGCAAGGTTGGGAGGTACGTGGACAGTCTGAGTGGTTCACTTTTATCAAATGTATTAAATTTAATTTAAACTAATTTATTTTATGTGTATAACACTTAATGAACAATTCTCAACATATTTGACAGATGTTAATTTGAGTGATTTAAAAAATATTAAAATGTTCATTTTTAAGATTACTAACATTCTGTATTATGAGCTATATCATTATTCATTAATATTTCATGATATATGCTAAACCACCAGATTACAAAATCGATTTATTCCAATTTAACAATAATTTAATCCGGCCGGGAAATTCAGTGTTCCCTAAGTTGGTACTTACATCGTATATATTTATCATTACGACTTCAGAACAATTATTTATTTATTTGTACTTTGTACCTTTGTATTTGTTTAAATAATATAATTGAATTTAACGAAACAAAAAGGTTTATAACTTGATTAATAATACAAAAAAAATGATTTGCCACTATAAGTCCAAGACGTAATAAAAATGATTATAACCTTGCATACATCGGTATTAGTCAATTGCGTATATTTTTCTAAACTGCCTGACATATAATATTATACATCTTTTGCGTCAGTGAATTTATCACAAATTAATTAGGTATTCATCGATTGCGCCAAGAAAATATTCATTATAATATTATTAGATATTTTGTTTAAATCAAATATGTATAAAAAAGTAGAAATGTTGGAGTGAAAAATTTTTATGTAAAATAATGTTATCAAGTCACTGTGGTCACTGGTCAGTATCAAAAAACCGTAAAATAGCATGTTGAATGTTAAAAATTATATTTTATTAACCAATTAATCAAATGGTACCTACTTGAAAATGGTTTTTGTCAATTATACACATCTATAAATATATTATAAAATATACATGATTTCCGCTTATCTTTTAATTTAATTTTTATGCATTGGCAATACGTTGTTTACCGTACAAATCTATTATTCGATTGTAATTTATTCAAATTAATCTCGTCAGCAAGAAGTCGATAATATATATATTATGATTATGCTTTTTAGTGTTTTAACGAAGCATAATATCGTTTGGACCATTTTGTTTACGAACATGGAATAATTAAAGACAGAGCGACTGGGCTCATCATAAACGGCTTTAATTATTCAGTGATGTAGCTGAGGGGCCAGGTTAATTTTTTTATTGATTTTATATCAGTACGTCCATACTCCACAGTATAAATAAAAAGTATATAAGTATATTATACGTATTCTTATAAGTTATAGACTATAGTTTCGTTATCTAATTAAGTATAGAATAACCTGTGTAATATAATGATAGTAGTCACAATAATATTATGTAGGTACAATATACAAATGTGTAATTATTATAGTATCAAAAATATTTACCTAATTAAATATTTCATTTTTTAATCGAATAAGTTGTCAATAGATTATTATTATACCTAAATAAAAAGTTATTATATATTTTGTTCATTTCAGCAGGATGTATTTAGTATTATAATATAATATCTGTGGTAAAATAATAAGTAGGTTTACGAATTATCTCTTTTTTTTACATGTATATAAACATAGTAGGTACAATACAAATTTAATTTTAATAAGATTTTTATTGCCCCCCCCCCTTTAAAAAATCCTGACTACGCCACTACTTTATTTTTATTTTCATCCACATACTACATATTTTGTTTCTATTTACGAGTAGAGTTCTTTTATTTGTTTTGATGTATCTCCATTTTTTTCTTCACTCATGAAATTGTAACATTAAATTAAAACTACAGAAACAGGGAAGCTTAATAAAGGTAAATTTGTTTAGCACATTTAGGTATCCTCAAAAAAACAATAAAAATCAAACAAAATCTATCAATGCCTATCATGTTATGTTATGATTATAACATCATTACAATTTTTAAATAAATATTATTTAGTGAATCATTTAGGGAGTAGTCTAAAATTGCTAAATCCTCCTCAATCGTAAATACCTATACATAACACTGAATTTAATTAATAGTTTATAGATAAAAATACATTACACGTATTTCACTCGTAGATAAATTAGATATTGAAGGCATTGAACAATAACAATACATATAATAATGAAAAAAATCTCGCAACGTATTTTTAATATTATAAAAAATATTATATTGCACTGGTTAATCACACCAAAGGATCTATAATTTATAATATACCAAAGAATAAGGAATGCAAAGTCATGGTATTTATAATATAATAATAATATGTTATTGTTTCTCATGTAAACATTTAAATTGGGTAGAATATAATAAATACTAATAAAATTCATTCGCCTAAATGGTAATAAAACAATGTACAATATAAAAAATCATTTTTTTTTTTTGAATAAAATACAAGTACCAGGCGTAAAAAAAATTGAGGCGAAAGTGAAGACATATACACAAACACATTATCTATATATTATGTGTTTGTGCGTGTGAGTGGGTGTACGAGTGCTCGTTTACTGCTCTAAATAATTGTATTTTCTTGTCGTATATGTATACTTAAATCTCGTGTCGGAGAATACGACAATAAATGTGATAGGTAGCATAAAAAATATTATTTAAACTGAGCGATCATCGCGGCGGCGTATAAAGTTAAACGGCCGGTCCGACCGAAGACCGTTTGGACGGCGTGGCGCTTCGTTGCTGTTTGGACGGTTCCGGTTCGGAAAACATCAGTACGCCGTAAACGATGTTCAGGGCGGACGCCACCGCGAAAACGGCGAACACCCACCAGCCGACGGCGGAGTGCACGTACGGATAGCACTTGATGACGGCGAACGCGACCGCGTACCCGAACGCTAGGGCCACGTGCTCGCCGGTCGCGTAACGTGGAACGGGCGAGTGGGGCACCAGGCCCACGCTGCTGGACATGGAGAACACGATCAGGCCCAGCAGCGGGATGAAGCTCAACAGCTGCGAGCCGAGCCGGTTGAGGAACAGCCGGCGGGCGAGGTTGTAGACGGCGATGACGACGCCGGCCGTCAGCGTGCCGGCCGCGGCGAGCGTGGCCGACGACTCCCGGTGGTTCATGGCCGTGGACACGAGGGCGCCGGCCACCAGGAACGCGGCCAGCACCGCGGCGATGAAGTGGCCGTTGAGCACGCGCACGCCCGAGTCGTCCACCAGTTGGGCGGCGTACGACACCAACACTAGCGGGCCGGACATCTGCTGGAGGGCCAGGTGCAGACCGAGCGCCATCAACGGCCTGTAAACGTCTGGGTGGTGGAGGCGCCGGTAGACGGACTCGGCGGCCGCGGACCTGTGTCCGTCGCCGCCGGTCGACGGTTCCGCGCCGTCTTCCAGCGCCCGGGCACCGTCCGAGGGCCGAGTGACCCTCAACTTGAGCCTGGAGTATTCGGCGTCGCCGGGGCGGCCGCGAGACTCCAGCCAAGCAGGACTCTCGGGCACGAACCACCGGACGAGCACGAACGACACGACGGTGAACACCGTGGTCAGGGCGGCTGTCTGCCGGTAGCTGAGCAGCGACCCGGCCAGGTACACGCACAGCACGCCGATGGCGGTGTAGACGACCGGCCGGGCGGCGGGCCGGGACGGGAAACACTCGGTGCTGTGCGCGGTGGCCGCTACCGTCACGATGCCCACGAACACGCCGGTGAGCGTGCGGCCGACCAGCAGATTAGTGGTCGTCCAACTGCTGAACGTCATCAGCCAACCGATGGCGCAGACCACGTGACTGAGCAGCACCGATCCTCGGGGCCCGAACGCGTTCATCATGCTGTGCGAGATCAGACATCCCAATGCCGCGCCCAAAGCCGCCAGACTAGCTGCGAACACGAATTAAATAGTTGGTTAATTGAAAAAACGTGTAAATCAGCAGTATTATAAATATAATTTATGTATATCGTAGACTTGAAGCACAAAAAATAATGGGCGTGTTAGTTTTCTTATAGATTCAGAACCTTTACAACAACATTATGCGTTATCGCTTAAGTTATATACTTTTAGATTAAAAATTCATTGCTGATCAATCGAAAACTATTATGCTACTCGAATAATTAATTAAGTATAGTATTTAATATTTTGATTTAAAAAATGTATTTAATTTAACTTCCCGACGTTTTAGTTTTAGTTTCAACTTTCAAGTCATATATATATAGTACCATATACAGCGTTTTAAACTTATAAGTTATAATTATTTCAAGCTGTATAAAGAATATATTTTCTGTCTAATGATTTCACATATTATGCAATGCGCAATAGGTATAAACTAATTATGCATATGAAATCGATGTTGATTGTCGATTCAAGTAAAACTAGTAAGAACTAAGAACTTTAAAAATTCAAAACACCTTAGTAAATAAAGTTTCGCTATAGACTTATGGAGTAGGGGATACGTTACTAAAATAAATTATTTTACGTGACTCGAGAATTAATAATGAATAACTCGATAATAACGTAAAATCTTTGATTTCAATAAATAACATGTTTTTTGTTGAAAAAACTGGTATGAGATTGTGTGTTGTTTATATGAATAAAATAAAAATTTGTCAACGGTATATTATAATTCATTATTAATTAATAACTAGTAAATAATAATCGTTAATAATAATGGTAATAAATGATTCATTAATTATTACTAATAAATAATACTGGTCGACAAAGACAGATAATTTATAAAGATGGTAATAAAATGATATCTTCAAATAATGGAAAACCATAAGAATACAAAATATGTTAATAATATCGAAAACAAAATTAATAAATTTTAAATAATCACATTTTAAAGTGACAACTTCGTAGAATAAAAGACATTTTTATACATTTTTTTTCAGTAGGTACCTCTATTTCTTAGATGGATTGCTATAATATATTTGTAGATTATAATGGTTGTATAATATTTTTTTTCTGTTATTTTAATATTTATTTTAGTAAATCTATTCTTTATACAGTCTTTATAATATTTTCACAAATTTTTGTGATGTATTTTGCACTGTATAATATTAATATGAACATTTTAATTAAAAGTTGTTTCCATAACAAATAACGACTACTTATCAATAATATTATAACGACTAGCGATCAATAAAATAAGACAACAATATTATTGTCGTGATGTTACATAATATTATGTAATCAAATGGTATACAGTGAAGGGGATACTAATGTCTCATACGCAGGAGTTATGGCCATAAACGCATCATCTGAGTTATTTATTTTGTAACTCATTAAAACTCAGGTCATATATTTTTTACGACTTGTAAAAATGATCAAAAATCAGTACTTTGAGAATCATCTACAAGAATACTGTACCACTGCAGTAGTATCAATATGTAAAATAATATCCTAATTAACCTAAAACGGCCAATAAATCTAATTTTATACTTTTAAATTATTTACATTTAGAAGTATAAAGATTTCCAGTGTTTCAGTACAGCATTTATTATTTAAAAAATATTTCCTACAGTATTAAACATGGTAATTCTACGCGCTGTATTTTACTATAATACTTATAATTTAATTATAGCTGAATATAACAAGATGGCAACCCACGCACACATTACGTAATACAGTCAACATGCATAATATATAACTCATAAATCAAGTTTGATTACACCCGATACATTATATGCAATAGGTATATTGAATGAGTTCCTGTACATATTATATAATATGTGTGTATGTCTACGAAAGGACGAAGGATAACAAGTTTATAAATAACTAAAAACAAACAAAGGTGCGGAGAAAATCAACGATATAAAGTCATGATATGTATTTTTATTATATAAATTTACATACCAATCGACTAGTTGAAAATAAAGCCGACATTGCTTATAAAAAATGAACAATATCTCCTATCGAGTCGTATAAGTATCCCGCTCATTATTATAGATACGCAATTATACCCGGTATATTAACGGATAGATTTTAATTTATAATAATATACTGTTATAAATTATATAGTTTATAGTAACACTTACCAAACCACGTCGAATTACGGTACGTCAGAGGCAAATTCCACATGGACACGCCAGTAAATCCCAAAATTGCCCCGGAAATCACACATGGTAACAACGATATCACGGCTATAAATCCCTGTAAATAAAAAACAAAATCACCGCACACGTTATAATGTAATTATATACGATCTGGAGAGCTCCATAGGCTCTCTAATATTAGCCATCATACATATATATTAGATACGATTTTTTTTTAGGTATATCGGTATAAGTATGTGAATCGCGAAAACGGATGATAGCCCATATTATATACACATGATAATGTTAAGTAGGCGCGTGCACAATATATTACCTGCGTCACTGAAGAATTATTCAACGGTTTTTGGACGTTTACTTCGACGGGCGCGGGCGGTTCGACCGGCGTACTCGGGCCCGGCGCGTTTTCTTCCATCGCAAAAAAAAAAAAAAAAACTTCTAAGCAACGGGTAGCAACAAAGCTAATACGTACAGTTTAGGGTTTTATACTCGTAAATTATAGTATTATATAATGTAAAAGCTAGCCGGCATCACTATATATAGATACGGTACGGATTTTACGCATAAATTACGCTCGCGTATTATTATTAAAATGTTATTGTTATCTCGTGTGATATGATGAACTATTAAGCCGATAAATAGGTGAGAAAAATATTAATAGTATTATTAAATAAGTGTAACGCGTTCGAACGATATTAACTGCGCACTGAAGTTCGAGCGCTACTACGCTGTTGTGTACTACTGCTACAACGGTCCTCTCCAGAAACCTAACGTCATTTGGACGGCTTCAAACCGGTGTCCGATGACTGTACACATTATTATCATCATATTATAATATTGTATTATGTTTACGTGTATATTATTATATATTATACTATATATATATATATATAGGGTGCACATTGCACTCGAATACTCGATACGCAACGACGTCGAGAATTCATATAATATATACTATATTAAAATATAATTTAATACCTATATATTCCACCGTTGCTCGTCCGAACTGAGTTGTTGTTATAATTTATAAATAGATGCTTAATCATTTTAGTATTTTATATAATCGGAATATAGAACGTATATTATAATATTATAGGTATATACTCGCAGTAGGTGGAAAATATTAAAAAAAAACACATAAAACCATTACTTTCTCTTATAATAATCTGCAGGTATGATGTGTATAAGGGTGACCATACTTCAAAAAAAAAAAAAAAAAAAAAACAGGACACGTCTTTTTTGTAATGAGTAAAATACAGGTATGTTGATTGTCAAAACACGAAACAATGTACAATATTTATAAAATTAATGTATTATAAATACTACGAAAAACTGGACAATCCTGTTGTATGATCACCCTAGTATAATAATTAGGGCTGGGATTTTGATGCAAATGCATTTTTTTTCTAGTGTTTCAAGATGTTGCTCCGTAAGTATAAAATTTGTTTTGGGTGATGCTTATTAATTTAAAGTAATTTTTATTTTGCATTTTTTTGTCAAAATTAACCTTAAATGCATTTTTAGGGCAGTTTTTGAGATTTTCTAGGGCATTAAAATCCCAGCTCTAATAATAATAACATACACATTATTAATATTATGATGCAAGCACATCACAGCACACGTGTTGATACACTTTATACATCAGAAAATATATCATAATACTCTTCTGGCAATTCATTATTGTTTAATCTCGACGACCGAGACAGTTTGCCTGGAAACATGGGCCGGGATGAGTTACGTCTATTTAAGTGCGTTTTCACAGCATCGTTTGAACCACACCTAATGTACAGAATATTTCTCGATTACTTATAGTCCACAGTACCATAATGTGTTATTATTATTATTATTATTATTTAATTTTATGACCGAACAAATCGGTTTGTTCATCATTCGAGTTCAAAGTGTGCAGGCAAAACAACATTATATAATATTATAATTATTGTTTTCACCAAATAACAATATGGAATTTGATAACGGTTCAAATGGCTTTCAAATACAATCCAGTAATTATATATAACTATACTAAAACATATTGTGATCGTTTATATATTAATAGACATATTTTTTTTAAAGATCAATTAAATGAAGCGCCTTTGAAGAAAAGAATCAGATCGGGTGCCAATGCTAGAGAACGAGACAGAACTCAAAGGTAAAGAATATTTAATAAGTAGTTAGTACCTATGTCTATTAATTATCGAGAACACGGTAATGTCCATTCTTTAAATTTTTGTTGTTTAGTGTTAATTCAGCATTTGATGTACTACGGGCTATGATACCCATTGATCCTCCAGACCGCAAATTATCTAAAATAGAAACATTACAGTTAGCCACAAAATACATTAGTCATCTGTCTCAGATCCTAACTCCCGGTAAATATGTCTTAAACATCATAGTTTATCATCTATTAACACCACAAAAATTATCATACAAATAATTGAAAACATTTTTCTTCATAGATAACTGTAATATAAAGTAGATTAATAACTATGTCAGACATAGAATACATTAATTTCTATACAATTATGGTTAATGTGTACTGTACAAATAAGAATTATTTTCTTTATCTAATAATTAAATTTGATTGTTTTTGATAAATCTAATACTTGGATGTTAGCGTATAACTGTATAAGTATAACTATATCGTTAATTGACGATTCTAAATTAGGTTAATAAATCTTTTTATTCGTTTTATAAATTAAAAATTATGAACATAGGTTTTTAAACTGCTGCCATCCGAAAAAAAATAATTTCACTGAAAAATATTATGTTTCTCTAACAAATATCACAATTCTGTTCAAACATTTTTTGCCAAATTACTAATGATTTTATAGAATACTTCCATTTATCATAAATTATAGAAATTACTAATTATCTATACTATTTTAATCACTAGTGTTTACTATAACATATGTGTATAGTGTAAGTATAATTTTAAAATATTAATAAACAATCACAAATAAACAATATACACGTTTATTACTTTTGTGACGTAAATAATTTTTGTTTAGGCAATGATAGTGAACAAGAACACAGTTTCTACGATGTATGTATATTTTGTTTGACAAATAAAACTAATTCTTGAATAGCATACAAAAAACAATCCTTACAGATTTCACCAATATGTATTTATTATTTTATAATCTATATCATATTATGTATATTTATTTATAATTTTTTTTTTATGTATAAATTATGTGAGTAATATAGTTAAAGCTAAGTATATTTACATTTACATTCAAATAAAAAAAAAATATACTGTAATTGTCATATTATATACATATATTAGGTATGTGCACAAAAATTTAGAGGAGAAACTAAAATAAACCAAACACCAAAAAACAAAACAAAATCAAATATTATCTGTTACTGTAAACGGTCATGTAACATTGGGTAATTATTTTTATCTCCAAAAATAAATTTAATTTAAACACTACAATTTATCATTTTATGTACTATACCTTTAGATAAATTACTTACGTAATATTTATATGTATATGTATGATTAAATTTTAAACTAATTAAAGTTAACAAGAAAAATTGTTTTTGCTGCTTTAAAATAGCACCATATTTTTGGTAATCATTTCTATATTACATAGTTATTGATAAATAATAAATAAATATAGTATAATTAGAGTAGTAAATGTACTTTAATAGTTATAAGTAATATTATTAAATACCTAGCAATAACATAATATTTTTTTATTACACAAAGGTTATAAAATGTTGATAGAAATAAATTAAATTTAACAGTTCTAATAAATTGTAGTCAATATTTTTTTTTTCAAAATTACAATGAGTTGTGAATCATTAACTTTTTTTCACTACAGGTTATAATTAAAACATTATCATATCAGAATAACTCATTTGGAGCATTGGGGTAAATTTATAATTTATAGGTATGCATTAATTGAAAGAAGCTAGTATTAGTCTAATCTCTATAGAAATATAAGGATAAATAAAAAGATTGATTTTAATAAGGGTGATGCAAATACAAAAATGTATTTGCAATTAATATTTTTTTTTAACAAGTAACTAATTATTAAGTACTTATAACTTATAAGTACAATCTTAATAAAAAAAAAAATTTAACTTATTATACTTAAATACAATATAATTTTTTTTTAATTAATCATTAGTTTAAAATTTTATTGCATTTTGGCTATTATTTGGCATATTATGCGATAAAATAATAAGAAGGTTTACGAAATATCTTTATACACATATTTATATAGTACAATACAAATTTAATTTTTATAAGATTTTTTATTAACATCCCTCCCTTTTAGTAATTCTTGCTATGCCACTGCTTTAGTTTATTTTCATTTTCATCCACCTACCACATATTTTTTTCTACTTACAAGTAGTGTTCTTATACTTGTTTTGATGTATCTCCATTTTTTTTTTTTTAACTCATCAAGTAATTTATCATTAAGTTAAAACTACAGAAACAGGTAAATATGTTTAGTACATTTAGGTACCCTCAAAAAAAACAATAAAAAATCAAACAAAATCTATCAATGCCTAACCCTTTGTTACAACATCATTACAATTTTAAAATAAATATTATTTAGTGAATCATTAAGGGAACAGTCTAAAATTGCTAAATCCTCCTCAATCGTAAATAGATATCTATACATAACACTGAATTTAATTAATAATTTAAAGATGAAAATACATTACACGTACTTCACTCGTAGATGAATTAGACATTGAACAATAACAATATACAATATTGAAAAAAATCTCGCGACGTATTTTTAATATTATATAAAATATTATATTGCTCTGTTTAATCACACCAAAGGATCTATAATTTATATACCAAAGAATAAAGAATGCAAAGCCACAGTTTGTGTCGGTATTTATAATACAATAATAATAATATGTTATTGTTTCTCATATAAACATTTAGATTGGGTAAAATATAATAAATATTAAATACTAATAAAATACTGTACAATATAAAAAATCGTTTTTTTTTTTTTTGAATATAAAATACAAGTACCACGCCTAAAAAAATTGAGGCGAAAATGAAGACATACACAAATACATTATCTATAATATGTGTTTGAGCGTGTGAGTGGGTTACGAGTGCGCGTTTACTGCTCTGAATAATTGTTTTCTCTTGTCGTATATTATGTATTCTTAAATCTCGTGTTGGAGAATACGACAAAACGTGATAGGTAACATAAAAAATATTATTTAAGCTGAGCGATCATCGCGGCGGCGTATAGTTAAACGGCCGGTTCGACCAAAGACTGTTTGGACGACTTCGGTTCGGCATACACTATTTTGCCGTAAACGATGTTCAGGGCGGACGCCAACGCGAAAAAGGCGAACACCCACCAGCCGTAAGCGGCTTGCGCGTACGGATAACACTTGATGACGGCGAACGCGACCGCGTACCCGAACGCTAGGGCCACGTGCTCGCCGGCCACGTGCCTACAGTCCACGGTCTTGCCGACCTCGTGCTTGCAGTCCACGGTCTTGACGGCCAGGGTCTTTACGGTCAGGGTCCTGTCGCCCACGTACTTGAGGGTCGTCTTGACGTCCACGGTGGTATTGTCGACCACGCGCTCGTCGGTCTTGTAACGCGGGGCGGTGGACCGGGGCATCGGGCCGGCGCTAATGGACATGGAGAACACGATCAGGCACAGCAGCGGGACGAGGTTCTCCACCAGCTTCGAGCCGTACCGTTGGAAGTACTTGTAGACGACGATGACAACGCCGGCCGTCAGCGTGCCGATCGCGGCGAGCTTGGACGCCGACGCCCGGCGGGCAATGCCCGTGGACACGAAGGCGCCGGCCACAAGGAACAAGGCCAGCGCCGCGGCGACGTACTGGCCGTTGATCACGCGTATTCCCGAGTCGTTCACCAGTTTCACGGCGTACGTCACCAACACCAGCGGGCCGGACATCTGCTGGAGGGCCAGGCGCACGCTGCGCGTAAGGAACGGCCGGAAAACGTCCGATTGCATGATGTTCGAATAGAAAGCATCCTCTGCAGCCGGGGATTCTTCGTCCGAGTAGCGGAGGATCCGATAGACGCCGTCTTCAGTCATGGATTTGACGTCCGGCTGGTGGTGCTGATTGACGGCCTCGTCGTCAGCCGCGGATCCGTGTCCGGTGCTGAGGACGCTTTTCAGCGTCCGGGTGCCGACCGTCAGGTGGGTGAACTTCAACTTGTGCCGGAAGTACTCGGCGTCCCCGGAGAAGCCGTGAGACTCCAGCCAATCAGGACTCTCGGGCACGAACAACAAGACGAGGAAGAACGACACGACGGTGACCACCGTGGCCAAGCCGGCCGTTTGCTCGTAGTTGAGCAGCAACCCGGCCAGGTACACGCACAGCACGCCGACGGCGTTGAAGACAATCGGCCGGGCGGCGGGCCGGAATGGGAAACACTCAGTGCTTTGCTCGGTGGCCGCTACCGTCACGACGCCCACGAACACGCCGGTGAGCGTGCGGCCCACAAACAGATAAGCGGTGGTCGAACTGCTGAACGTCAAAATCCAACCGACGGCGCAGATCACGTGACTCAGCAGTACCGATCCTCGGGGCCCGAACTCGTTCATCATGCTTTGCGAGAGCAGACATCCCACTGCCGCGCCCAAAGCAGCCAGACTAGCTGCGAACACGAATTAAATAGTTAGGTTATTAGAAAAGCGTGTAAATCAACAGTATCAAATATATAATTTATGTATATCGTAGATTTGAAGCACAAAAATAATGGACGTCTTATTTTTTTAGATTCAGAACTTGAACAATGACATTATATTATCGCGCTTGAGTTATGCGATAATACCTTTAGATTAAAAATTCATTGCTGACCAATCGAAAACTATTGCTAGGTATACTCGAATAATTAATTAAGTATAGTATTTAATACTTTACACACTAGGCGAATAGTGCGCCACGCGGGCGCGATTATAAATGCCTCGAATTTTATTCGCTAGAACACAAAGCTTACATACTACAATTTTACGCGATTAGAAATCGCGCCGTACCATAATGTTATTCGAGCGATTACTCATGTTTAAAATATTTTAATAATCTTCTCTTTAATCTCTTAATTTTAAAATGAATAAAAATATTCATTTTCTGTTTCAATATGCAAACTTTGACGATTTATTTGATTTAAGAATATCGCTTTAACTTATTAATCGTTCAACATTAGCGCTGAGATTTTGCAGCTTTAACACGAACAAGTAAAATACTAATATGTATTTTTTAACTCGTTGGATAAGTATTGCAATAATTTAGGCAATGACATTTGTCGTATTTATTCTAATCATCTAATCTATTATGTTCTATTAAATCTGTATAGGCATTCCATATTTAGATTATTACGACTAGAATTAACAAGAACCTAACCAATACTATAAAAGTAAAATATAAAATATATATTTTTTCCAATTTCTAGGCTAAAATAAATATAATTTAAAAGCATTTTATTGAGTTTTAAGTAATTTTGGATTTTTTTGGGGCATATAAGATTTTTTAGGCGATTAAAATCTCTGCCTTAATTATTATAATTATTATAAATATAATACAAACATACGGCGGTCGACGGTAAACGGTTTATTCGGCTAGTTGTAAATAAAGCCGACATTGCCTACGAAAAATAAACAATATCTCCAATCAAGTAATATTATGAGAGTATCCCACTTATATTTGTATAGATACCATTATACCCTGTATTACGTAGATTTTGTAATAATATGTAAATTTTATTTATACTGTTATAAATTATATAATTTAGTAACACTTACCAAACCACGTCGAATTATCGTACGTCAGAGGTAAATTCCACTTCGACACGCCAGTAATTCCCAAAATGGCCCCAGAAATCACACACGGAAACAACAATATCACGGCTATAAATCCCTGTAAAAAAAATCAAAATCACCGCACACGTTCGTTATAATGTAATTATACAATCGGGAGAGCTTTAATATGGGTATATACTATATACACATTAAGGCTCTCTAATATTAACCATCAAACATTTTACAAGTATGCGAATCGCGTAAACGGGCGGTAACAATTTTAATTTATAAGCAACCTATATATATATATTATACATACGTAAGACAATATTAAGTAAGCACGTGCATATTATATTACCGGTGTCTTTGAAGATATATTCCATGATTTTTGGACGTCTACTTCGACGAGCGGTTGGGTCGGCGCGTTTTCTTCCATCGAAAAAAAAAACTTTAAGCAACGGGTAGCAACAAAGTTAATACGTACAGTTCAGGGTTTTATACTCGTAAATTATAGTATTATATAATATAAACGCTCGCCGGCATCATTATATATGGGTACGGTACGGGTTTTACGCATAAATTACACTCGTATATTATTATTAAAATGTTATTGTTATCGTGTATGATATGATGGACTACTAAGCCGATAAATAGGTAAGAAAAATAATAATATTATTAGGTATTAAATAGGCATACGCGTTGGGACGACATTAACTGATCACTGAAGTTCGAGCGCTACTACGTTGTTGTGTCCTACTGCTACAACGGTCCTCTCCAAAAAATCAAACGTGATTCGGACGGGTTCAAAGAATCAAACCGATGTCCGATGAGTTGTACACCCAAGGTTTAAACAGGTTAACTATTGCCGGCTCGGCGGCTCGCTACACGTTCTGTTACGGTTCAGTAGTTCATATTTTTACCACACGCGTAAAGCGCTAGTAGTAAGTAGAGCTATATTTTACTAATAGTGTATCCTACATGATAGAATTTATGATCATACATTTAATATAAATTAAATAATAAATATAAATATATTTATTCAGATATCTATTATGTCGATATATATTACTAAAGGATGGTTTAAAAACATCCAGTCATCTTCAAAACTTTTTAAATAATCTCCAACCCAGCTAATTACCTACATTATTATAGATATTTTATGAATGACATTCAGTGGTGGTTTTGATCTAACCTCAAGAGGGGGGGGGGCGTTGTAAAAATGTAAAGCCCCCACCCCTCAATAAAAATTACTATTAAAATTTAAATTAAAAATTATGAACATAGGTTTTTAAGCTGCTGCTATCCGAAAAAAAATAATTTCACTGAAAAATATTATGTTTCTCTAGCACGTATTATAATTCTGTTAACATATTTTTTGTCAAATTACTAATGATTTTATAGAATACTTCCAGAAGATCAATCAATTAACTTCCATTTATCATAAATTACACCATTAATGATTAATCACTAATGCTTATTATAACATATGTGTATAGTGTGTGTAATTTTAAAACATTAATATACATTTACAAATAATATACAATATACACGTTTATTACTTTTGTAACATAAATAATTTTTGGTAAGGCAATGATAGTAAACAAGAACACAGTTTCTACGATGTATGTATATATTGTTTGACAAATTAAATTAATTCTTGAATAGCATACAAAAAACAATCCTTACAGATTTCACCAATATGTATTTATTATTTTATAATCTATATCATATTATGTATATTTATTTATAATTTTTTTTTTTTATGTATAAATTATGTGAATAATATAGTTAAAGCTAAGTGTATTTACATTTACATTCAAATAAAAAAAAAAAAATATACTGTGATTATCATATAATATATACATATATATGTGCACAGAAATGTAAGCAGAAACTAAAATAAACCAAACAGGAACACTAAAAAACAAAACAAAATCAAATATAATCTGTTACTGTAAGAGGTCATTTAACATTTGGTTGATTAATTTTATCTCCAGAAAACAAATTTAATATAAATACTACAACTTATTATTTTATGTACTATACCTTTTATTATATTTAAGACAAATTACTTACGTAATATTACGTAATATATATATAAATATGTATAATTAGTTTTTATACTAAATAAAGTTAACAAGAAAAATTATTTTTGCTACTTTAAAATAGCACCATATTTTTGGTAAACATTTCTATATTACATTTGATTATTTAGAATAAAAAAAAAAGGTTTTTGATAATCCATTTTTCCATGCAAGAAAAGTGTGTTAATTAAATTTTTAATTTATAACTGAGATTTAATAATTAAATATTTTATGATTATGATAATAATAATTATAATTAAACATGGTTATTGATAAATAATAAATAATTATAGTATAATTTGAGCAGTAAATGTACTTTAATAGTTCAGTAAAAACATAATATTTTTTCTATTACACAAAGGTTATAATAAAATTTTGATAGAAATAAATTAAATTTAACAGTTTTAATTAATTGTAGTCAGTAAATTTTTTTTCAAAATTATAATGATTAGTTAATCATTAACTTTTTTTTTCACTTAAGGTTATAATTAAAATACTATCATATCAGAAAAACTTATTTTGTGCATTAAGGTAAATTTATAATTTATATGCATCAATTTAAAGGAGCTAGTATTAATCTAATCTCTAGAAATGTGACGGATTGATTTTGATAAGGGTGATGCAAATACAAAAATGTATTTGCAATTATTATTTTTTTTTTAACAAGTAACTAATTATTAAGTATTTATAAGTACAATCTTAATAAAATGTTTTTAATTAAAACAGTTTAATATAAACATATATCTTAATTAAAAAAATTTAAACTTATTGTATTTAAATACAATAAATTTTTTTTTAAATTAAACATTAGTTTAAAATTTTATTGCATTTCATTTTTACATTTAATTAAGTGCACAATTTAATTTTAACTTGAAATCTCTATAAATAAACTTAAAATATTTAATAGATAACATAAAAAATATGTACCAAACATTGCATACACTTAATAATTAGTTATATAATAACTAATATCAAATATTATATTGTGCTACTACACTTATGACTTTTGTTAAATTACCATTCGCCTTAAAATTGTGTAAGCATAAATTGAATATTTACATTAAAAAAAAAATATAAATAGTATAAATAATAATAATAATAAAAAAAAATATAATATTTTTCTTCTTTTATTACATTTAATAAAACAATTTAGTACAACTTTAAAAATTATACTTAATCATACTATAAGATATCATTAATAATTGCTAATTTACATTGATTACCCTTCTGGTTATTATGTAATTTTTTTTACAACATGAATTATTCAATATTTTACCCGGGTGTTGTAAATAAATTGAAAAAATTATGGTCTTCCTCGAGCAGCTTCTTCAAGTGCACGAACTTTCATTTCTCGTTCTCTTTGTTGTTGTTGCCTAAAATATTACAAAGCATAAGTGTTATTGACAACAACCAATACTGTTAAAAGTCTGATTTTAAAATAAAATATCCACACAAAAATGTCTTTAAAAAAAAATCAATTTTTAACTTAAACTTGCATTGAAATAAAAAAATTAAATTTCACAAGTACATTGGTCACAAACCTATTGGACTTGGTATATAGTATTTATACAGGTTAGGAAGAGTATTTTATGATGTACTAGTATGAAAAAATTAATATTTCAATCAAATTTATAATATAATTAGATAATAATTATTAAAATAGTCGAACAGGATACACAAACTAGATTTGAAACATTCACCAGATGTATTGTTTCTATATTTTATATTTATGTACAAAAAAAAAAATCCATTATTGTAAGTTTTGATATTAAAAGTAATAAATCTCCATTTTCAAATTATAAAGGTAAAGTATGTACATAAGTTAATAGGATATTTAAATTTTTAAATTGCAAAATTTTACATACTCATAAATCATAAGTCATATCTTATTTTTCACAGATTTTAAACACAATACATTCATAAATTAAATCTGAAAATCTATTCATAATAATAATCATTACATCACTTTAAGTATTAAGTTTTACTATTTTACTAACTCATACTGGATGTCAATGTGCCAAATGGGTGAACCAATATTTTAATTCTAATTAGATGTAAAATAATCAATTGATTGTTAATTTGTGATTAGTCTTAAACTAAAACTGTATATATCCAATTAAAACTTAAGTTAGTTAATAAAAATTCAGTGAAAAAAACATCTTATCACAGTATTAAACATCAAAAGTGTTTGAAATTTATGCTAATAATTATATTTTAGAATTATATAATGTAAAAAATATAGATGAAGCTTATTAAGGCTATAATCTAAAAAAATTTTAATTTAAGTTTAAACATACCTAATAAATTCCTCATGAGCCATTAAAGCTGGATGTGGAAAACGTTCACGTTCCATCATCATTTGTCTTTGAAAATGTTCATGTGCGACCTAATGAAATGTTTTTAAATAAGAATATATATTATAAATAAAACATACAAACACATTAAGATCAACTAATGTACAATTTCATTCCCATTACCAAAAAATCATCAGTTATATTTTAAATTATGAAATCAATATTAAATGATCTTACTTGATCAGGAAATGGTCGAACTTGATCTGGAAATGGTCGAACTTGATCTGCAAATGGCCGGGCTAAAACATCACTGGGATGATGAAGTCCTAACGTTGGATCACGACCAGGTATGAGGTTTGGACGAGGATAACCACCAGAAGCTAAAATTTTTTTTAATTTAACTTATATTAGTATACTGGAATAAACAGTAGAAATATTCAAATAACAAAACCTTTTAATTGTAGTGCACCAAAATCAAAAATTTTGTGAATACATTTCAATAATCATTTTTATAAACAAACATGGCAATATAATCATATTTGTAATTACATTTTCTAGGTTAAAATATGTAAACTTTAATTAATTTAAACAATTATTGGAATAAAAAAATTATTTAAATTAATATTCCCAGAATGAAAATAGTTTTAAATTGAATATAAAAAGTAATTTAGTACATTAATGCAATTTATAATTTGTCATAACCACATGTTTTGTAACAGTTATGTTACTTATGCACAACATACTAAAATATACGTTCAGTCATTTCAATATTATGTTGTAACCTTAAATATTAAAGAGAATTGACCTATTATTAAACTTTTAATAGTTATTCATAATATTGTATGCTTAGAAGTATGTAAATTATTGAAATTTAAAAATGCTCATAATACTTATGCAATTTAGTTAAAATATTATAAAAACCATTGAGAACCATGGATAATGTTCTTACTTTTAATTTTAATAATCAAAATTTAAAACAACAAAAAATTGCAACCACGGAGCATAAATGTGCAATGTTCTTTGTAAGATAAGGACAAATAATTAAAGGTATGATGTATTCTTGATGGAAAATATCAAATAAATACTTATTTTATGATTTTCCGTGAGATAATTTTTATAAACAATTTTAGCTGTTAGATTATATACATCAATTTACAATTTTTGTAAATCTTCTTTTTTATTTTACCTGTATTATACATTAATTATAATTTTAAGGAGTTTATTTTATAATATTTTTATTTTATAATGTTCAGTAAAACAGATAAAACAATTAAAAAAATGAATTAAAATTGACACAATTTAGGTTTAATTTAATAGAAAATATATTTCTAGATTTATTATAAGAATAATTTATTAATAGTACTCTTTATATATATATTAAGTACAAAAGAAAAAATATGTTACTCACAACCAAGAGGGTAAACTGAAGGTGAAGAAGCAGAAGCTGAGCTATCAGCAGCTGCGGCTGCGGCAGCAGCAGCAGCTGCTTGCTGTCCTGGATGTAAATGTAGATGAGTATGAGAATGTGCATGAGTATGTGCATGGTATTCAGGTGAAATGCCAGCCAATTGCAATCTAACCATAGGATCTGTTGCTAATGCTAGTCGATTTGCTTCTTCAGCAGACGGACCAGGAGGACCACCACTAGAATTATTTTGGTTTGAATTTCCATTTGGCCCACCAGCTATAAATATTAATATTTTACAATTAAATAATTATTTTAATAAGCTTGATTTTATTAATAATTTTACCGAGTCTGTCCATTCGTTCTCTATCTAATGGATTCATATTACTAGGAGTACTAGGCTGACTAGGAGCTCCAGGTGAAGTATATAAACCAAATGGATGTATACCAGGTGTTCCCCCATAACGACGCTGAAGTTCAATCCAATGTGGGTCAATTCTGGGTGGACCAGATGATCCAGACTTTAAAAATTCATCCTTAAGTCTATCATTCAATTCTTTTTCACGAAGTTCTCTCAATTCCCTTTCACGTTTTTCACGTTCCATTTGTTCATATTCAAATCTAAAATATAATAGGTACTAATGAACTGAACTGAACAATTTAATTTTTATATAACTTACCTGTCTCGTGGATACATGTTAAATTGATAATGTAACATTGGGTCAATGCAATGTGGTGGCAAGCCTAATCCTGGTGCTGATCGCGGTAAGGACACTGGTGAAAAACCAGCATGTGGTCGTGCATATTCACTAAATAATAAATAAAATTTACATAAAAATAATGTATTTAATGGCTTCCTAACTCAAAAACTTAATATTTAAGAATGCAAATTAAATATAGTTAAGAAGATATTGTAGTATAAAATATTTACCTTAACTGTCGTAATGCAGGAGTGTCTGGATACATTGGAGTGTTTGCTGGAGCACCTCTGTGTTGATAACTATTAACCCTATCATATGGTGATTGAAGCGCTTCAATACTACCACGAGAAGGTGGCTTAGTTATCTGTTCATTAGGGGCTTGCATATGTTTATCATTGTTTGAACTTTTTCTCTAAAAATATTTTTAATATATTAATTTAAAAAAAAAAAATTAAAAATTTGAAATAATTACTGAATGAGATTTATCTCGTTCATCACGTTCCTTCTCAGCTTGTCGTCTAGTTCGTTCTTCACGTTTTCTACTTAGTTTGGACTCAGGAACTGGTTTAAATGTAAGATCAGTACGACAACAAGAATTATAATCACCTCTGTTCCAATGCCTCAAAAATCTAAATTAAAACATTTAATATTAAATACTTTAAGTAAAAAAATTATTAAGCATAAAGTTTTTTACATTGCACTTTGACTACGATGACATTCACTATCTTCAATTTTAGGTTCAGGAGATGGTCCATGTGGTACATGCAAATTAGGACTAGGTGAACTCTCTTCTTCATTGTTACCATCATCAGTACTTTGACTCATCATTTGATCTGGTTTTATCATTTCCATTCCAGGTGGCATTCCTGTTGCCAACTCCATAGCTCCCATATAACCTGTTATAAATAATCATTTAAAAACTACTTTTAAATACCACACAGCCAAAAAATATAGATATTCAAAATGTTTATAGTATTTATTTTTAATCAACAAATTATTTACCTTAAAGGAACTAACTCAAAATACTAAAACTAAGTTTGGTTGGGTTAAAGAAAATAACACACCTACATAAAATGTTGTCTCCGGCCTACAGATAGGTTTGTGTTCAGCAGAACTAAATTTGTGTTATGAGGCTCAATATTAGAGCAATTTGACCTATTGTTAAACTTAAGATAAAAATGTTATCTGTGAATGCATATATTGCATTTTTTTTTCAATAAAATTAATGTAATATATAATTTTATTTACATTATTTACTTAAAATATTGTAAAAATCAATGTTCAAACATAGATTAAGTTTTTACATTAAAATTTGATAATATTTCGATTCATTCTTTTATTGAAGCAAAAAAAAAAAAAAAAATTGGTTTTAATGAATGCAAAATTTTTTGTTATATATTTATAAGATGTTCACATGTATCTAAATGACATCCTCTTAAATTAAAATAATTTTTCTACTTTTAATTTTTTAGTCTTGAATATTTATACATTTATACAGATACAGAGAATACATTTTGAAACGAATTAAATAATAAAATGAATTGAAACCTATGCAAAATCAAATTGTTATGTAAATCAATTGTTTAATTAATAATCATCATGTTTCAATATTTTTGGTTATTACTAATTAGTAATTAATATATAAGTATTTTAACTCTTAAGTTTTAAAATTTAGTATAAAATATATATAAATTTAATTTAAATTCTTACCATGTATTGCTGTATGAGCTCTTAGAGCTTCCAAAGATAATGGTGTATGATGGGGCATACCTTTAATAGCACTCGGTTGGGGAGGTAAATTTCGACTTGATCCTAAATATGACATTATTATATGTAGACATATAGTAGAAAAAAATATTTTATAATAATTTACCATGGACAGACGATGATGCATGTTGATGGTGATGAGTATGCTGATGATGGTGTGTATGACTACCATTTCCTGTATTACCAGCACCACCATGAGTAGATAATGACGAAGACGTAGTGTGTGACAGAGTTGCAGATATATGACTTGAACCTGATTGAGGACTATTTCCTCTTTTTAACTTGTGTTGAACCAACTGAGAAGATGAAGTGGTCGAATGGGATAAAGTATGTTTATCTGTAGAACTTGACAGATGCTGAACTGAGGTTGAACTAGAATGATGAGTTATTTCTTCATCCAGGCGGCTGCTGGTACTAACTGAATGATGATGATGAGCTGTCATTGTTGTCGTTTCATCAGGACCTCGCTTACTTGGTGGTGGAATAGGATATGGTGCATATGGAAAGCCATATGGTGGATATCCTGCATATGCAGGGTGAGCATGAGGATGATAAGGATTATGGAGAACTGCATGTGCAGCTGCAGCAGCAGCAAATATTGAATGTGGGTGTAATAAAGGATGGTGTGGATGCATAGCAGCAAAAGGATGATGAGGTGGGACTCCACCTGCAGGAGACATTCGACTTAACTGTGATATTTGTTGTGAAGGATGCATTACGGGTTGAGGAATAGATGATGGAGGAGCAAATATTGGTGCCGATGAGGTTTGGGGATGTGTTTTGACTTGCAATGGAGATTTTAGTTCTGGTTCCTTTTTAATAGTTTCAACTGACATATTTGCTAAATCTGTATTAACAGTAATGGCAGAACTTGTTGCTTGTAATGGTTGTGAAACTGCACCAGGACCGTTGTAACCTGGTACTTTTACTTCTTTTAAAGATTGTAATGGATCTGATATTTCTTGTTTTATTTTTAAATTTTGAGGTTCCAATTGTGTCTCATATACAGGCATATGTATTTTATCTGCTATTTGATTATTGTTATATGGATAAAATGGAGTATTAAAAGATTGTGTCACAGGTGTAGGAACAGAAGGCACACTTAATGTTGACTTATCTCCAATTCTCTCTTGATCATTAAAAGAATTTTGAAAACTAGGTACAAGTATTTGAGATTGGTTAGGAGTGGGCGGTTTTAATGCTTCAGAACGTCTAGGTGAATACGAAGTTAAAGCAATTGGTGAAGTCATACATTCTTCTTGAATTGGTTGTTCAACATGTGATTGAGAAATCTCTTCTGAAGTAGTTGTAGTGGTTGTTAATTCTTCTTTGACTTCAACATCAGTATCTGAAGGTGTTACATTTTCAGTATTAAACTGCGAGTTTTGTAATGTGTATGAAGATACTTTTTCTACAGATTCTTTTTCAGCTTCATCAGTTGAATTTATTGACAGTTGAGATTCTTCTGGTACGTCAACATTCATAGGCTCATCATTGGTTTCATTTTTAACTGATACATTTTCACTACTATTATTATCAGCTGAAATCATCATTATATCATCAGATTGAGATTCAGTATTCTGTTCTTGAATGGGTTCCTCTTTAGGAACAACAACAGGAGTAAATTCAGATTCAGCTTGTGTTTCTGTTTGTATGATGTCTGATACTTCTGTTTCTTGATTAATAGATTCGCTTGATGCTACAGTAGCAACTTGAGCTTCATCGTCATTACCAGAATATCCATCTGAACTAGTGCTTTCAGAATTGTTTGATTCACGTTTCAGTGGACTTTCTTCTTCGCCATCAGTATCTAAAGATCGTTTTTTTGGAGTATCACTCAAATTTCCCTAAAACCACACATTTTTTTTAAAATTAATAATTAATATACAGGCGCACATGATTATTATAAAACTTTATCTTAAAAATTAAATAATTATTTAAAATGTCTAGAAAAATTAATTCTGTATACCTTAGATTTAGATTTATCAGCTGAAGGAGATGCTGCTGACATTTCTTTCTTTTCAGTATCTTGACTAATTTCTGGTGTATTTGCTCTGCTACGTTTTGATCTACTTTGTATGCTTTTTGTAGGCTAAAAATTAAAGCCACTCGTTAAAAAAAAAATTGTATAACAAAATACTTTTTGGTATTTTGTTTATAATAAGCTATAATAATATACCGTTTCTTTCGATTTATTGCGGGTACGCATTCTACTTGGCGATTCAGCAGTTACAGTAACATCAGAAGTAGTTGGGCTAGGACACTCAGCAGGTGATTGAGGTGTAGGTGGTAATTCACCATATTTTTTGTTATAACTTCGACATTCAAAACACAATAAATTGCCTTGTTTAGGTCCAATAGCTGCATTTTGCCAATCTCTTGTGCCTATAGCATTAATGAATGATATATATAATACATTAATATATAAAAATTTGTCATTTAGTTGTACTTGTGGCAAAACAATGATGGCATCGAAATAATGTAGTATTATCCCTGGAATCCGAGTCGTCTTCAGTATTACCACCATCATCTTCACTTACACCAGAACTTCCATCACCTGTGCAAGAAAATTCAATCATTAAATAATTTTTTTTTTCAATTATACAATGGTTATAGTTACTAACCAGGTTCTTTAGAAATAGGAGAAGGTCGAGAACCTGTACCTAGAAAAATTGAATTATTTAAATAACAAGAAAAAATTATATTTTATTTAAGACTTATAATAATAAATTAATTTGTAAATTACTAGTTTCGTCTTTTTGAGCACTTGATGGTCTAGTAGCTCTAGTAGTCCTAATTCTCCTTAATGACCCTTGTCGTCTTCTTCTATGTGGTCTGTTATTGTTTGCACCAGGTGTTTTTTTCCATAAATAATAATATTCAACTAATTCCGGCTAAAATACAATTGTTTTATAAGTTATTTCAGAAAAAACTTAAATTATAATAATTACAGTATCTTTGTGGGGTAGTAAATCTTTTCTAATTCTATGGAAATTTTTTCCGTATTGTCTTAATCCTTTTACAAATTTTTTCTAGAACATAAATAATAATTAAAACACATTTTAGATAACTTTAAACAACTTGTTTTACCGTTTCCTCTTCAGACCATTTTTTATCAATTCCTTTAGGCATTGGACACTTAACTAGTGCCTGTAATGCTTTTCCTGGATCATAACCAGAATCATGTAGCTAAAAAATATGTCAACATAAATAAAAATTTTATCAACTTAAATTTAATTCAAACAATATATAGTTGGATAATATCTTGTATTATTTTTTATTTACTTACAATGTGAAAAGCATTGATTGTAGTATCATCACGTGATGCGGCAATACAACCTTCATCGGCTGATCCCCCATCACACATACCAGCATACGCAGCCATGGAACGAGCTGCACGTAAATAAACTAATAAATCACGATCCCTTACTGTACCAGATACCCAACGAGCTTCTTCTCTATCCTCTCCAACTATTCCATTCAAATTGTTAACAGCTGTTCGAAAATCTGGTAATCTAGCCTATGATTTTATAGTATAATTTTAATGTTTTTAAACATCATAAATAAAAATATAAATAATAAGTTACCTGATGAGATGGCCCAACTCTAATCTCCCCTTGAGTAGAACCCATAGTTCATTCGGGTTCTTTATGATAATCACTTTTTAATCATTTTAGTTACTTTTTCTTCTACTACCTATAGTTTTTATCTATTAAATTAAAGAGCTGCACCTAAAAATGTAATACAAAGTAAGTTAATAAATTGTAATATATAAGAACTTAGTTGTACCTACCTAATTTAAAAAATATTAAGACTATTTAGATAGGTAAATACTTTAAATGTATTTAGGGAACTAATACAAACAAATCTAAATTGATAAAATTAATGCTTTAAGTAATTATAATTATACAATATTATCTAACTTAATGGATTATAGTTGAAGTATTAAATTTAAGTGTTACTAATAATACATTGAAAATATATTCTTAATTATGCCATACTACTTAAGAAAATATTCTTAATATTACTGTAAACTATAGATATTAACAAAGTAAATCAATATTAGTGAATAAAATTAAATTTAAGACAATAGGGGATTCACGACATTAAAAATGTAACTATTATCAAAGTAAAAAAAAATGTATCATCAAGTTGTTATAAAAAAGTATAATTTAAATTAGTTAGTGGATAATTACCCATATTTTAATATTTTATAAACAAAAATAAATAAAAAAGTAAAAAATCAAAGCAAAATTATCAATTATCAAAATAAAATATTTTATTATTATGATTTAAAAATTTAGAAATGATTTATACTATATTATCATACCCATATCTAAAACTTCAATATACAGAATGATTCTTTTATCAAACAACACTTAAAATGCATTACATTTTTATTGTTATATTAATTTTTTGAATAACAAAATATTTTTATTTCATATTCTGAAGCAAATATTTTTCGAAATATTTCGATATACATAAATCGAAATTCGGAGTAGTTTATGAGTTATAACTTTAAATACTCAAAACCCGGGCTCGAAAATTATAACACTGAAAAAGTCCATTTTAATACTTTATATGCACTAAAAATTGGTAAATATCTATGTAAAATACAATTTTTTTTAATAATATATTGTAATAATTGTTTAGGAACTTTAGATATTTGATCAGTTCTAAAACGCAAATACGACGAATCTAACAATAAATTACAGTACATTGCATCTGACATTATTAAAAATAACTAAATTATTGGAAATAAATGGAATTTTTTGTGTTATTGTTGATAATAAGTTATTATTAATAACCAATAAAGTATCTACTTTTCGAAAATCAAAATAAGTGTTTTCGTTTGTATACCTAATTTAATAATAAATTATATACTTTATTGGAGTTGAATTTTTTATTTCTTTTATTATATAAAAATATACACATAAATAGCACATAAAACTAAATTAACAAAATAGTACTAGAAACCGTACATATGCATACATTTTCAAAATTAAAATTCTTAAACAAAAGTATGAAATAAATTTAATATTACTTTGGTTGTTCTATAATTTACTTAAAAAAAATAATTATTCATTTGTCAGAACTTCTGAGACTGGTCTATACCTCATGAATCACTCGTGTGAATTTCGGTTTCTATACATCAAAGATCGAAATACTCAAAAAATTTGTTCACTTAAAAATGTTAAAAAAATAAAATAAATTATAACAATCAAAAATATTGAAAAATAGGTATAGTATTTTTTTAAAAATATGATTTTATTTCAATTGGAAATAAAATAAAAAAAATATTTTCAAAAACATTGATATATTTTGAAATAATGAGTGTTGATTGATAAAAAAAATCACCCAATATTAAAATTATTTTGTATGATGTTTATAGCATTTAAACATTTTAAACTATATAAATTTAAATAACAATTTAAAAAGAATTCAATATTCTGCGAAAATATAAATATTTTAATAAATTTAAAGAAGTTGAAATACAATTATTACCTGTATATTAATAATGTGGTATTATACAACCTATATATCTACATGTAAAATCCGTCAGATTAGATTGTGGAACATTTAGAGAAAAAAAAAGTTAATTAATTCCCGAAAAGATTAGTGAAGTAGATTTAATCCAAAAAATAACGTTTTAAACAATCATAATCACTAAATAAATTTTTTGAGAAAAACACATGAATAAAAATTTTAAATCAGTCTCTAAACTAGATTTAATGTTCACATTTAACAAGAGGTAACTAAAAACAACTTTTATGCACTAAATCAGAGATGGGCAACTGGTGGCCTACTGGTTTCTTTTTTATCGGGCTTATGCAACATTACCAAATTATTTTATAAAATTTTAGTAGTTATTTATATTTTATTTTATTAAGTTTTATTTTTAACATAAAAACATATTTTAAACATAAAAAGTAAATGCTCATATTAAATTTTATTGACTTTTTCTTATTTTGGCTCTCTAATAACTTTGATTGTCCTTGTTCTAAATTATATTTCAGAAAATATGTGAAAATAACAAAACAACAATGTATTAATACAGCTAAATTGAAGTATTATTAAATTGTTACCACTTACCTAGTACCTATAGTTTAAAAGTTATAACTTATTAAATTTAGAAACTTACTTAAAATCTTTAATTATGATTAATTTAAAAGAAATATTCATAAAATTATAAATCCGTAATGATACATTGAAGTTACTTAGCACCTTCTATAAAAGTATTAATAAATAGAGTAGGTAATTAAATTGAAATGGAAATTTCATATTACTCACACCGATAGTAAAACACTTTTAAAGATTAACACGTACAATGTACATAAACTATTATTGTTTCTACTAATACAAATATATACACAAACACTGTGCCTATAAAAGCTAACTTAAAGCTGCCAATGGTCGATAAATGGTTAGCTAGAAATAGCTTAATGTTAAATAAAAAAAGTATTTTTTACACCTTTTACTGTAACGAGTTTGAACATACCAGATAAAATTTCAATTAAATTACATAGAAAAAAATGTACCTATAAAAATATAATTTATGTATGTAATAAGCAGTGCTTGTAAGTTTATGCCCTAAAAAATTCGTGAATAAGCATGCACTTACACACTAAAAACTGGCAAAATATTAACTAAAAATCTAAAACTATGCAGATTAAAAAAAGAAGAAATAAAAGTAACAAGTAACATTTGACAATTTATTGATATTGATGAATTGAATGACACATGCCCACGTTATAAAAACGACCAAAATAGTCGAGACTTGAGAATAAACCATTGTAAAAGTATCAAAAATATAAGACTATTTCATACTACATGTTTTCTACTAATTACTTATAAGGGCATGATACATTTATTAACTAAATGAAATAATGACTACTGCGTTATTTTTGATATTTTAATAATTTTACATTGTGACAATTTCTATATATGTTATACAGTGCAAAAATATCAAGAAAATATAAATTTATGTATTTTTCATCAAATTTTGACCAAAAGTATGCATATTATGCCCAATAAAATAGAAAAATGTATAAATAATAAATATGTAAAATATAATTTCATATATTTAACTATGGTATCTTGAAATGGGTTTCTATGTCATCTGGCATTAAATATAACTTAATAAAATTGATATGCAAATGCATGAACTCACGAGCTCTGGTAATGAACATTGTAATTTTAGGTATATTATCTAACATAACTTCAAACTAATATTTAGGAGTACTATTTGATAAATAATTAAACTTTAAGCAAATAAAAAAATAATTTTAAAATTAAATATTTTCAGCTTATGAAAAAGTGTATTAGATTCACTAAATAAAACTCATAACTCTTAAGAGTAATAATGAAAATTCATTATTACAATCTTTAGATAGAAAAGCTATTTTTAATACCTATTAGAAATGTTTAGACTAGAAAAATTATATAACAAATAATTTATCATAAACATGAATTCCATAGAACATAAGAGATAAACATGGGTAGCAATTTAAGATTAATTTAACAAAAAGCAGCTTTGATGGAAAATTATTATATAGAGGAATATAATTTTTTTAATCAACTACTTACCTAATGATATAAAACTAATTGATTATAATATTAAATTAAAATAAATTATGAGAAATATAAAACAATTTTATTAGTTTTTATTATTATTACTATTGTTAAAAATTAACTCTCAAATTAACTATTGAAATATATTTACAATTGCAGTCAACTTAGTCTTTAACCATATGCCTTTTTACATGGACTAGGAAATAAGTATCAACTTGTAAATGTAAAGGGTAATGTATTACTATAGTACAAACGAATAATGTTATTTAGTTGAAACAAATATAAATAAATTTATATTATTTTTAATACCCACAAAATCAATAAGTAAAAAATTGTATCTACTAAACTTTTTACAGCATTTTCCTATAATAAATCAAAGTGTTCTTATCAAAATTAATTGTACGTCAGACATTAATTATCATAATTGAAGTAGGTAATCTAATACCTATCATTTTCCAAAGATTTATTATAAATTGAGTTATTGATGTATAATTAATGTTCTAGATAAATTGTCTATAAGATTATCTATTATGTTTAATATGACATTTAATCTGAATTAATATTATGAACGTATTAACAACCAACTCTAAATTGACCGTGTCAAAGGTGTCTATCATGAATGAAGCACAATTAATAAAACACTTATTCTATGATTAGCATTATAATCAAATTACTGAGTTACTGTCAACTTTACTGTTGACAGTTACTGTTCAAATATTTGAGAGAGAATTAGATTCTGGTATGCCATTATTAACACGGAAATCAATGCAGTTGGAAAAGCTAATGAGCGAAATTCTGATGGAACAAGCTAACAAAATACCTATTTGACACTACATTAAGATTTTTCAAAAACGTCATTTAGTCGTTGTAAAGCAATAAACTTAACAATCAATCAATCAATCGATGCAATGCCAAGAACCCCCCCAAAACGAACGTGATCTTGTTTCCCCCCCAAAACGACATAAAATTCCATAGACCACGGAAACGAGTTAGACATTCATATAGCCTAGGTACACTAGCTCGTTCGTTCACGGTCATCGATCGACCCTTACTATCTATACTAACAATAAAGCAGTAATAATAATAAAATGACATACCCAATCGAGCTGTCAATGTTCTGTACGGGACGACGGTGTACAGGATAGACGACGCGCACTCGGATGACATTATTAATTATTATTACTATTATTTATTTATAAATATTAATCACTGTAGACAAAAGTTGAATAGTATCCGACGGACGAAGATCGTCGGAGCGCGAGTATAGCAATATTATCGTGGTACTAAACTACTAAACAAATTAAACAATTTTTGGAAGATTTCCGACTAACTAGTACCTACACCAAATCTAGTGTGAAAAAAAATAATAATAAAAATAATAATAATAATATTAATCACTTAGACGCCATTTTAAATTAAAAACAGACAGTGCCGGATCGCCGGGGAAAAACTACCGGGCGCGGTGCACAAACAGAGCGTCACTGTAAGATTTTTCCGTATCACAGAAATAATAATAGTGATTAAATTGAATTACTGATTAAATTCAAACATATGATCAGTGATCAGTCCTTATTTCCTTAATCAAATGTTGTTCCACGTAGGCTGCATAGCATTTAATTTTTACATAACCGAACTTTACCCCCATATTTGTTATTCTTCCGTATAAACGTCATATCCAATTAATCGACGCAATTGCTAGTCACTACGTCAGATCGAGTTCCGTGGATAATTCAAATAATCCGTCGTACATTCAATAATTTCATTTTAATTCAACCGTTTAGTTAGACGCTCACAGTCGCACCGGTTTATCGCGCATCGAATATCAGCCCATAATTTGATCGTATTATAAAGCTTTCTATACAGTAATTAATAAAAAATTCACCGTTTTACAACTAATACCTAAATAAGTTGGCCGTATTATTTTTAACGTACAACGACAATGGCGAAAATCAGTGCGGGACCCGTTGTTGACATTTTGGGCGATGAAATGACTCGCATCATCTGGGACTTAATCAAGGAAAAACTCATCCTACCGTTTTTGGACATCGAACTACATGTTTATGACTTGGGCATGGAAAACCGAGACTTGACTAACGATCAAGTGACATTAGACTGTGCCGAAGCCATTAAGAAATATAATGTCGGAATTAAATGCGCCACGATTACGCCCGACGAAAAGCGAGTCGAAGAATTCAAGCTGAAGAAAATGTGGAAAAGCCCCAACGGCACAATTAGGAACGTTCTTGGCGGTACAGTGTTCAGGGAAGCTATTATATGCAAGAACATTCCTAGGCTGGTTACTGGATGGGAAAAACCGATTATAATTGGAAGACACGCTCATGCTGACCAGTATAAAGCTACAGATTTCATTGTACCTGGAGCTGGCAAACTTACATTGACATGGACCTCTAATGATGGTAAGTCAATATTTATTTACTTATTTAATTTTTTTATATTACTTTGGTGTTGTAATGTGTATATACCTATATATAATTTATTTTTCTTGGTTTACAGGTAAAGATAAAATTGAAGAAGTTGTCAACGATTTCAAAGGTGCTGGAGTAGCATTAGGAATGTTTAACACGGATGCATCTATTACTGATTTCGCACATTCTTCATTCAAGTTTGCTTTATCTAGAGAACTTCCATTATATTTGAGTACTAAAAATACCATTTTAAAAAAATATGATGGTCGTTTCAAAGACATTTTCCAAGAAATTTATGATACACAATACAAACCATTGTATGAAGCCAAAGGTATTTGGTATGAACACAGATTAATTGACGACATGGTGGCCTATGCTATGAAATCTGAGGGAGGATTTGTGTGGGCGTGTAAAAATTATGATGGTGATGTTCAATCTGATTCTATTGCCCAGGGTTATGGATCATTGGGTTTGATGACATCAGTGTTGATTTGCCCTGATGGTAAAACTGTTGAATCGGAAGCTGCTCATGGCACTGTCACAAGACATTATCGTATGCATCAACAAGGTAAAGAAACATCTACTAATCCAATTGCATCCATCTTTGCATGGACAAGAGGATTGTTGCATAGAGCAAAATTGGATAACAATCAAAAATTAGAAGATTTTGCCAACAAATTAGAAGAAGTTTGCATTGAAACAATGGAAGCAGGATTCATGACTAAAGATTTGGCAATATGCATTAAAGGAATGAACGGTGTTCAAAGATCTGATTATCTGAATACATTTGAATTTTTGGACAAATTGGCTGAAAATTTGAAGCTTAAATTAAATCTTACATGCAAATAGTAATTATTGAAAATATTTAAATTTAAATTTTTCGCCATGTTTTATTTTATTTATATCTAATAATCATTTATTTATTCTTTTTTTTTTTAAATTTTAATTTCTTATATTGTGCCAGCCATAATTAAATAAAAAAATGTCATATATTTTTTTTTATCGGTGGTAGTAATTCATTTTTACATTAGTCAAATAAAATTAGGTGTAGGTTGCATATTTTGGGAACTACTTTAATTTAACGAGACTGATGATAAATATTATCAAAACACAAAAATGTATTTCATACAATAAACTTATTATACCGTATTGTCATTATTAAAATAAAACTTGCGTGTTATATTATCTTAAAATTTTATATTATCTTATTAGCTTAATAAAATTCATCAACGTTGGAAAAATGTGTTTTATTTGTGATTATAGTGTATCTTTGAGTATTGATTGTACCTAAAAATGTGTTAAAATTATCTTGAAGTTAAATGCAAACAGAATGGTATAGGTAAAGACAATAGTTGTGTGCATTAGTCATTTATTTTATGTTTAACATAAATAATTATGTGTTGTTTTATAGCATAATTTTAATAATAGATACAATATAAGAACTAACTCTGGACCCGTCTTAGTAAGCTTAAACTATGATAACTATTCTTCCTGAATTTTTTAATTACAACAGTCATAATAATAATTTCTTTTCTTTATAGTTAATTGATTAAATATTACACAATCACTGACATAATCATTATATTTTTTTTTTATAACTTATGTAGCTACCTACTTATTTATTTAGATAGGTACTTTTATCAAAGTATGGGTGGAGTCCTAATAAATAAAGTTGCATATTAATTATAAATTATTATGAATTTCTATATAATTATAAATCGATTAAATAATTTTATACACAATGCTCATTTTTTCAATCAATATTCATAGTATTAAATATTTATTAAATTAATATAATTAAGCATAACAAATACCTGCTGAGTGCTGACTATCATAAAGTTGATTAAAATATATGGAAATTTAGAATTGTATTGTCCATAAATTTAATAGTAGATTTGACAAAAGTTTCACTAAAACTTACTACATAAATTATACCAACATCAAAATTTATGTTTGGCAGAATAAAACGGACTTACAACTGTTTAGAAAACAGTTGGAAAAAATGATTCAGACAAATAACATTATATTTGGTTGAGTGTTGGATTTTTTTATTCAAGATAAATAATATGAACCAACTTATATGTTTATTATTTTACGAGTCAATTAGCTAATGTTTATTATCTACTTATTTACTTACAATATAGTTGCATATAATAGGTATTGGCTATTTGATTACAAGGACATCTACTAGTTTCAGTATTTATGATATAGGTAGGTATATAAATTGCTCAATGTTTAACAGTATATTTTTTTCTATTCGTATAAAACTGCCTTATTTGATTTATGTATGCATCATTAATAAACACTGTGTTTAACGATAAATGTAACACGAAATATTCATATTTATACTCTCTGAATTGAATTCTGATTTTTTTTTTTACCACGTAAAAAACTTGATTTAAAACTTATTTGAATGCGCAACAAACATTTTTTTTTATTGTACTTCACCTCATTGTTGAGTTTAAATTTGAAATAAAATAAACTTTTTAATTAACTGATTTATTAAGTTCTTTCAGTCTTAAAAATTGACTTGTTGGAAATGAGTTACAATTTCGATTTCTGAATTTAATAAATATTATGTATTATTTATGTGTATTGTATTTTTTAACAGTATCTACATTTTTAAAAGTTTCATTACCTATATGATTTCGTTTGATCTTTCTGTAAATTTATATATGGTTTCGAAAGTAAAAATCACGCGGAAGCGAAACCTTGTAAAATTATAAATAAAATGTTAATAAAATAATGCAATAAATAATTACTTAGGTATCTATAAAACAATCGAGACTTTAATCCTTTCTCATTAAGTCAATTTTTATGATAGAAAAAAACGTAATAAGTCAGTTGTTGTCAGTTATTTTAATTCAAATTAAAAGTCAAAACTAAGGTAAAATTAAAAAAAAATTGTTTTGCTATGCACAAGCGAAAAACAAAAATTTTTCAAAAATAAGGTGTCTTAATGCTATTTAAAAAACCTAAATGATATTCATGGGCTTACATTCAAATATGTGATATTAAATATATTACCTTTATCGTCAATCAGGTAGGTACTATATGCATACCAACAATAACGTACATCTTAATAATTTATGTAAAAATATTTAGAATTAAAATTTAACGAATCAGATTTCAAATAATATGTTAATTCATATAACATGTATAATAGTTCTAATGGTCTGATTGTCTGAGTTTCTATTATTTAACTTGTATGATTCATTAATCATATAAGGTGTTAAAAAAGTTATGCTAGTCATACTCATGTATTATGATATATAAGAATTTAAACGATTGGGAATAGTAACTAAAATTTTATAATTTAATGTGTGATATACTGATATAACTAAAAATGTATAGTACTAAAATATCACAATTTAAAAAACATCGTATCTCGTAACTCGTAAGTGAAAACTTAATAAAATCTTTATTAGGTACAATATAATTATATACCTGTACACAGTATATTTATATAGTTATTTATTTACCATACATAATATTATGTATACATTTTTTTTGTATTAAATTTAAATAATTTAATAATGTCTGAAAACCTATAAATACAAAAAAAAAATAATACTTAAAATTGTATGATAATTCATAAATTTCTAAGATGATTGTTGAAAAATTCAATAGTTTTAATCAAAATTTTACCACTTTGTCATTTGGTAAAAAGGACCAAATTGACTAAAAAAAATTCGATTTATTCGAATTTGGTAAAACACCTGTTGCAGGCGCGGATCCCACAGCCCGGGCCCACTCAAAATTTTCAAAAACAATAATTTTTATTATAAAATTTAAAATTTATTTTATGTATTATATATTTAGTAATCGTGCATGGAGAGTAACAAAACAATAATATATTTTACATTCAATTATAATTTTGTGGTTAAATTTACGGGCCCGCCCAAAAAAATATTACTGAATCCGCGCCTGACCCGCTGTTGCCATTTAAAAGAAAATACAAGTTGTATTGTGCATGAGCACACTCAAAGATCTAAAAATAAAAAAAGTCATCAAGAAATGTGTGTTAATTCCCTATCTCTCCCAAAAACCGCATATCAATCCTATTGTGTGACTGGACAGAATAATTTAGTATTACCTTATTTAAAAGGAAACACACTGTGTATAAATATAGTTTTAACTATGTTTCTTGTTTTGATCAATATAATTTAATAACCATTTAAAGCTAATTTCTATAAGGGAAATTAGTTTTATGCAATTCAGGTAGCCGGTAGGTACCTACTCATCATAGGTACCTACTTGTAAAAATGAAAATGACATAACGATAATGTACTTATAAAACCAATTTAATTTGGTTTGCTATTTAACTGATTTGTCACCTGCAATGCAATGTATACAAATTTTGTGAGGTATAACGTAGGTATAAAAGAAAAATTCATCTATGTATCTATACAAACACAATTTACACTAAAAGACAATTTAAGAAAATATTACGTCCGCAGAAATACCCAATTTTCCCTTCTATAGATCCGGTTCCGTGCTTACCTATGTTTAAACTTTAAACAGTAATATATATAGAGAGTTTAATTTACAACAATGGTTTACAGTATTATGTAGGTAACAATATTATTTTTTGTTATAAAAAAACTTCACGATTTCCAAAACTCAAACTAAGCTACATGAACAACATAATAATTAATAGGTGTCACAGATATATTATCTGAACTCAACGGCTTATGACTTTTAAATAAAATATATTATACCAACACTACATGCAGTTACATCGGTACATGTTTATGTCTTGTTTCTATTAAATACAGTTGACATAAGAATGTCGATGTCGATTAGATATTGGATACAAGGAAAAGAAGATTAAACTGTAGGTAAATTAAATTTACGTATACCTAGTAAATAATATAATATATTTTTTTTATAAATTTTTACATAGCAACCGTTTGCTATACACAATCACCGTCTCGATTGGTAACATTCTCAGTGTCACACAAATTAACAGAATGAGCCCCGGCCATAAGACATAATATACATGTCAAAAAATAATTTACTAAAAAAACTGACAACTATACATAGGTAAATAGGTAATTATATAATACTATATCTATATACATTATATAATGGATACATATAATACATAGTACATACATTACCTAAATTAATTATACTCTTATAGGCTATACTCGTAGTTCAGGGGTGGCAAACCTTTTGAACACTACGTGCCAAAAAAATTACCCCCCCCCCTTTTTTTTTAGAGCGTACCATGGAAAATATTATTTGTTATAATATTGAATGTTATATTCAATATTGTAAAAACAAATTTTAAATTTGTTTACGTATTACCTATAATATTATTTATAATATAATTAGAGTAAAAATCTTCGCATGTCTTCAAAATCATTTTGCATGCCAATATGCCATGGATTTGCCATCCCTGCTATAGTTCATACTTATAGATAGGTAGGTAACCTATATAGGCTATACCTATGCTTGTATGTTATCCTTATCAATTTATCATATAAGTAGTATTCTGTGATACTATGGAATATAAACTCTTTAAAAATCAGTAGGTACCTAACTATGTTGTTTAAAAGGGAGGGTATTTAAAAAATATTTACGCAAATTATTATTACCTAGGTACCTATCTACAATGTTGCAGTAGGTTCCTAATGTTTTATAATATTAATGTAGAATTTGTATACCTATGGTACCTATGTGAAATTATATATTTCCGGCAAACGTGTTTAACTTATAATAATATATTAATATAACAATATTTTCAATTTTAAAATATTACAATAAATTATAAAAACAAAACATAGTCGAAGTGATCTCTATTATTAGCCTTATTGCATTTCCCTGCGTATAGTCATTACTGTTTAAAATGTAAGTTAAAAAAATATCTCTGTAATGTAATAGTATACGTATATTAATTATAATATACATATAATCTACTCATAAATACATAATAATGACATAATTTAATATACTATATTATAGACGATACGTATACATAGTGCATTATTATAAACGACATGAACTATATAATAAGGTATATGCGGACTATAATATTATAATTTATAATAGTTACTAATGCGACTACGGTTGATTTAATAGGGTAATAACAAGTTGAGAGGTTATCAACAATTTAAATAATTAATAAGTACTTACTACCAATGTAATATGTCCCATATACAGTTAATATCTAGTTGTTGAAAGGTTATAAAAATATCAATGATTTTATACTTTAAAGGCACGTATTAAAATGCCAATAAAATAACATGTTTTTTTTATTTTAATGAGCTTTTGCCAATAAACATTACAGCTCAGCAATTATAGGTACATATTTACATAATATAGCGTAACAAGTACACGAGCCATCACGAGTAGGTACCTATATAATATATATAGATAACGGTTACAACTTCCAATTAGATAAGTAGGTAGAAGCCAACAGGTAGACCTTTATAGTAGATTACCTAATAAAATAATAAAATTAAAACAAAATATTTAAGTATAGTTTGTTGATTTAAATATTTAATTGATTTCGAATGAAGAATTAATGTGTTATGCATGCTACAGTAAGCTTATATATAGTATCTAAATAAGTGCCTATATGGGTACATAACTTAAGTGTTTATGTCTTTAATAAAATTATAAACTACAGAGCATTAGAAACAAGGAAAGTTTAATTAGATATTAGCCACTAGGTGTAGTGTTTTTTTTATGTTAGACAAGAACCATAACTAAGTAAGTATAGTAATTAAATGCTGGTCTATCAAACTATTTAAAATGTTGCGATAAGAATAGTGAATTAGCGGTCCACCGATGAAAAATAATAATTTTTAGAATGAAATTCTAAAATTAATGGAATAATTACACAACATAATAGTTACAAAAAAAAGAAGGAAAAGATTATTGAAATGAATTTGATGGTATGGTACTGTGGCCTTTGTTGATTTTTTGAAATATTATAATAAAGCTTATATAATATATTATATAATTAATTATATACCTATCTGTACCTATATAATAATACAAATAAGTAGGTACTAGGTGTCTACTGTCTAGGTATAGCCAGGTAGGCTGTAAATTATAAATACCAAAGTAGACGAGGTAGGTACTCCTATCTCCTTACTCTTCATAATATATTAGCATCGATTATAAATTAAAAAACTATATTTATAATCAAATCAATGATGATTGGTAAATTGGTAGGTTCTATTATTTTAAGTGAATAATAATATACAATTTCAAACTCAATAGTCAATTATACCTATTATAATTACGTTATATTTTATATCTTAAAATCTAAATCTGCTCAAAAATACTAAAACATGCTTATATAATGATACACATTAGGTACCTATATAAATTCAAAATAATAGTACCTACCTACTAACCTAGATACTTATATAGTTATATCTAATATATCACAATATCTGTGTAGCTGTAGATACTTAATAATGATTTTAAAAATATAATATAAATGCGTGTATGTCAGCGTATATCAATCATAATTAACGATCAATCAACGAAGTGACAACATAAAGTACGGTTTACATAATAATTATTTAATATAAACATACTTATATAATTTAGGTATATTAGGTATTTATAAAATAAAAAATATGAATATATTTTTTTCTAGATTTTGTTATACAATCTAAGTTTGAAGTTTTCGACTTTTTTTAGTTTATATGTTGATACGATGTTTTTTTTAGTAAATAATTTAAGATATACAAATTACAAATCATTTAAAATTCTAAAATTAAAATATTAAATAATCCTATGAGATTTATTAGATAATATTCTTATTTTAATTTAATAAAAAGTCAATTCACTCTAATCTCTAATATACATAACATGTTAATTGATATTTGGATTAGGTATTCAGAAAGTATAATTTGACAAATTATGCGTTTGTTAGACTAATACAACGCTAAACGATTGTATGGGTCATGGTTGTAGCATCCTCTTAAAATGTAATACAAGGTTTCTCATAGTTGTTAATACAGCAATGAAAAAACATCGAAAATACATAATTATATAGTCTCAATTTTTTCAATAGTAAATTTTTATCATTTACTTTAGATTATAATAAATGAATTAATTTTATAATGCGTTTCACCAGTAAAAAGTGTGGATGTCAAACGTAAAAAATTCCCAGCATTTTTCTTAAAAATGTGAAAAAATAGAAATTTTCATGCAAGACCAGTTTTAATAAAATCGATTTATTTTTATTTTGTGTTATTTCAAATAAAAGGAATAACTGATCGAGTTATTTATTATCTAACATTTTTTAGACATGATAACATTTAAAAAATATTTTGCGCTAATATTAAAATCGTTTTAAATTGATTATACTTGTATTCGTTTTTTAGATTCTAATTTCTAAGTGAAATAATTAATTTATATGGCCATAACTCACTTACCCTCCATGGCTCCATGTAAACGCAACTATACTTAATATTTATATGGTTATATACTTTAATACTTATATCGAGTTATATGTTTACTTTACTCTTCAATCTTTAAATGCTCTTCTTACATGATAATATCATGACAAATTATAATGTACATGGCTTTTTATTATTACCTATTGAAAATATTGTATTTATTTTCATTATTTTACATTGCTACTAATACTAGTAATACTATTATTTAACTATACTAGCCGCCTACATGACATCGTATTGTCACTTATTTATCTTTCTTATTTTATGTCATGATTAGTATTGTGGTCGTGTATTTAATATGTTAAGTTAAACTGGTGCATTTTGCCTTAATATTAATTTAGGAGAAATTGGTATATAAAGAAAGGAATTTTGAAGGCAATTGGTATTATATGCCTGCTGGGTTATCTTCTCGGGAATTGTGAACTGCTAGATCTTTTGTACTTTTCTTCCTCGTACTTCAAGAATTTAAGGAAAAACAGGAATGAGCAGATAAATCTCCCGTTATTAAGATTTTTCCATTATTGAATTATTCCCTTTTTTTTATATAATAAATAATTTATAATCGTCAAAAAAACCTATTTTAATATTAATAATATTTTGTACATTTATTGAAGTAAACCAATTTATCGTCATAAGATCTTTCGCGGGTAAAAGTTGATGAAAATTTTTTAAGAATTTTAAAAATGGATTAGACATTTGATGACAAAAGTTTTTGATTCACGATTGATATATTTATTGAAATATACTAGGTAAAAATACTAACATGAGATATTTTCCTATAAATGGGAGTGGCGGTCATCGATTATAACGTAAAAAGTTCTCTTATAAATAGTGCCGGCGACCCGGACACCCGATACACTGATGAATGATGGGCGATGGGCCCGTGCCCCGTAGGCGAGTTGTTACTTGTTTTATTGCCGACAGAGTTCGCACGAGTCGTTTATTATCTTATAGGAAAAAACCAATAGCCTAAGAATAAAAATTGATAATGATAAGGAAATTCTGTCGTCAAATCGAAGTCGATGGTTTTGTGTCGGCCATCCAAATCCGGTTCTCTTGTTATGATAATTTTTATTTACCTACTGTAGGTAAACACTGAACCAAAGTATACTTTTTTTGTAACTCGCTTAACTTCAATGTGTGCCGAATGCCGGAAACACCAAAGAAATTGAAAGTTGTGGTCAAAGGTAAAGAAACAACACCGTTTGCCAAAATGTGGTTACGAATAATTTTGATTACTAATATTACTAATACTTCATAGTTTCATATGTAGTTCATTTGTGCATTTTAGTGGGCTTCTATCGATTAATATTAGTGAAAATTCTGAAAATAGTTTTTAAATAATTGTATTTCGATGTATTAGAGTGAATTGCCCAGTAGTTGACTTTATATAATCACAAGTCTTAATTTAAGGTGAACAATTTAAATTCCGAAAACTGATCCAGTATAGTATAAGTATAATGTATCTCTTCAAATATTCATGTAGATCTTTCAGATATTTTCTTTAGGCTATTTTGATCGTTATTGTGATAATAATCTATTAAAGTTTTTGTATACCTAAATAATATTTTATAGTTGTACAACAAACTTAATAAAATGTAATGTTTTTCGCTTTATCATTGTTATACTGTTACTTTAAAACAAGTTTTGATTGTAAAATTAGTAAGATGTGCAAGACCACATTAGGTTTATAATACCTAATGCTAAAATTACAGAACACAATTAAAAGAAATTAATGACAAATTTAGGCAATTGTATAGTTTTGTTTTATTTAACTGTCACTTGTCAAAACTGAATTTAATCAACAGTCTAATTTTTACACAGAATTTTATTTAAAAAAAATACTGTTAACTCGACTTTCGAACAGGTCTTATTTACTGCTTTAAATTAGTACATAATATATGTTATTCATTTATAAATATAGTATGTAATTGTTTTATATTATATTTTAGACGTACTTGGCGTTGCACAATGGCGCTGGGTAGCCAATGACGATACCTGTGGTATTTGTCGAGTGGCGTTTGAAGCTTGCTGTCCTGACTGCAAGTTTGCTGGTGACGATTGTCCTTTAGGTGGATTAATTAATTAATGATGATCAAGTAAATGTTGATACTTATTCAGTTAATATTCTATTGTTTCAGTGTGGGGTCAGTGTTCACATTGCTTCCACATTCATTGCATAATGAAATGGCTCAACGCCCAGTCCGTACACCATCAGTGCCCGATGTGTCGTCAGGAGTGGAAGTTTCGAGAGTAGACTCAGATTTATTATCACCTTTATCGTTGTCTTATGATTCCGAACTACCACCTCTACCTGAAAGCCTTAGTCGTTTAAGCCTGTATGATGTACCACCACGTTCTAAACCTGAACCTGCTCGACGTCATTCACCTAAACCAACAGAACTTGTTGGCTCACCTAAACAAGTACGTCAGTCACCAATACCATCTGAACATTCTGATAAACGTCCAACTGAAAAACCGCCAGTTCCACCTAGGAAACCGTCATCTGTTGACCTAAAACTCGCACATCTCCGAAATGAAATGGTATATAACATTAATATTAAATTTATTCAGTTTCTATTTTCTATTGTTATTTATATGTTTAAGGCAAGTCTACGTCAAATGGATTTACAACTTTTGTCTCAGTTACGGCAGCTCAATGATTCTATTAGTTCATATAGACAAGAATTGATTATGAACATGGATTCTTATTCATCATCAGACACTGATGGCTCAGATACTACATCAGTCTATTCAAATGTAACTCCCAGCAGTTTCGATTTATCTCGTTCCTCAACACAGTCAACTCCCAAACGTCCACCAACATCTACAGATTTATGAAAATATGGTATTAAACGTAAACTGGGCTGTCTTTTTATAAATATTTTTTACTAATAATTATTATATTATGTAATTACAATTTAAGACAATAAAATTTACTTACTTTCATGAAAGTGTACAATATATATTTAATAGTATTCCTTGCTTATCATGATGATACAACACTAATTTTTACCAACTAATAAGAAAATTAATGAATGTGTATAATATACTATAATTATTTTATAAATTGCAAGTTAATACATTTTTAAGAGATTAACATATTTGTTTTGTTTTTATTGTTAAGTATTGGAGCTTAAATTTGTAGAAAAAAAGGTATTTTTATTTAGTTTAAAATTAAAATTACAATAATATGATAGACGACATAAGTGTTTTAACAATTGATAACTCAGTGAAACAATTCTGTGCTTTATCAATTTTAGGACTAAATTACTAAAACAACATTTTTTTGCAGTAAAACTAATTTATTATTTGATTATAGATAAAGAATTCCAATAACAATTCAATCTATAAACTAAATTAGTTTAACAAGAAATGTTCAAGTATAAAATTAAACAACCTTCGCCAATGAGTCATTACAATGATTATGTTGTCGAATTTATTAATCACCCACTCAGAAATGTAATAGATTGTGAAAAACTTTTAGGTTGATGACGTATACAAATTACCTGAGTGGAAAAAGAATGTTTGAAATGCATGAGGAAAAACTATTTATTAAGAATAAAAATATATTTCTTTAGTGCTAGTATTAGAACAGCTGCCTTCAACAAAGTTGGTCTTGTTATAAAATCAAAAAAAATATTTGAAAAAATATTGTCATGTACGGGTTCGTTAAAAAATTAATGAGTACATCTATATAAATATTGATTGTAATGAATAAAATATTAATGTATGATTATTTGTAAATGACACGGTTTTTTTAAATTTTTAATAATTACTCACTAAGATAAACTTTAAGAAACGTCCAATTTATTGTATTATGAGTAAACAATTACACTGCAAAATATAAATATCTGTTAATTTTTAAAAGTAAAAAAATTGTCCATCAAATTACAAGTATTTTTTTACTTTTTATTCATGAGTTTTTATAACTTATACACCATATTAACAAACGAATACACATTAAAAAAAAAAACACATAATATTAACCAAAACCTTAATTTTATTCAGGCAAATTTTGTATTTACAAAAGAATAAAAACAATGATTTATATAAAATTAATCTATTACTGTTTGTGAGTTTAAAATATAAATAAAGTAAACTTAAGTGCTTATAATGAAGTTATATCAAATAACTGCTTAACATTGCATCTAACACAAAATATTATATTCAAGTACCTAATTACCTTGTACATACCTACTGTGTACACATAAAATAAACAAAAATTCATAATTCATTACAATATGGTTTATACACAAGTAAGTATTCATGTTATATTTGGCAACGTTTTAGGTATAAGGAATACTATTTTTTTAGTAGATTAATTTAATAATACAATATTTTAAAATTTATAATTATATTTTCAAGGCTATAAAGTGGCATTTTATGGATAAAATATTTTATAAATAAACCTTCTAGAGTAATTGTAAACAGAATAGAAAGTTCCAGAAAATTAAATTAATTTTTGTATTTAATCTAAAATAATATTGAATGTTGTACTTGTGTCAGTCAAACTTAAATGCATTTTTTTGTATTCTATTTAATGAATTCACACGATCTTATTTACTTGGAGAATACAATATAATTTATAAATTATAATACTATGTTCATAAAAAAAAAATAATACATAAATAAATATTTTTTTTTAAATCACAGAACACTTAAAAATTAAGAAACAATATTAGTTTTAATTTTATTAAGGTTAGTTTTTAATTTATAAAAGGTATAATATACTGTTTAATCTTTATGCACGCATAGAAGTAAACCTATTATAAAGTAATTCAAATTAAATTTGATCAAATGTATTATTTTAAAACAAAAAGGCAAACATTCAAACCCTTGTGAAACACATTTAAAATAAAAATATTAAATAGAATAACTTTAGTCCATAATGAAAATACCATAAACATAAATTTCTGAATACAAACAGTACATACTAAAGTACAATTTAAATATTCATTTTATTTTAAATAGAAGAACCGGAACCAAATAAAATAATAAAATAATAATAAATAAACAAAAAATCCAAGCAATATTTTTCATACATTTAGTACGTTTATCCAAATGGCATTTCTATATCTCTAAGACTAATGAAACATGTGTTAGATAAGTCCCATCAACATGTACTTAAATAAAAATATGATAATGACAATGAATAAGTCAAAGATTATTAATTTTGTGGTACTACGGGAGCCATCCGACTAATGGTAGCAATACCCGATAAAATAGCAGATCGCAAAAATGACGGTGTGCCTGATTTGTTTGCAAAGTTTTCAGCTGCTATACGAAGGTCTGTAAACATTAGTCTTGTATGCGGATTACGTTGTGAAGCATATCGTAATGTGAGGAAATGATAGTAGAATACAATAGACAACAATCCAGAGCGGCCAAAGAATGACATGAATAATGTGAGAGGCATAACTAAGATTTCAGAGAAGGCAATCAGGCGTAATATACTTCGTGATTGGAACTCAACCAAAGATATCAATAGTCGAGCACCCCACCATGCATTTTGACCAAGAAGCTGAAAATTTTTTTTTATGATTAGTAATTTTTTATTATTAAATAAATATTATACTTACATCAAGTAAAGTTAGAGAATAGCTGGCAAAGTGTACCGTTGAAAATAAAAACACTGGCAGGATTACAACTGAAATAAATCTATGTTAAGGAAAACATTAAATCGCAGTTTAAATTCAAATCAAAAATATTTTATATATTTAATAGATCATAAAAATATGTTGAATATTTAAAGGATACGGATATTGGGTGACACATATAAAAATATCACTGAGTACAATAGGTAATGGCAACTGTCTTCTTTGAATAATTGTGTCAGGAACTGTAAAGAAATTTGCATGGCTGGCAAACGTTGATGAAGACGCAATGCACTTGTAGCTGCATTTGCCAATAAAATTCTATAATACGCACTAGCTGGGTTCCTAAAAATTAAAAATTTACATAAATCTACCTATTTATTTATATATATATATAAAAAACAAAAATGTATTATACTTTTTCTATCTCAGGTAACTTTAGTAAACTTACTATTAAAATTTTTTATCAATTTAAAATCTATTTAATTTTCAACTTTCAATATTGCATTTTCCATCAATTCAATTATAAAAAAAATCCAAAAACCTTTTTATAGTTTTATTTGCACTCTAATGACAATAATGAATAAAAAATCTTACATTTTAATATGTTTTAAATAAATTAAATTAGAGTATACTTTTTCATTAGGAAAGTGTTGTAATTGTAGGTATAATAAATACAATTTATAATCATTATAACTAAGAAAGTCAGTTTGGTGATGCTATGAGTTAGATGAATAAATTTAATATTATGGCTGTACACCCTGTCAACTTTTATAATAATTTTTTGAATGATTAAAAATATTAATTTATTCATTGAAGATAATATTATAGAATAATTGTAAATTTATGAATGTTAATAATAATAGATTATTTAATGTAAGTACATTGTTAATTTTAAATTTAATAAGATCTATTGGTAATTATTAATTACAATTAGGTAGGTACCTAAGTAGCATATATATTCTTCAGTAGATATAGGTAAAATAATAACATTTTAGAATAAGTAATTAAATTTGAGGTCATATTATGATTATAGCATAATGGCCTTGTACAATGCTATGACATGTTCAGTAAGACAAGATATCTAATTAACATAATCAATATTTTTCAGTTTTATAATTCTTAAGTAATATAAAATAAACTTCAAATTTCAATATACCAAAAAAAGTTTGATTGTTATTAAAATTAAAATGTTAATTTTATTAACAGAAAAAAATGGATAGTATACATGTTAAATAAATTGATCATCGAAACGTTAATAGTTTAGAAATCATATGATTATTGTAGACCACAATAAAGTGTCAATTCTAATGTATTCCCCAATTGTATTCCAAAATCAAATATTAATTTTACAGGGACTGAAATTAAGATTATTTGAAAAATATGGGAATACAATCAATGCAATTTAAGTATTAAATAACCTATTATGTTTTACCATATTATTTTTCTATTATATTACTATTATATATCTACTGTTTAATGCTAAAAAATTATTTAATTTTAATAATTCAGATAATTATTTGATCACTATATAGCGTACAATTTAGTAAAGGGTAGACACAAATGAATTCCAGCCCTGAGCTTTTTTCATTATTTATTACTTTAAAGATCCCTTTTATATAATTTATTTGGTCATTAATAAAACATAATACCTATTATCTCTAACAATATTCAAGATATTTCATACTATATCAGTGGTTATAATTTTTTTTTTTTAAATTATTAGTAGGTATTTACTTCATATAATTTATAGCTACAACTAATATTATAATAGGTAGGTGTATAATGTCATTTTGCATCCTTTTTTCATTCTTAAATCTACTCCTGATTTTAATGTTATGTTCAATCTATCATTTAGTCAATAATATAATATTAAATGATTATGTAATTGCATTATGTTTTCTGATTGATAAACAATAAATTATTATAATGATATTTTTTAGCTTCACTTTCAGTCTTCAAACATAAATATATAAGTAAAAAAATATAATTGAATATCTTATAGGAAACTGAAAAAAAACATATTAACTTAAGTATAGAAAATGAGTTAAAAATACAAGTTTTTATTATTTCAATCAAAATTAAAGTATTAAAAGACAGGAAATCTTTATCAATCAAAACAAATGGGTACCTAATATAGAAAAATGTTAGAACATTAATTAAGAATGATACTAAAATAGAAAGTTGTTTATTCAGTAAGTACCTAAGTACTTTAATTTCAAACCTAAGTAATGTGCATTTATAAATAAATTTTATTTCATACCTAAAACACGAGTTGATAGCAAGGTTAATGTGTACATATACATTGGAAACATTGGAAAAAGAAAATTTATCTTACCAGAAAAGTGGCAGAATGTATGCAAATGTAAAAACAATTGTTGCCAATCTTGTACACCAAAGAGATACTTCAACTTTATGTGATATAACATGTTGTTTAAGAGCTTCAATACCCTTTGGTCTAGTTTCACTATCTGTTCCAGCGTCGCCTTCAGCCATGATTGATTGGGCGAATTTAAAACTTTTATTGAAGAAAACTAAAAAATAAAACTAATATCAATGGCATAAAAAAAAATTTAATCCACTGAAAAGCCTGAGATTTAAAATTCCACTTACCTTTCTCTAATAACTTGAACAAGTCAAAGAAAAATGTTGCAATACACTAGTCTTCAAAAAGACTTCAAAAAAAGTGAATGACGATAATTATTGATTCGATAAATTGGATATGTTATCGGTAAAACGGTGATAAAAGAAACGGGTATTACGATTTTCAATATTTTTTATAAAAACGCTTTAATACAACGCCTATAAAAGAGGAACCAACAAAAATGACCACGAGCTGTGGGCAAGTCTTGTGCACCAAGAATTAAGAAAATACGTAAAAGCGATGACAATCAGAACGGTAGAACTTGCGGAGGTCGGGCTGTCGGAGAAACGATGATAACCTGTTTTTTTTTAAGGACAGCTAGTGACTATAGTGGGCTAGTGGCTGTTATGTAGTTTGTTCACCGATTACGACGTTCACAGTTTAACCATTTTGGGACGCGTTAAAATTCCCTACGATGACTACGTGTCTCTGAATGATGTCTGTTGTGCTAAAAGTTTACAGTGACAAATTATAATAATATAGCAATCGGAAATTTGTTCTATGACGAGATGTCATGGCCACACGGGAGTACCGACTACCGGACTACTGGACTTATAAGTTATATGTAATCTGCATAGTAGGAAATTGGGTACCTAATACTTCTAAGTGTACAAGTGGTATTACTATTGGAGAAGTTACCCAACTACTTAAAATTTAAAATATAATGGAAACATTTTTCTGGGCTTATCTACTTGAAATATTTAAAAAAAATTTTTTTATGGATGATGTAATTGTTATATAAATATTTTGTTTTCAACTATGTAGGTATTTAAAATTTTAAAATTAAAAAATATTTGAGAATAATTATTATGATACTTGAATATTGTCCCCCCAAAGTTATTCTTATTGTAGCATTGTAGCAATTAAAAATATCAAGAAGACACGCGCATGCAATTTTATTATTGTGCACAATTCTATTTACGTTATTGCGTTTTAATTGTTTTAAATCCAAATTGTCTGTCTATACCTCGTATAGAGATTTAAGACTTGTTTTTTTGTACTGTGCAGAGGAAGCAAGTCTTATTTTACAATTTATTCTTAAAGTGATAATTGATTACCATTCAAAGAGTTCTTCAAGAATTTCAGGTAAAAAAAAAAATTGTTTAGACAAATTATTTACCTATCAATATTATAAGTACACATTTATTAAGAAAATATTCTTTATAGGCAAATAATACTTTTTATGGATATCTTTGAAATATTTTTTTATTAAAATAGATGAAAAATAAAATATTTACAATTTGTTTACATAATAATACAATGGTTTAATCATTTTACAAGTTTCTACTGTGTGTGACGATGTGTGAAAAGAAGTATCCATTATTGATACTACTTCCAAGTATGAACTCAATTTTCAATGTTATTATTTTGTGTATATTTTAGGTAATATTAAAGAGATTACGAGGCCATTTTCGCTTAAGGTCTGTCAGCGTTTTGCAGGCAGACGGCGTGAAATAACACACAAACACAAAACCAAGTTAAAAAACACCTAAGCGTAATTAACCATGCTTGCAGTATTCGGTGCGATACTAGTGACTTGACAGTTCATATCTAATACATATTTAAACTCCTACAAAAGTTGTTCTTTTATCTGTATGAAAATATTGAAAGTTCTACCTCAGGGATAGCAAATAAGATTTTTACAACGTGCCAATTTATGACATAATCCAAAAAAAAATTTTCAACCGTGCCATAATTATTTTTATTTTTATTTTTTTTTTATTATTTTTTACAGAAAAATACAAATTAAAAATATAAAAGAAAAATTAATGATTATAATGTAGTCGTTGTGAAATATATATAATTAATATGCGCAATTGATTATTCAATTTATTTTATGTTACTTAAATCTATAAATATATATGGATAAATGAAAGTTTTTCGAGTGACATCGAAAATCTCATGCGTGCCAAACTTAGCACGCGTGCCACTTATTTGCCATCCTTGTCCTACCTAGTCTATTGTACTTGAATAGCTATATAATATGTTATATCCAAATACCCGGTATGTTATATTATATGTAATTCGTGCACGGAAAATGTAGGAGGGTCTGAATAGTCTATTCGGTATGGTGTTAACGAAGAAAACTGAAGTTAAAAATTATAATTGACACCTTAAACAGTTGACATAAAGAAACGAGGTTTTTTGTGTTAGTGAGAACTGAGAGGATGTGTTAAATTGTTATTTTTTATGGTTAGTAGTACCATGGTACAACTGTACACTGTAGTACCATTGATTATAGAATTGACTGTTATTACCTACACTTATCTAAACGTTTAAAACGTGCTTTTTACCGTCTCAATCGTTGAAACGTGTTTTTATTCGATCTTTCTTTCTGTTTATTTCTAATGAAACTTAATCATTACGTATTACTACATATTTAGTAGATATTTACATTCTTAAAAAAAAAAAAAAAAATGGATGATATAATTCGCAGATCGTTATACGAAAATTTTGTTTTTATGGTTCTCCTTAAGGTTAGTACTTAATACATAAAAATTAATTTACTTTGTACTTGAAAATTTTACTGAACGAAATTTATGGAAAAAAATTTAAAATACTAATAGGTAGGTACAAGGTACTTATATTTATACAAATTATAATCGTTGTCAATATTAAATTATATAAAAAATAGAAATGTATGGTTGCTTAGTAGTATTGCAGAGTTTAGTTAAAAAATCTTAAAAATCGTACAGCCTACGTCCACAATGTACCTATAGTGTGCATATATAATTTCATCAGACTACAGGCCTTATAAAGGGTGGATAGGTAGCTTAAAATTTTTTTGTTGCAAGGAAATATTTTTGTGATCAGTAGAAAAAAATTCACTTGTTTCTTATGAATTTTAGTAGCATTAAACATTTAATGATATGATGATACCCATTTACATTATAATAATATTGGATGTTCATTATATTTACATAGTATGAAATTACTATATTATAGGTAATCTACTATTATTAGACTATGATCTATTGGAATTGGATTAATTACTACTATTACTGGGTAGGTATTATTATGAATATCGACTATTCGTCCGTTAGAAAGATAACCATAATCTATGTTTTCGTAGAAGTTTATCATCGATATTTTCAATTGCCATTTTGATAATATTCGTGTTTTAAACATATTATATTTTACTGGATAAAAAATTCCTTCTTTCTACTTAATAAAATAAAGTATATATTTTTTTTATCATACATTCTAAGAATCATAATACCAATATGAGCGTTTAAAATAGTATTGAATAATTAATTATTGTTTTAACGCTATTATTTTTTAATACTTCCTACATTTGGTATTGATCCAGAATACCTACCCCTTAAAAATCGTTACGTAAGTTCCCAGCACTAAGCATAGATATCTAATTTTCTTTGAATAGCATTAAATATTTAGTAGGTAGTGACGTGCTCAGTTTTTTAATATAGGAAGGGATAAATAATAATGCTGTGTACAATTATGTATTTAATGACAATATTTTATTTTATTAGTGTTTCGTAGTAATAGATAAAAATAAAATTAATGTACCTACTTACTGATAAGTATTTTTTAACTATTTTAGAAATAATAAATTAGATTTTTAAGTTAAGAAGGTTAAATATTATATATTATATATATAATCTATTTGTTTTGGTTTGGTGTAGGTACAAATAACAACTAATTTAATGTTTAGATAAAATTATTAATATTATAAAAAAAAATGTTTTTTTACTCCCTTATGGTATTTAAAAGAACACGTTAAATATTCAAATAAATAAATAAATTAAAAAAATATAATTCACTTTATTTATTATATAAATTAATAATAATCAAAATAATCAAAATACAAAATACAAAAACAAATTGGTGAGTTTAAATTAAAAAAAAAAAAATATTTGTATAGTTGCGGTCATCCGATATGATTATGATTGTCTGATAAAACAGGTCCGGAGCTGAGATATATACATATAGTATCTTGTCCGTGGACAAGATAAGGAATAAAAGATTTCAAATAATATGTGCCATGGTAATCGGTTGTAATCAACAACAATGTAGTTTGTATTAATCACGCTATTGAAAGCTATTATAAGATGATATGTAGAAACAATGGCGGAAAAAAGGCCCAATCCGGGGCAAATATTACAAAGGGTCTGCACTCTGCAGTACCATATTATAGCAACATTATTTTTTTAAATATATATTTCTTGTTAAATTGCCTCAAATTCAATTAAACTATAATATAACAAATAACTACAAATTTATTAGAATTATTAGATAGGTAACTATCTAAAAATTCAAAATATTTATATTGAAATAGGATTTTTAGAAATCAAAAATATGTTAAGTTCAATAAAAAATATGATATTATTAATTGGTATTAAGGTAGGTATTAGTGTATTACTAGTTAATAGTTTATTCCTAAAGTAAATACACATATGAGTACCTACATAACACATAAATTCTGGAATAATTAGATACGAGAAATTTATTTTTTCAAACCGATATAAAAAAAAAAAAAACTGGGATAATAAACCATATTAATGATAAGGTGAAAATAGCTCAGTGTGCTTTGTTCATATCGGTTTGTTTGAAATGTTTGAATGTATTTATTGGTAGAAATATAGAATCATTTCCCGTTCTATTTTTGATGTACATAGTTTAAAAAAAATGTAAAGGTTTGAGTACAGAGTAGGGCTTATTCTAAGGATTTTTACCTACTGCCTAACCACACTGAAAAGTTAGTTTTATGAAATTTATTTGGATTATAATTTATAATACTTATCCCCCCTTCAAATAAATTATATATTGATATTTTTTTAGAGTGGAAAAGAGTGGAGTACTTCAGAGTTCCAATAATGACTAATAAATAATAATCATCAATGCAAAACATGTTATTGTGGGTACTGATAACAGATGAGAGGTATTTAAAATGCCTATATCTTACTCCTATAATTATTGTACCCAGTTATACGCTAATCGCCTTAAAAATGCAGAATTTAATGATAAATAAGTTATTTAAATAAAAAAATGTATGGAGTTTATTTTATTGACTTAATTAATACCTTAAAAAAATTCTACACAGTTTTAAGATTCTCATAATTTTAATACTTTACTATAGTAATTGTGTATGTCGCGGTCGTACCTCAATGTTTATTTTGTTTTATAATTGAAAAATAGGTTTCTCTTAAAAATCCATTGATAATTTTTAAATGGGTCTATTGTAAATCAATATTATAAGTTAGAGAACCGATATAAAAGCGAGTTGTGTGAATTAGAGAAACTATAGAAAATATGAGATGTATTTTGAAAATTGTTCATCAGCGTCTGTTTAAATGATAACAACAATACTGTACCTATTTATCATAAAAACGAGTAATTACTAATTACTAATTTACTATTAAATAATTGATTTGATTTCAAATTATGCAATCTATACTACTTGCCTCCCATTCTTATTGTAAACAAAAAGGTTTAATAATATTTATATATGTATATGAGTTGCCTTCTAAAAATGTTCATACTAATTCTAATGGCTACTATATCAACATTTTTATAGTTACTTTATACATACACAACTAGGTAGTGACTAGTGAACAGTGAACCACTAGTTCATAAATGTCACTAAATTATACTAAGTAAATAAATAAATAATGTATGTATACATAATATTAATAAACCTATATACATATGTATTGTGTTAAAATTATAAAAAAATGAGTTTACATCAACATAATAATTATATTTAATATAATGGTATTTGTAAAGTCTAACTGGGCTTGGAAAAAAGTGAAAAAATAAAAAATACGGCGTTTATGTATACAGACTTTAATGTACCTTAGTTCACGGACAAATCGGCGTTAGTGTACCTAGTGATACTTGTTTGTGCATAGTACACAATTATATTTTTATACCTGTAAATTGACAACTAGTCAACGAAAACTGTGAAAACCTGCCAATATAAATGTTGACCTAAAAAATGACGACTCATTTACGTAAAATAATTAAATCGTACCTATTCCCAATTGAAAATAATACTGTAAATTGCAGTACTTAATGAAATAAAACGATGGATTTATTTTAAAGGTTTCAATGAAATACACGTATTATTTAAATCAAGTATAATCTACAAGTTACAGTTTTTGCCGGTGATAATTCTGCAACGTTTTGAGTTAATTATGTATTTCGATATGCCTATTTTAGTTAAACGTGTGATGTTAACGAACCATAATAGTTGCCGGTGCTTTTAAGTAATTTTATTTCGTGAGAAAAAAATGTTTGAAAACTCGACCAAAAAAAGTGATTTCGTTTTAAATTTGTTACTCATTAAAAAATGTAACTATTATTAACTATCATATAAATCAAATAAATTAATTTAATTACAGAATTGATTTTATAATATGAGTTTTATGAATCCTAAGTATTTTACATCATAACATAAATTGTGGTTGTATAAACTTCTGCAGTGATGACTTATGAGTAATGACTGTAATATTCATAACTGATTACTGTTTAGAATGATTGCTGATTACTATGTTCGTTTATAATGTGAATATTGTGAACCATACATTAAGGTTTTTATAAACTCTATATAGACTACACGTCCAAACGACACTTATAAGTCATAAACTCATAATAACGATAACATGAGTCGTAGTTACGAAATTGTTAAAATTAGACTAATACTTAATACTTAATAGCTTGCTTTCTAATTAATGGTTAATTATCAATTTTTTTTATTGATCACCACTTAAAAACACTCAATATTCTATTATTGTAAAGTAATCATCGGCGATAGACAATCTATCGTGAAATAATGTTAATAATAAATTATAATAGTAAGATAGCTGGTTATAAAGACATGTAATAATATTTTTCCGTCAATTATTATTCGACTAAGGTTTTTCTAATTATTTCAATATAATATATAGGTACATACCTAGATACTCGTTTTGAGCGAACAGTACTAAATACATTTTATAGCATTAATTCAATTTTAAGAAAAAAATTAGGTTAAATAAGTTGATTATTAATAATTTATTAAATTAATATAACTAAATAACTAGGAACACAATCAGAATGAAAAAAAATACAGTATAGTACGTTTTATCTTTTGGTTTATTGTATATTAAAAACACGATTCAATATTACAATAGATTTAAAGTTAAAATGCAGTCCAAAGGTATAAATTCGTTCACATATAGATATTAATAATAATAATAATTATAATAATAATAATAATAAATATATTATTAAATTAATAATCCTAAGTCATAATCACAGTAGATAAACAATTAATAAAGAAACGTTTTGAGAATATAAGTTAATGTTCGAAAAAAAAATTCAAACATTTATACCATGTACTCTTAACATGTAATAATTCAAGTAAAATGTTTAAACTATACATTCAGCTAAATAATTAATTGTTGTTTTTTATCACCTCGAAGGTCTAATACATCCTGTATCTACTATAGCTATATTCTTACATTTATATATTTATAATTAATATAATATCATAATAATTATTAGTCACAGTATATATTTATATCTTACACCTAGTAACAACTATAAATTAATGGCAGTATAAGTCTGAATCAAAGAGCCCGGTATTCAATTCACAATAACATCACTCAAACTATGTTATAGGCACAAAATATGTAAAACGATCAAATTTGTTTTGCATATTTTTTTGTACGTTACTATTAAGATAATGACTGTCACTATAAGAATAAAATGAATATTTATATAGCTGGAAGACAGATATAAAATTAAAATGATTATTAAAATGTTTAACATGTAGATTATGGATATTATTAATATGATTTAGGCCGTTTTATTGACAATAAAAATATAACGATAATAACAATAAATTAATAACACCGTTGTTCTCAGTCATTTGTCAAAGAATTAAATTATAAATAATTAAATTCATTTTTAGTGTTTAGTAAGTGCAATTAAACTTTGACAATATTAATTAAGTACCTAATTAAATTTATTTGTATGTGTATACAATGTTGATTGTTATAAGAAATTAATTTCATAGAAAGTGGTGCTGGCGTAGTAAATTTTAAAAATATGGTGTTTGTAATGTTTACTTTATATTTTATTTTAAATTAAATCATAATAAGTGTATAACATATAAGATACCTAATAAATATTAGATACGTACAAAGAAATGTCGAACATTTGTTGTGTATAATAATATACTCAACTTTTTTTGACAATTAGATGAAAAAATAGAAACGTTATTGAATTAAATTAAAAGCATTTTATAATTGTTATGAATTATTTGGAAATATTTTGATTTAATATAAATAAATTTACGTTTAGTACAAATGTTTTATTCGTATTATTTTGTTTTCTGTCATACTTTGATTTATGATATGATCTTATATATTATTAGGTACTATATAATAATTTACATATTGAAACAATATCAGCATTATTATTTTTATATTTGTGTGCAATGACTTGATAATGTACTTTAAAATTGAGACAAATTTAAAACAGGCACTTGTTTTAATTTCAAATTTTTCTAATTAATTAATGGTAAAAAAGTGTTTATAATAGGTACATAGTAAATTTGTTTAATGTTTGTTTATACCTACACTTATAAGTTATTTTATAAACTATGCGTCATATTAAATTGTATTAGTAAAAATACAAAAAATATAACATCATTGTCTATTTGTTAGGTTTTACATCCAGAATTAACTACAGAGGCGGAACATTGATTATTTTAAGAGTGAGCCATAATGGACAATAAACTCAAAAACTCAAGATTAATTAAAACAAATAGAAATTTTACAGCAAATGACAACGACACATAATCAATTGGTGGAGTGAATATGATATCTTCATATCCTCCGAAAATGGTCAAGTATAGACTACCAATATAACTATAGTTATGGTTAAGCAATAGTAACTTAGAAAAATGACTTTAAATTTATCTGTAATATAGGTTCGAATAAACATTTTATTTGTACATTGTATATTCAACTTTTAACATGGAAACTAGACATAATATCTATTTAAATAAAGCTAAGCAGCTTATGTAACGTAGTTATATAGGTATATTATAGTTGGATATCAAAAACGAATTATTATAATATATTATATGTAAATAATGAGCTAAAAACACCACAACATCAAATGAAAAATGTATCTTCGTATAATTCGAAAACAATATATATGAAATATTATTTATATTATATATGTGAATAGATCATTTATTCATTACATCTTATATAAATGTAATGTATACCCATCACTACATCAGTTACACATAAAAGTGCGCCGAGGCAAAATATTTTTTCACCCCTAAAGGTTAAAATAATAGAAATTATACTCTTTGTCACTAAAATAGTGTTGTAAGTCTCGAAAAAATGTTTATGCCCTGAAGAAATTGAGACAGTTATCTCTTCAATAGCTACACCACTAACAATATCTACAATAATATTGAAAAATTATTATTTGACTCACATGTCCTAAAGTCGAATAGGTTTGATACTTTGATGTTTGAATACCCACCTATACGGTTTTGAAATTATTTTAAAAATCATAGTCTTGAAATATTTTCTTTTCCAACAGATCATTATTTTTTAAATAGTCCACACCTGTACCTTTTCAGCGACAACGCACCAATTTGATTGGTCATAATACGAAGAAATAATGTGTAAATTATCGGCATGTTTCTCGATCAGCTGGTCGAGTTCACCTTCCCTAAACACATGGTAGTACCTGTGGAATGTTATAGATCCGCCACCGTGTTCAGATAGAGATTCTTGTGAGGTGGATAAGCTACACGTGTCGTCACTCTTGGACATTTCTGGAATCTCAACAGCTGCGTGCTGGCGGACTAGGACGGCGGCCCGCCTAGGATCTGTTTCTTCTGACGATGATCGGCCATCGCATCGTGCCTGTCTCCGATCGGCGAACCTTGTATCCTTACTACAGTCACTCCACGATGTCAGAGAAGTCGTACTCTGTGTAGTGGTATGCGTATCTGCAGTGTCATTAGATTCAAGTGAGTTACCAGGTCGAAGAAGCGATACCTGGCTGCTGGAAACCGTGTCGCGCCTTGAGTCACACTCCAGCTCCAGGGATGCGTGTCGGTCTTCGGCTGACTCTACTGACTTACGATAGAGCCGAGACCGGAATCCCTCCCGGCTCCGCAGGACCTTATCCACAGAGTCTTGCGTTTCAACAGAAATGCTGGGCCGGCGAGGTGCCTCGGATCCAGCCAGTATTTCGATCCGGTGGTAGTCCAGTGATTCGTCTTCTAGCTGTCCGTCGGAAGATGACGGGTCCGACAATATTTCATCAGGTCGCATTAGCTGATGGAAATATTGCATCAGCTCAACTTTTTCAGGTTTGTCTGCTACATCGTCGAGTGCCTTATTTGGGTCTTCTGCTGATTCCATGCCTATTGCTGCCCGCAATTCTTTGTTTAATCTTTTATTTTCAACATAAAAAATCGTTAGCGTCTCAATCAATAACTTTGATATTATATAAAATAGTAGAAAATCATAAAAACTTACCTTTCAGCAAAGTCAACGAGATGCTTTTGACATTCCTCGTCCCATGTTTCTGGCAAATCTGAAAGCTCATCCTTGGAACACTTACTGGCCCTTTTATGTTTTGGTATTGAACCAAGACTTGGACTGTTGCGAACTGCCGTCCCTTTGTTAGGATGTTCTTGCAGGCTCCATCGGTTAGTAGGATTAGGTTGATCTTCTTTGAGGTCACGGTCTTCATTTGAACTAGGTCCTTCTGTTAGGCTATGATCAGCTTTTGGACTGAGATCTTCTTTTGGACCGGGATCTTCTTTCGGGCTGGGATCTTCTTTCGGGTTGGGATCTTCTTTCGGAACGGAGTCTACTTTTAAATTGGGATATTTTTTCGGGCTAGGATCTTTTTTCGAGCTAGGATCTTCTTTTGGGCTAGGCTCTTCTTTCGAGCTATCATCTTCTTTAGGGCTAAGATCTTCTTTATTGTTCGAATCTTTTTTAATTACGGCAGATTCTGAAGAACATTCTTCTAAATTAATATATTCCGTTGGGAATTCATCCTCAGGTCTTGCAAGTGTTTTTACATTGAAAGGTTCATCAAATTCGATATCTACAAAAATGTCTTAGGTTATGTACTGAAGTATAATATTTATAATATTTTTTTTTATTAATTTAATATATTAAATTTCTCACATTAGAATACATCACGGAGAAAAATCATATGATAGAAACTGTATTAAAAAAGATTTGATAGGAAAAGACGCCAAGAAAAGTTATGGCTTAGACACGACGGTAATTGCTAAGTAAAATATTTTAAAATCAGAATAATAGAAGAAGAAAAAACGTAGAAAAAGAAGTATATGAGGGCTATATTTATTTACAGGTTTGTTGTTGATAGTTTCAAAAATGAGTATAAAATAAAAATTGTTTTTAATGTACATTAATTACCTGTAATTTTGTGTTCATCTTCCACCACTACACTTATAACACTGCTAACAGAATCCGAGGACGAGGATTCAGCATCACTATCCATATCGTCTATTTCTGGATGAAATGTTTCTTCTACTGTTTTAATGAAGTGTCTTCCCCGTAAACCAGAAAAAGTTCGATCTGCTTTTGGAAGACGATTACGTCCAGTTACTAAAAATAACAATTTTTTTTATAACTTATGTATGACAAAGATGTATTTGATAAGAATATACCTGGTTTAGTATTTAAAAGAAGATCTTGAATTTGTTTAAGCTTTTCTGCACTAATTCTTTCTTTAGGCCGTGCATTTTGATCTCCACCTTCACAAACATGATCTCTACGTTCTAATTCTTGATCTTTTTCTTGTTCTCTTTTAAGCTTCATTTCTATAGCTGTTTTCACGGGTGATAATTTGATGGGTTTCAAATTATCATCGATTTGTTGTTCTGTCGATAAATTTAACTGATACGGTTCATTTCCATTCTGAGAGTTGAATCTAGCAGGTAATTTAAAATGAGATGGATGAATAGGCGCTGTTTTTGGCGTGTTTGGATGTGAAGATGACCTGTATTGACTCTGAGATTTAGCAGTGGGCGTACATGGAGCTGTTCGTGCTTGTTGTTCGACTAATGGTGGCGAACATGTTTTGTCAGATCCACCAGTCGCATTTACAAATATAACAGATGCTAAACTACTCAGACTATCCTCAGAATCAACACTAGCATCACTCTGTAGACTGTCTTTTGACGAATCTTCTGAAGAACCATCTTCACGGGAACTTCTGCGTCCGTCACAACATGTTGTAGTTACCAATGCGGGAACTGGCATTTCTATTTTTTTTTCATCACTAACCTTTTCTTCACAACCTTCCTTATATCCTAACATTCTACTAAGTCCACTTTTAATGTTGTCAGATACCTGACTGGATGGATTTTTAAATGTTTTTGTGAATCCTGTTTTGAGCAATTGTATTGTATCTTTAATGGATTCCAATGTACGCGTGCTATACATAAGCTCTTCATTTAACGATGCTTGCCTCTGAATGTTCTTTTGTACGATTTCTTTTTCTTTGAGTCTTTCTACTGACATAAGTTCTTCATTCATGGATCTTTGTTTAATTTCATTACTTTTATACCTATATCTTTTTGAACCACTACAAACATCAAATTGAGGTAACTTATTAACCAAATCTTTCATGTCAGTAGCTTTATCTCTATCTTCTTCTGCATCCTCATCACATAATGATTGTTTTTGTTTTACTAATTTAGGCTTTGAATGTGTTAGAGGCATTGATTTCTCCAATTCCGGTATACTTGACCTCGATCGTACCATCCGTTTTTCCGTAGTGTTTTTGATGTCGCTCAAACTTTTAGATTTATGCGTAGGTGTTCGATTGAAAATCGGCATTGAGTCTGGTGAATCTTCCATTCGTCTAAGTTCTATAGGAACATTAAGTACGTCTTCGTTGCAAGTCTCACATCCTTCGGGATCCGAACGCAGCACTGATGGTAATTCAGTACCATAAAGTGATGTCCAAGAACTAACAAACCAAGGTTTTGATGATACTTTACCTCGCTTAGTTGAACCGGCAAGCTTCTGTAACAAAGCGAGTCCATGTTAAACGCATACATGATATTTTAAAATCACCTTAATAACAATTAACCTGTATCGCTTTCCGAACAAAACTATAACAAGTTTCGGTTCCTGGACTTGATAAACTAGAACTACTCGGAGAACTCGTTATTCCTTTTCTCCAATTTGATTGTTCCTTACGCTTATTTTTTCTCTCGCAACACATTTTAGTACTCCTATGTATTAATAATATTTAAATCTATTATGTTCCAATTTAAATATATACAATATTAATAATTAAATACTAACGTTGTTGAATCAGAATTAGATTTTTTTCTCGTGCTTATGTATTCTTCATCAGATGTGGTTGTGGTTGTAGAAAATTCTGTCGATTCACTTCCGAAATTTCTACAGGGCTTATGCCAGGGCATTAGAACATCTTGAGATTCAAACTAAGAAAACCAATTATTATTTTTTGCAATAATCTAAATTTACAAGATTAATTTTTAATACATTTTTATGGCGTCGTTCCATTGCCCATACTGTAATTATTATACGACCACCAATTCTAAGTACCCTGGCTAGTTCTCGTAAAGCACACACACGTCTTTCTGTTGATGAAAAATGATGAATGACAGCTATTGATAATACCGCATCTAAACTACAGTCTTTGAATGGCAAGGTTAGATTGTCACACACCAAAACCTAAATTTCAATTATTTAACAATTTAGTATTTAATATTCATTATTTCTAAATAAAATGATATACTACTATGACACAACACATTTTTTTTTTATGTAGATAAGAAGTGTAAAAGTAAAATATTTACTTCGCTGTCTCGACTTCTAGCTATTTCAGTTAACCTCAAGCAACGATCAACGCCTACTTTGAACACATGCGGGTTGGTTGATAAATATTTTCCTGTACCACAACCTAAAATTTAAAACAATTTATTTTATAACTTAATTATTAGTTTGATATTAATAAATTGATTGAATTGTCTTTTAAATAAAATTAATAATTAATTTTAAAGTAATACTAATAAAGTAATTTATAATTTTAGATTATAAATTGATTCACGGTGCTATTCATTATATGAATTTTTAGAATAGGTCTGCAAAAAATATACTAATATTAAAATATTGAAGAAACCTAGATAGTTGCGCCTTATTGAGACCAGGGGAAAAGGCGTCCAGTTTAAAAAATACTGTCCAGGAACTTTTTTTTGTCATACATATATAAACAGTGCTGTAGTCGTAAAAAAACAGAGAGTATACTATATACTATATAAGTTATAACCAATCGCCATTAGGTGTTTTGGTATACAATGTACATATAAAAAACACTGTATTGTAAACAAATTAAAACAAAAACAAAACTTTTTTTAATTAAATACTTTTTACTAATTATTGTATTTATTGTAATTATTATATAATTATATAATAGAAGATATACGGTGTTTATTCGTAATGATCAGAAGATATACGGCGTATACCATACCGAATATACCCTCCACTATAGCACTGCATATAAATTGTATGAAAATATGATATCAACCACTTTATACATAAAGTAGAAAAAATACTATAGGAAAACAAGTTGATTTTATTTGTTGGGGATTCATGGCATGGTAAAATTTTAAATTTGACATAATTATACAAAAACTGTTTCAATACAAATAAAATAAAAAAAGTAAATCCGCTACTTAAGATGTAGTTAATCATAACATAAATACATAATGAATTCAAAATTGTATAAAATTTCAAAATATCGTAGATATATAATCATTTTAGGAGTATAACAATCAATGATTTTTTTGACACTTCATTGAACACCCAGCTGATGTATAAAATCAAAAAAAGAATTATGATAAGGCAATGTTTTAGCTCCTATAATATTAAAAAAAATATGTCAACCATCAGCAGGAATCTAATGACCGAAATATAAGACATTTTAAGAACTCTAATTACTCTGCCATCGGCACACAAGAAAATAAATTCGAAAAAGTAGAGTCTAAACTTAAGGCCTGGTCAATAAGATAGAAGATAACTACAGAAATAACTAGCAATCAACTCAACAAAAACTGGAGCATGAACATTTCTCTTAAAAAAACAGTTAAGTCGAGTGAAAATTAATGGACGATGGGATTGAACTTAAACACAATCAAAATCCAAAATATTAAAATGTTAATTTAAATAAACTTCTTACGTGTAAGGAACATTGAACAAAAAACAAAGTTCAAATTAAATATAATGAACAATTTGCTAAGGAAATTTTCAGAATTAGAATAAACTGTAAAATATACTGAAAGAACAACTGCGCTATCCTGTCTATCTTTATGCTTTTCTATGGTGGAATATGCGAGTGTATTATTATTATTATTCGCTCAGTTTTTGTTACCGAACTTGACATAATATTAAATGAAATTTCAAATTTGTGAAGAAATTACAGATGCTCAGAAAACATCGCAATCGAAAAATCATAAATACTACTCAGTAGTTCTAGCTAACTTTAAACGATTAGTGAAGGCAGATTGGGAAAGTATAAAAATGAAAATAGACGATCTTTATGGTTGTTCATAGATTTATCTGCTTTTGGCTAAAGTTTGTTGTACGTAATAGTTTCTTTAAACCTATAAAGCTAAATAAATTACCAAGTCATTTCAGACAAGTGAAATAGATAGCGATAAATAATTTATAAAACCATTATATAAATCAAGAAAACTACTATCTGGATATGAGAATTAATAGTAGATCGAATAATCTTTGACAGAATAATAACTGGTGAAGGATGCTGAAAAGTCAACATGAACAAACTGGTGATGAAAAAACGATATCCTCATTTAGCAAAGAGCATTATGGTTCACCTGTTTGTGTGTCAGGAGTGTACGCATACTGTGTGTCCAAAATGAATCTTATACTGACAAGTCGAAAGGCCATTGACATAACTCAATACTGGGCAATGTATTATATACAACTCGTCAACTCCACAAGATTACAATTTGTGATTTTATATTAAGCAATATTACATTACTCTACTTAACCACACGTGCTACTATTTATTTTAGTGTTAATTATTATTTATTTGTTGTTTTAAATAGTTGCCTGATATAAAACAAGGAAATTTATAAAATTAATCTTAATTAAAAATATAAAAAGTATAAGGACATATTATAATAATTTATCTATTAAATACTCGTACATATTGGTGCAAGCAAGTTATTATTATTGAACAATAACATTTTGCGTATGTCATCGTATAAATATATAGGTACAAAGGTATTGAAAGTTCACCATCCGTTCAAATCCAAAACTAAGGCCCTGGGTCGTCAGTATCATAGAAAATAGTTATATCTGTACAATGTGCAGGTTTATGACGTAGTTTTTTTTATATAATATACTTCGTAAGCATAACTCAAATTAACTAACTCTAGATAACATTGAATCATATTTTCTCATTTATTAAATGCATGCAGTATTCATGTTTTTAACTTTAAGTTAAAAAACACGTGATTTTAAAATCTAATATTTTTGACACCATAAGTTAAGCAAAATCACGTCTCACAACTCACGTGATCCTATAATATGTAGGTATATGAATACATTATAACTTTTAAATGTTAGGATTTGCATAGTATTCTAGTTAATTTAATCTCGGAAGTTAATTAAATTTATCGTTAAAACAAGCTCGGCTTATATAATATTAATCCTATTACTATATAGTATATATACAATATACTATAATATAGTGTTTGTAGGTCGTACGGAGCACAAGTATTTTTATAGTCGCTCGAGTGCTCGACAACATCGTGTATATATTTTTAATCAGAATCAAATTTGAATTTGAAAGAGCATAAAATTAAAGAAATATTCTGATAATTTTTAATTCTATACGAATGCCTAGGCAAATATGCATGCGTGATGTAAGTAGGTACGTATGTTTCTATGAGCGTTTGTAGTGATACACTGTAAATAATTTTATGTTAATATCACTACCTATACATCGTGAAATAACTTGCTTAAAATAATATAATTACACGTGTACACATGAAATTGATGACAAAAAAAAAACCATTGTCACGTATACACAATCTGGAATTTCGTTGCAGTTAACAATGTTTGTATTATTGGTCATAAATGTTTGGCGGCACAATTTATGTGATAATTTATTTTGGCGGTTGCAGGCGTATTATTATAGTATAACATCATAATATACTCACCGATGTCACACACGAGTGATCCGGGCTCCAAGTCGTGCAGGAACTGCGTCACCTTCGGCCACGGTTTGGTCCTTTGCGAGGGCTGGTACATCTCCTGGTAAGTGTCGTGCACGTAGGCCTTCTCCAACTCCAAGCTCCGGGCTAGGCGGTCGGCCCTGTCCATGGCCCCGGCCCGGCTCGCCACCGAACCACGTCTGCAACCGCGCGCGGCGTGAGGATACCGTAGTTATTACCATATACTCGGTACGTGGCGCTGTACAGAGGCAAACGGCCGAGCGTCGGCGTCGGCGAACAACGACCACGACCATCTAACATTTGAAGCGCTCGCGGGCATGGAGGTATACATGATACGCACGCACGGTAAAAACGGCCCGGCGTTTGAGCCGATCATTATTCATCCCGGTGACCGGGTCACGGCGGCGTCGGTACCGTGACGTCACGGGAAGCGCGTGACTTGACGTCACCGCCGCCGCCGGTCCCCTCTTCGCACGTATTGATCCCTCCCTCTAGACCCGGCGTACCCGCGCACAACGGATTCCACGGAAATCCCTTCGCACGCGATCCCGCCGCCACCCTCACCGGTGTGTGCGTTCTAAAATACAACCCACGAAACGCTTACGTAATAATAACTTGTTACACCGTAATAAAATGTATATAATTTTTTAATTTACAAAACGTCACGTTAAGTATGGTCGTTAGATTATTGTTATATTGTTATTATCGCCCGTTATACGCGGATACGGACGCTTACACATTTTTGGCGTACCCCAGCACCGAAACAGACCGTCGCACGCGATACTGCAGCACGACCCCACGGCCCACGGATTTTCACGACCAAACCGACACCAATATAGTGATAATATTGTTTACTTCACGGGAAAAGAATTGCACGGGCGCCGCCGGAAATCCGTGTCGATTCGATCGTATTTTTATCACCGTTTATACGATAATATCGTCTGGCGTAGCAGAAATTTGCAGTCCATACACCGCGATATCGACCAAGTCCCAGAGATAATTACGATATTCTATTTCGCGGAAACATTGTCTCCCACAGTTCGTCGCAGTATAAATGGAAACTGTGTCATAGGTATTAATTATCGGAAAAAAAAAGAAAATCGCATTCGAATTGCACTATAAATAATATTTAAACCCTTAGGATAATATTATGTTGTTTGCATATACTACAAATTGCATTTCCGCAGCCACATAATAATATAATATATAGTTTATATAATAATATGTTACTCACTTAAAGTTATAATGACGCTTTTAGTTTCACTGTCGTCGTCATCACATTGCGATCGTGTATTTGTGGGTGTTTGAGGACTGTACGAAGTTATCGCATGGACATATATATGGTATATGTTTATTGATGTATATATACCCCGGCCGATTTATATCTATATACTTCTTTGTGTTTAAAAAAAAAACTCACACGCGCGCCTTTAGTAAATTGACTATAATGTAGTAAATTTATCAGTTCCAGTGGTTATTATTAATATTATAGTATCACATGTAAAACAATAGTCGAAATATTCCTGTTTCCTGTATGGCGATCAAACGGTTTTTGAATTGTTTATAATATTTTTTATTTAATTTAATTTTTTTTTAAAATTATTTGAACTTAGTTTTGACAACCGAGGGAAAAAAGTGTAAAAAAAAAAAACAAAAAAATAAACAAACGAGAGAGAGAGCTCCGAGGCGAACGTCGGACGCCTCGTCTCGGAGGAATTACGGAAACAAACGGGCACCGCGGCTGCGAACGTATAATATGCAGGGGAATGATAGAGAGCACATGCGCCGTATCCGTGGGGTACAGCCAGGCGCAATGATGATGTCGATCGCGCGCGCGGCGTGTTTCGACTTTTATAGAGGTACACGAGCGCGTAAATAACTGACCGCACGCGACTCCTGCTGCAATAATAATAAATTAATAAGTCATAACAAGACATCAAAATATGTGAAAATAACGATAACATTTTATGATGCCTTCAAAATGTGTGTAACTAATTATCCTAATTTTCTTGTATTTTGTAAGCAACATAATATTATGTTAAAAACTATGAATATTGTATTCTCGACTTAAAAAATACAAATAAAAAAAAAAAATGCCAATTCATTCTCCTATCAATTTCGTATAAAATTTTATATTATTAAAACTGTGTATAATAATAAAAATAAAACAATTGATCGTTGATTTTTATAATTATTATGATAATATGTTATAATCAAAAACCTAATGATATTAAACTTCATCTTTAAAATTACTGTTATTTAAATAAGGATTAAATATTACTAAAATATATTATAAATTTAAAATAATAATACATACTAGTTAAATTGTTGTACAAAAAGTTGTACAAATCAAGTCGTGTGAGATGAAAGATCATTGTATCGAAATCGCCTTAGAGGGAAAATTGCAATACATTTAAATCGTATATCTTGTTTTATTATGATAATATTTTATTATGTTATTTAGGTGTAACGATAATACTATATTATAATGATTTCTTCAATTGACGTTGCACAGATTGAAAAGGCGAAATGGCCGCGAGTCGTGTTTTCTGTATGCGCCTACATAGGTGATAGATATAATGATATTATATAAAATTCAAATGTAATAATTGTATATAGTTATGAATAAATAGGACGTACGATATTCTTAATATTATGTATATATATATTATATACTTATCGTGATGAAATCTCAAAAATCGTGAAACGAAATATTGCCACAAACTCGTGGTGTATATACGCATCCAATATACGTAGGTACTTACTCGGCATATTGGTAGGTACTTATATTTATTTTTCACGAATGTTTTATTTGTTTACCTAATGGTCAATTATTATTGATATGACCTCGTCATCGTATTGTAACTGATTGTGTGCAATATGAATTTGTTGTGATACATAATATTAATTTTTTTTTAAATTCTTAGTAAAATAAATTAGGTATGATACGTAAATTTATTACCGAGTAATTTGTCACTGTCATTTACTGCGATATTATAATAATTATTAGGTTGTGAAAAGTATTTATTTTTTATCTAAAGTAACCTATATATTGTATAGATATCAGATTCTAATATTTACTATTTACTCTTGTCGTGTTTGGTGACGACTATGATTTGATAATAATTTATAAAGTTTTCACTAAATAGCAAAATATACCACTAAATATACCTAATTATCTGTGAAACTGAAATCATAGTGACAAAGAGACGATAGTAATAAATTTTTTTAATGATTCTAATCATCTAATCGTATTATATTGCACTCTGCGTTTTGTAACAATAACTATTAATAATTTTAATATTATGTATTATCGTGTATGTTACACTATTAATGATTGTGACAAATGATGACATTTTAAATTTGCAAGTACCCACGAATTAATTTAAAATATTTATGATAACATATAGATACAATACCGTCGAATTAATAAATCAGACGAGGGTACCGTTATATTATGGTTATTGATTATTATAAAGAAAATAATGGACGAAATCACGGCTTGCGGAATATAGGGTAAGGAGTTCAGGACTTCAGGAGTGACGACGATTTGTTTCGACCTGAGACGACGCGATGCAGTTAAACACATATGTACTTGCGCAGTATTCCATCTGAAACACGCGCAGGCTCTAATCGCCGCTGCAGCATAGAAAATGAAGTGACCTAAATTTATTATCACCGGCCAATATTTTATAATTTATACAACAGATAAGATACATTTTTAACGAAAATTATTTATTTTACATTATGCAAATCCCAAGGCATTCCTATGGTTCCTACTCGTTTATTGGTGACAGTTGAGATATAATGTTATAGTAATCTATCATGAACGTATAAGGTATACTTATAATAAAATGATAAAATATTAAGCTTAATTTTTTTTTAAATCTAATTTAGATTGTTGTAATTTTAACAGTCAGTTGATTACCACCCGTCAACGGAAACTTTTACTGAGCCATTAGGTGGAAAGGGACGACAACAACAAGTGTGTGTTGTTCTCAACAAACTGCGATGTATTTTTACTTTGCATTTTAAAGTTAAGTAAATGTAAATAGGTACCTACCTGCCTATTATAATAATATATGATTTAATGAAAGATTTCTAAAAATAAAAGTTTTAATAACAATAGGTATACATTTTTATTTTTATTATTCCAAAGCGGAATATTTTTCAGAGTACTTTAATATAAAAAATCTGAATTTTAAACGAGTAGGTAGCTTATTAGTTATGGGTATTTAAAGTTTTGATGAACAGAGTGGGGTATCTCACAAATTGTTGTTCCAAAGTGAAGTAGGTATTCATCTAAACTTAGTTACTTTTAACTAATGGACTACTAGTCCAAAATTTGATTTTGAATTTGATGTTTCAATACACTCCAATAATATTTTGCTTCAAAATATGAAATTAAAAATGTACTTTCATTTAAAAAAGTAAAACTTAAAAAAAAAAATATTTTCATGGACATAAATAGTTTTTGAAAAAAATTTTTTTTTTGATAAATGAGAGTAACTTGATATTATGTAATTTATACTAAAATATATTGTAATAATATGATTATTTCTAATACTTCTCAGGCCCAGATAAAATACAAGATATGATCTGCAATAACAGAACTGCAAAAGACGAAATGAACATTTAAAATAACCCTTATATAGCATGGCATGGATATAGTTTTAAGTCCTTTAACCATAATAAAACTATATAGTTATTATAATATAGTTAATTTTTTTAAATCATATACGAGTAGAGTACCTATTTTAAACAGTGAAACTTTCATACAATGATACTATTTTTGAGAACTAAATTTATTTAATTCTATTTAACGATTTTTTTTATAATTTATCTTGTTGTCCGTCGAGACTTTATGTTTTGTAAGTTTTACTGTAATTTTATTAATAAGCTTTCAATTATTATTTCCTAAAGTTTTGCTGTAACTCGATTTTTACATCATATTTAATACATTTTATGACGTACGTTTCTATAATAACTTACTAGTAGATTATTGATTTTTGACTTGGACCGGGTGTTTAATAGTGTGTGGGATGACGTTATAATTATAAAGCCACAACGGGATGTTTATAAATTATTATGTACACTGAGCGGTTAAGCACGTATATCTCAACAATCGAACTGTTATAAAAAATGTGACATAATTTAATTGTATAATATTAATATGTAATAACCACGCTAAAAAATATCAAATTTAACATGACATGTTTTACCTATGTATGAATTACCTTTTTAGCTTTTAGATAAATTGTTTTTTTTAGATAAAAATAAATATTCAACAGTACCCACAAAATATAATAAATATTTATTTACGTGGAAATAAAATGACCTCTACAACACACATTGCATACTGATATCCCACATGCAACTTTATGTATTCTTAACGCCTATATGAATGTACATTGCAGTTTGCCCACTCCATATTCAAGGAGTTTTAAATTTAACTTAACCTTAAAAACTTCGGAAGTTTCCACGTCTTTACTAATTTCGAAGACGTGTATGTATATTGTTATCACATTAAAATTATTCCATAGTATTCACTATTTTATGTGGTAGAACTATAATACTTTTGATAATTTAAAGTATAAATATATTTATATTTTATATTATGCTTATCGTAGAACATATAATTATAATTTTAATTAATAATAATGGGAATAACTATTGTTTTTTATTCGGTTAGAATAATGAAATATCGTGAGCATTACTTCTCCCAAATAAAATATAGTAATATCTAATTTTTTTTTTTTAAATATTGAAGAAAATAATTATACATAGAATGGACTACTTTAAAACTTTAAGTATGTATGTGTAATATCAAATATGTACTTATAATATTATTTATTATAGAAAATATATAATGCATATTATTACATTAAAACTTAGCATTGATAGTAATAATACTTAAAGTAATTTTGTTTTGTTTGTAATCGGGTAATTTTAACATAAGTCATAACTTTTTGTATTAAATAATATTGGTTATGACCTATTCGTTATATCACATTTATAAATGTTAATGTGTCCTAATAATAGATAAGTGCTTAGATTTTACAGTCTTTCACTGGTGTATTGTAACATAATAATTTTTCTTGGTGGTCAATTGTGAGCCGCGGGAACCCAAAATGCTCTTGGGCCCTAAGGGCTAAGACTAATGTCCCCGTTGACCTATCTCATAAATAATGAAGTAGTTACCCAGAGATCGCCTCTGGACACAACGCTTTCATTACATTTCAATTACACAGAATATTGGAATATGTATAATACATTGTAACTAAACACATAATGGTCACTTTATAAATATAATTAAATTACTTGATATGACAATCTATTAATTAAATTTCAAAAGTTTCAAAATATGAATTTGAATTATGTTGATTATGAAGACGTACAAATCTCAGATTTGATGAGTATTGTCTTAAAAATTACATTTGTCGTCTTTATTATATATTTATATTATGATGTTTATTTTTTTGTGTTTCTGAAAAAATTTCATCATTGATTATGAGAGTAGTTACATTATTTTTTATGTACAAAACCACCCATTTAAATATTTTCCTCTTATCGAAGTGATTGATCAGATCTTATCTTTTTTCATCGGTTAAAAGTACTTACCCATATGTAGGTGTTTTTTATTTCGTAATATTCTGAAGTAAAACATATAATGCTATGTAACCCTACTGCACGTAACTTCCTATCTCAAATTAATTCCACCAGCATAGGCTTGTGAAAATTATACATTTAATGGTTGGTTAATGAATTTGTATGCCTAAAAATAAAAAAATAAAAAAATAAAAACTTTGAATATTTGAAGCAAAAAAACACCTCTTTCGTTATAATGATACATAATCGTAGATTATTATTATTTAAGGTGTGATTTTATGCCCATTTTTCAACGGCTTTCGTCCTTCGTCCTCGGATTTTAAACGTGTAGATATTTTATTTATTATACTGTTTATTTTACTACGTATTTATTATACTCTAGGTACACGCGTTATAACCGTACATAACGTAAACCTATAACCGACACACGGTTAACTATATACTAGTTAGAAATATATACTTACCACCTATTAACCTGCAGTAAACTATAGTGTCTATACATATAAATATTATACAAGCAACACCTCTCGCGTCACTCTGTCCGATTTGCGATAGTCGAAAAGCTGTTACGGTCGATTCGTAACACTGCAGCAGCACCACAGACGATGGCGGTTTGCATGACGCGCCTGGAAGCGTTTCCGCGCAACTTCAAATTGTGACCATAAAAAATTTATCCGCTATCAAACACCGCCGTGGTTCAAAAAAAAGTAGCGTACACAGTCTGTTTGTCTTTTTCTCTCTCTCTCTCTCTCTGAATAGTTTTCTCTCGCTCTTTCTCACTTATAGGTGCTTATCTACAGCAGTTACTCAATTTAATAATACAAATTTAACAACGAATGAAACTGTGTAAATATACACAGTAAGTATACCTGTATTATTGTGAATGTGTGATAATAGTACTTAAATGCGCATGCCAACAGAGTAGATCGTGTTGAAACTATTTATTAATATATATGAATATACATTGGTACTACAATGCCGTGTATATGTAACTTGTATATGATATATAAATATGTGTAATGCGAAATGTAGCGTTGATGGGTATAAATTATTCACGAAGGTTTTCCGGACAGAGTGTAAATGATAAATTAGATTTCGGGCTTCTATATCTACTTACAGGTACGTAGGTATAATAGGAATACATACCTTTCTTATTCAGTTATACGTCTGTAGTGTCCCCCGCTTGTCCTAATATTATACAACCATAAATCTTGTTGATTTTATAGAAATATTATTTTACGTAAAATTATAGCTATTATTGGTCAAAGTAGTAAACGAGGCACTTGCACGCGAGTATACGTATTATACTTATCGTGAGATAGGTGCGATAACTCCAAAATGTAAAAATGTGGGAATAATTTGTGAATGTTAATTTTTTAATTGAATAATTATCGCACAAATATACTTAATACTTAGGTACATATTAGGCGAATTTTTGAAAATAATTAAACACAATTGTCTAGAAAAGTATTATAATTTTTGTAAATTTTTTTTTTTATATGATTTATGGTTATTGTAAAACGATATTTTTGAGAAAAAAAATAAGCTTTTACTATTTTTTTAAATGGAAATTAGATTTTTGTCTTCCACTTCCACGCACAAAAAAAAATCACCTAGACTATATTGACATTTTTATAATTAAATTTATAAAATATGTTTTTTGTGTAGTTTACGTTTATACTTCCAATAATTAGTTGAACACGATTTTGAATACCCTGAAGCTGTATAAACGACAAAAATTATTCAATTTGCAATTTTGTTTAAAACATAAGCTTTTTCGCTTATTATGTACACAAACGTTGCCAGATTGCAGGGTAATACGATTCCGCATGGTTATTGGTTGTTTTTTTTTCGGTCACTAACTACAGTTGTATGTATGTTCAATATTTAAAAGAAAAACAAAAACCAAAGTTTATTGAACTATGAAGTATGAATTATATATTATGTTCATATATCAACACAATAACTATATAATACTACTAAATATTTAATGAGCACAAAAAAGACTTTAGAGCTTATTATCATAAATAAGTGCGGCTTACATTTGTATTAGTTACATATAAATTTAACAAATGTTGAAATATATTATAATATGAATAACATGATGACCACTTACGTTAATGCAGTAATGCCTATAATATAATATTATTTGAATGTTGACATTGGCATTCTGCGTGTATTACTAAATTTGTTGTTGACGATAATTCGCCGTGAAAGAAACAAAAATATTTCTCTTTACAACTTTTCATGAAATAATATGTCAGTTATAATAGTAGCAGCACTTAGCACAAGATTTGTTTATTTTTTTTATTTTCAACAGGACCAAATAAGCGTATAGCGTATAGTTAAAAAGTTGACTTAGCCACTTAGTAACTTAGATATGCCACAGGCCCCAAAATTATGACATTATTATAAACAACTATAGGCCATCTCAGATTCTGAGTAGAGTGATTATAATGTAATGAGTCTACAATGACATGTTTTTTTCGAATAACACTTACGTCCTATACTTGGATTTTAATTGGATCCAGCTGGTACTTTGAGAGAGGGGGAATCAAAAGTAAAAAAATACTCATATACTTTTTAAATAATAATGAAAAACTAATACTTCGAGTTTGAATCAAATCTATTTTTTATTAGTGTTTTGTGTCATGTATTATATAATTTTTTTAATGTATTATAGCTTTTGATCAATTCATAGAAAATCAAATTTTTTAGTTTTTTTTACATGGAACTATGGAAGACGTTGTCAAACATTTTTTATGCTACTTGAAAAAGAACAATAATTTATATCGCTCATAAATTTTCCAAGTATTAGATTAAAAATATCTAAATACAAAAGCGCAATGGTTTTATAATTGTTTTAAAGCTCAAAACAAAAAAATTTGTTATATCACGAAAATTTGCAAATTATTATTTAGTATAAAAATATAACAATATAATTTTAATAGCTATAGCCTATAACTTAAAATGTTTGAAAATGTAATACAAAGTTTCTCATGAGTTATTTATACTATTATTTTTGATGAACTACGGGGCAGAGACTATTTGCCGAAAGCAGATTAAAAAATATGAATTAATCGTAAGTTGGAAAGTTTGGCAGAACTCCATATCTGTATGCCATAATATCACACTAGTCAGAGACTAGCTTTTTAAATTATTAATTTGTTTACGTACATTTTAGATTAGGGAAGTGAGCTTGGTAAGTGGAATCTGGAGTTAACCAATTCAATTTAAATCGTTATATTGGTAATAATATGACAGTATTCACTCGAACTTATTCAGAAAATCAGAATCATGTATAACGGCTTTTTCATAATAAACACAAGATGATATTCTGTCGTTTTAATAACAAACACTTTTTAAACAATGAACTCATAATTAGATATTTAAGTATATAATTATCATGTTAATATACTTAACTGTATTATCCAAGGCCAAGGAAGAGTTTTGAGTACGCCTGTAGCCCCCGCTAAGCTTTTGTTTACTGAACAGCTGCAGTACATATATAAAATAAACACAAACTATAGATAATTAAATTTGAGAAATTCATCAGTAATAATATATAATTGTGTACATAATATTATGTTGGTAGGCTAAAAAATAAGTATAATGTTGAACGTAGTTGTATATTACGTGGATCACATGCTTAAATAAATACTAAGAAAAAGCGGAGGTCGTGAAAAAAATAATACTGCATTTTTGTGAAGATGTAAAAATGTTGTGAATAAAAATAATTAAGTATATGAGGGTTAGTTGGACTAAGGCATGTAGACAATCTGTAGGTAGGTACCTTGAAAGGCGAAAGCCTAAATACGTTTAATACGTTTATGTCATATCAATGATAATGCATTGTCCAATATAAGTATTAAGTATAAATTATTTTTCGATTGTTTTCCTACTATTATGTATGGTTAATCATTTATTGAACAAATTTATCAAAATGGATTATAAATTTAAGTTGGCGAAATAGTTAATACATTTTTTGTTGATACGTATTTGTTTTTAACTGTTTAATATTTTTATTTTAGATAAGAGCTTAACATAAAAAAAAACTTACATTTCTTTTATGGTCAATAATTATTGTCATCTTTTACTATATATAAGGTAGGTAGGTAGTAGCTGTGGCGTTGACACACCGCCATTAAAGTCAGTTTTTATTGGGTATTGATTTAAAACAGAATGGAATTATGCTACTGCTCTGTCCTGTAATAAATTTTATATTTTAATAGCTATAACCTACGTAGCTATCCAAGTATTAGCTTATAACATGCATATAAATATATATGAATAATTCACCGATGTGTGCCTGTGTTATATAATGTTATACATTTATACAAATGAACATTGTACAACTTAATTGTGCTATAGTGATGAATAATTAATATTAATAATATGCATGCACTTGTATATTATATATGAAAAATACTGTTAATACGAATGTTGAGAGTTACTCAAGATTTATACTATTTTTTATCAAATTGTTAATTTATTTTTTTAATATTTGACTATATAAAGTTAGAATGATTGAAAATATAAATTAAAAATATATATAGATATAATTATACATATTAATAAATATTAAAGTAAAATGTATATGTAGGTACTTGAATACTTGTATATTTGTAATTAAAATATTAAATATACATATTTAACATTGAAACTTAAAGTACTTTTCCTTTAAAGTTATCGTAATTAATAATTATACACTATAGTACTATACAATACGTGATAATAATACATAAATATAATTGTTGTATTAAAAAATAATAGGAAGTAATTAATAATTATAAAAAAATTGTATTCACGATAAATATAATACACAATTTTATAACATTGATTATTAAAATAAACTATAGATATACATTTATAGAATAATAATAAGTAATCTATAGAATGTAATATTTTAAAGAATTAACACAGAAAATTCATTTTCCTAGTAAAGGAAAAAATATATAAAAACAGAAGTTAAAATTTTTGTTAAAATTTTTGAGTCACTTATTCAATTTATTATTTGAATAGTAGTTTAAGTTGTTAATTTTTTTATAGAGATGCAGTTTGAAGGTTTGAACTATATATTTAAAGTAATAATTTATAGCAAATTGCATATTTCTATTTCAAGTTTTATTATAAAAACTTAACTTGGTCATCAGATCATCCAAATCTTACATAGGCCAAGGTCTTCCACAAAAATATGTTATTTCAGCTCAGTTCATACTAACCGGTTCGACTTACAATTTTAAAAATTTGGATTACAATATCTAGTTATTCGAAGTAATCTTTTGTATTATATAATTTTAAATATTCAGACTTCTTTTTACATCGCATTATTTTTAAACGAAAATACAGACACAGTGAATTCGTTGTCAACTATTTTATATAAATCATGATGATTTAAAATTCTTATTCAATTTATAACGTTAAAAAAGTGATATAGAGAGATCATATTGTAAGCATCAGCAATGAAGCATTTCTTATTTGAATTAAAATTTTTAAAATAATGTTTGATGATAAAATATAATGATTGAATTGAAAAAAAATGATTCTACTTGCAATATTTGGTAATAATTATACCTATATAATATTGTGCACCGTAATGTAGTTACAATTAGTTCTTATTATTTAAAATGATTATTATTAAAAATAAATGTATGATTTGACTATTTTGAAATTTATGTAATTAAGTCAGTGATTTATTATTTTTTATTTTTTATTTATTTTTTAAAATTTTCAAAAAGGTTCTTATAAGTTATTCTTACTATAAATCTCATAAATTCAAGTACACACACTTTTATAACGTATTAAGAATTATATTGAAAATAAAAAAATAAAAGTCAATAATTATATATACGTTGACGTAAGTATGAGGAGAGAACTTTGGGGACTATGGTCCTCCCCACATACAACTATGATATGAAAAATAAACCTAAAAAAAAGTATTTAATTAATTATAATTTAAAACTTAGATATAGTAATTTTAAATACTAATAGTTGATATAATAACCACAGATAATAAGAATTTTTGATTTTTTCATAGAAAACGTGGGAACTGGGAAGAGAATAATATTACCCAAGGCCCAACTATGTAATAATTTACTATTAGGAATGAATGTGTGTTTATAAGCTTCTTCATTTACTTAACAGACATAAAATATAATATATTGAATATAAATTATGTAAATAATAATTTGTATTTGTATTTCAATAACTATCGTTGTGAAGATGGGTAAGAGCTTCGTCCCTTGTTTAATTTAATCCACATAACCATATTATAAACTAAAATAAACATATCATTGTAAAACGCTTGTCTCAAAACTTCAGAAAATATAACTATATATTATATTGAAGTGACTATACAATCTACTAGTATAAACATTTTAACCATTACATAATTGTCCTTCTATTTTTGTTGCTGTTGTTATTATTGTTGTAATAATAATAATTATTATAATTATTATTTGCAGAAATAGTATTTTATAGTTAACAATAATAATAATTGTTATTATCATAAATAACTATTTCTTTAAATTATTTACACTTACTTGTTTCAATGAAATAAATTGTATCTAAAAAAGAGAAGTTTATTCTTAATCCTAACAATAAATATATTTCTATCAGATAATATTTCCAACACCTAGTAATCATCTACTTAAAATATAAGCTGGGAATAAATAATATTATGATCAAGAAAAGAAATACATAAAAATAAAAATGTATGTTTACATATTGAAAAACGATTCTTTTTTCTGTAAAGCCCAGGATTTTTCTATAAGGAAATAAATAAACAAATAATTTCACATTAAATTTACATCCCAAAGGCCTTGTACATATCCATAACTTACTATGGGTAGTCAATATATATACTATTACAGCGGTTCTCAAACTGTGGTACGCGTACCACTAGTGGTACGTGAAAGACTACATGGTGGTACGCGTAAGGCCACGTGGTGGTAGAACGGAAAATTAAAAATAAATATTCGATTCTGATCTCATTGAAAATTTGTTATTTAATTCGTATTTTATTTTAAAAAACTAATGAATAAAAATAATTATGTTGCAATATTTTACTGCCATATTATTTAAAATAAATGTATTTAACTAAAAAGTAAAGTATTTAAATTGTACAATTTGAATTGTTCTATTTTTAGTCATTAGTGGTACGTGACTGATTAATAATACACCTAAGTGGTACGCAAAAAAAAAAGTTTGAGAACCGCTGTACTATTATATGTGTATAAACAATTAAGAACTAAAATTACCTTAAACATCACAAGGCAAAAAAAAAAATACAACGAACTTTGAGTGGTAAAATCAAATCCTCGTGAATTAGTGGAGTCGATACCTACAATAGTTAAAATTGGTATTTATTATATTGATACATTGAAATAACTTAATTTTTAATATTATATGATTTCGTTTAGTATGAAAAAGTATATGAAAAATGCTGTTAACTGATGAGTATTTTAATAAATTATTTGATTACCTACTTGAAATGTGTAATAACATCGATGCAAATCCGGTTTGACATACCTATAAGTTGTATAATTATGTAAGAAGTAACATAGCAATATTATACTGACCTATCCTCTGTATTTTCATAATAAGACATATTAATAATAACAATTATCATTTTTAAATATTGATAAGTATAAGTAAATATCCGTTTTTATTGTGTCTATATAATTTATTATTTATTATACAAGTATTTTTAAAGGAATTCTTATGATATCTATATTATTCTTTTTTTATTACTTATTCACCCAAGCTTCACTTATAAATGTTACAAATAACTAGACGCAAATGTAAGAAAAATTTAATCATACTTAGGAAAATATAAATTGGTATATATTTTTAGTTTGGTTAGTGACATCATTTTCTTCATAATTTAAAAGTTGGAATAACATTTTTGGATGAAATAAATATATTTTATCGTAAATTTAGCCCTTTTTGTCACTTTTTACTATTTTCTCATAAATAAAATGAAACGATGTACTATATATGATTGAATATTACGTTACTCAAAGGAGTCAAAGAGTATTTATTATTAAAAAATCTAAAAAAAAATTTATCGACTTAATAAAAGATAAAATAACATTTCAATCCAATCATGGTATACCTATAACCTTGAGAATATAATTTATATAAATAGTATATAGCTATTGGATATTACCTACACAACAACCCACTTATAATAATATAATTTAAAACTAACTTATTATTAAAATGTTTGTTTCTTTTGGTAAGTGTAGTTTTTTCTTTATTGTGAATTGATTCCCTCCGAGTACCTACAAGATGATGACTGAAGTGTATAGTTGTTGTAAGGACTCGTTAAAAGTGCAGATATATATCATAAAATATGTATCGGTATATCTATATAAAACGATAAATAAATAAACATTAATAAACAATTATCAAGTTTTCAAATTTTCAATTGTTAAACTTATATGGTATAAAGTGGTCAATAATGTTGTATATACCTAGTTAAGTGTTTATGTGATATTAAGTCTAGAGGGCGAATGTACGCAGCTGTTTTAAATTTTAATATTATTTATAGGTAGATATACACTAAATATTATTGAGCAATACTTCATAATATTGAAGCAATATATGATCATCAGTAATAAGTACTAATAACCAATAAACGGTGACGAATAGGGGAAATTCAGAAAACTCTAAAAAGCCTGAAATATATAGAAATTTTATATATTTTAACTAATAACGTATAAGGTTAAATTTTTTCTGATATTCGATTTAAAATGGTTAAGAAATATATTAACTACTTATGACAATAATGTCAACTATTATATAAATAAATTTATTGAAAATTATCCTGAATTATAATTTATAACTGACCTCGATTGCTGTATGTATTTAAAATATAATAGCATTGATATGACACTAAGTCTAATATTGTTGAGTGTCTAGACGCATATAATGTGTAACTATAATAACTATAAAGAAGTAGTTTATCCGGAAGTGATTCAATTGAGAGGGAGGGGGAATTTATATTTTGGTACAAAATTTAAATTATAAAATATATTATATTATCATAATTACTGTATAATATATGTAATCTACTAAGGATTAAAAATAATTAGGTCATGAAGAGAGAGAGATAATAACACTCTTAATTCGCTCCTCTTCTCAAAGAACCCAATGATAGTGATATTTTTTTAAGACACTTTAAAAAGAATCCTCTGCAGTTTAGTTATTAGGAATTACTATATAATATTATACTTGTAAAATTTTTATATTTTTACTTTTTAAATGAAACTTTTTTTAGAGTGAAATACATAATTACCTATATATGATTTAAACTTAAAAGTAATACAAATATTATGTTAATAAATTTACAAAAAGATTACTAAAGTAATCAATTCGACCCCAATATTAAAACTTATTGGAGCAATAAGAATATTCTTTTTAATGATTATTCTGGCTCGTGTGACAATTTTCTATTAGGTACCTATTATAATGTTATAAGGTTTATAATGATTACAATTGACAATGCGTAGGTATTGTACAGCGGGTAGCATGTGCACGCATTTGGAAATTTCACCACGCATTGATATTTTATAGATAATGCTTGTCATTCAATAAAAAAATGTGACGTTTACATTATACAACAAACTTATATTACAGACTCACGCATTTTAAATTCGTTAGAATTTAAAAAGGTTTTGCAAAATCAAAATCGACTACAGAATTGGACTTATATAGAAATCGACTTGAGCCTACAACATTGTCTATTATTATTATTTATTAATATTAATTAGGTACAAGTGCAGGGGAGGAGGATTATTGTAACACGAGATAACACCAGCTGTAACTTAAATGATGGATATTATTTAATGCCGTACTCTGATCAAATTCCCTGGGAAAGGGGGTACTTTAACCTCTTCTCTCCAGTTCCTCTGCGTACTTAATATATATATTTCTGTCTATATGATGTATATACATACAGGGTGATTAATCGAGCATGTCCACCGCAGACCCCTATTTGTTCATATAATAACGAGTTTGTTCAAATTTACACTTTTGAATTTTTTAAGTGTGCTTAAAACCATATTTTTAAATTGTTAACTTGTGTAGTTTTTTAAAAAAAAAACATTAGTTTCATAATTTATTTTGAAAAATTAGTTTGAATCGATACAGGACATTTATTAAATGACGTATTAAAAAATACATATTCCTTATACATCGTTAATTTAAAAATTCCAAAAATAAGAAATCGGATACATTCATCATTAAAGAGAAAAATGGGGGTGAGTATACTAAGTAAATCATTCGTCCTGTACATCGATATACGTTAATATAATTCAATAATCGTAAACAATAATAATAATAATAATAATATTGCTAATAATAATAATAATAATAAGTGATTCCGAGCATGACCAAAATGCACTACGTTGGGGCCGGAGAAAAACGAAAACGGCACGGCGTTAGACTGTGGAGCGGTGTATACTTATTCACTCTTTATAATACATACATAAACCTGCCTACTATTCTTGTACAGTGTACAGTGTACACGTTATATACTTACACTATTATATACTTTCACTCGCCGTATTCTAATCGATACATCTCGACGGACTAGTAATATAGGTAATTAATAACGAAAGCAGCAAGTAACGACGACCAACAAATAAACAATGGCCGTGTATAAATTATGGCGTATACCTAAGTATATCAGCTACGGCATATACATGTGCTGCAGTGTGTAGGTACGGTATAATATTATTATTGCACAAGCCCACCGCCACCGTCGAGTTTGTTGTTGTTATTATTAAACACACGTCCAACTGTGCTATATTATTCGTTCCGGGCAATCGATCGCGGCAATATACAATTATATATAATTTATATATATATATATATATATATTAGGTATATAAGGTATATTAGGCATTATTATAATATCATATCTGATAATTTTACCGGGAGAAGTAACCAAGTACCTACTATATTAAATTCTACAACCAAGACATTTTTTTTTGTTCATTTTTAAGTATAAAGAGAAGAGGCTGAAAGGAACTTTGATTTTTACTGTTTCGAGATTGTCTGCATTTATTATACGACATAATCATGTGGTGGGTGGTTAAGTTCAATAGTCCAATAGAGCTTCGCGGTATGGCTCTAGTTATGCCCAAGAAAAACGTTTGAATCATTGAATAAAAAGAGTTAATAAGTGACATTATTGGAAGTTTTTGAGATAATGTAGTCATATAGACATATAAGAGCTTTTTTCCGTGTTGCGTAGTAACATGCATATGTATAATGGTAACGTAAAATACATCAACTTAATCAACTGCGTGTATCTCTGAAAATAATAAATAATTCTACTGACTCAATATTTTGTTTCAATGTATATTGCGCAACACTTATTTATTTTCATCAATACAACAAAAAATGTCTTATCATCCTTTAAAAATCTTTCATATTTTGTTTGTTATTTAATTTTTTATATTATGCACTTTTTTATAGTGTACTCGTTAATTGAGTATATTTATATTAATATCATTATTGGATATAGGTTCACAGTTTTGAGTATACATTTGCTTGATCGAAGTGTATAAGTATTTATTGCGATTGCGTGTTTTGACCGCTTTTAGCGATTATTAAATGCAAAAGAGGTATTGCATAACCAACAAGATCGCGAAAAAAACAAAATAAAAACTACCAATTGAAAAACAAATATCGAATCATATTATTATTATCGTCTTTGCGTGTTATTTCAATGGTTTGATTTACCGTTCGTGTATACCTAAGTTTAACATTATTTTGTACACTATTTTGAATTGTAAAATAAATTGGGATTTTTGTTAAAATATACAATGCTTACATAATATATTATAGTCATTAACTTTTCAATTGAACGACATGCATAAACTTGGTTCCAGCCCAAAGTGGTTGTTTGGCAAACTTCCCATCCATCACAATATCACTATACACGCTGCACGAAATATGTTCAATATATTTTATATTTTTATAGGGCGTTTTTACAAATAATGTTACGAGATTAGAATAAACGTACTTGGTGAAGTGTCATAAAACCGAAATTTTCAAAAATTTCTATTAAGATTCTACTTACGAGGTACTTATTGTCCACATATAATTTTTCCAATTGTCATACCTTTCAAGTTCCAATATCTTCTGATCCCTGTCGACAGGCTTGTTATAAGGAATCATTTTTAGTCATAATTTATTTTGATTATGATTCCACTCTCCCACCCCTGAGGTTACTAAAATGATTTTCTATGTACGTGTTTGCTAGCAGCTCCATTTGTTACGGTGTTTATCGAACGATATTAGGTCACATCAATTTTCGATTATGACATACTGCCATACTGGTACCAAATGGTACCCATCACGTTAAAAATGGGCCAAGAATCACGTGACATATTATTTCACATATTATATGGACCATGCAATAGGAATATCGTTGAAGATTTATTTTTCAATTTAAAAATGACTAACCATAAGTATACAAAAATAAAAATTTGTGTTTTTAATTCGAAAAAAATGCTTACAAATTCGTTTTTTCATCTTTCATAGGATATTTTTGTCTTAATGGTGAAATTCATTTAGAAACTCGCTGTATAAGTATATATTACAGGCACGGGACCTTTAGAATGTTATTGTTCCAAATAATATAAATTAGGTATATTATATATATCAGAGAATGACAATGATGGTCGTCTAATTTCTTATAATAGCAGTCACATCAATATAAAAAAAAACTCAACGATAATCGTCGTCAAGAAGATGGATGACAAAAAAAAACGAGTGTGGCGAGTTCTTCCATCGTGTGGTTACTGGTCAGTGGTGTAGTTAAGCGAGCAGGCAGGTAAGTAGGTATGAAGGCATACGTACAAAAAAAAAGAGCGGCCTTGACCGATTTTCATGGTTCGCGACCGTATACCGAGCACCGAGACATAATTGCATTTATTGTTGCCGTCGGTTACGAATAAAACCACAATTTCACGTGTGTACTCAGATTGACCGACCATTTAACGCGATACGTGTGTGATGTAGTACTTATATGTATAAAGAATATAGATATTATAAATATAATGAAAATGCATTTTATCTATATAATAGTCAATAGGCTAATGCTATAAATCATATTATATTTTATTATGTATATTTTTTTCTTCGTCGTTTTCGCGCGTATTTATACTGCACGTCGAATTAGTTATACGAATGACCCGAAGACAATATAAATAATATAAACATGTTATACCTACTCACAAGTTTGTTTCAGTGAGGCCCAATAATCTCAAAAAGATTTTAAATAAAAAAAATAAATACTGACCATAACTATTTATAATAAGATTATATAGGTACAACAATAGCTCACAAACCTACTCAAAGGATCATTTTCTGTGTATAAAGTAGAATTTTATAATTTTATGATAATCTGATGGTCTATTGGAGGATACACTTTTAAGGAATACATTTTGAATTCCACCAGCACCAATATTTTTTTATATTTTATACAGACAATATGATATTCTAAGTCGTAGAATCTACGACGGAATAACACATACGAGAAAGTTGGATAAATAATATTATATATTATTCTGATCATCTTTTGTAATGTATTACCATATTCTGTACGTATGATGTTAACAATCACCCAGTTTGAGTTTTACTACTATTGATAAATGACTTAAGCTGGATCATTAAAGTTTTGCATGTTGATGTAGATACCTATAAAGATGCGATTGATTTATCAAATGTTCACACTTTTGTACTGTTACCACTAATATATAATATATATTAATAAATATAATAAATTATAATGTATTTATGTGCATTTAGACTCTTTACGAACGCATCTGGTTGCGGAGTAAAAATATATTATATATAGGTAGATAAGCGTTATTTCGGAGCATAATATTTATTATTATTTCGAAAACCTACTGCGTTCGATACTATTCCGCACGGGAACGTTTATAGATCGAAAAGATTGACGAAAATCATCAAGTGGTAGGTAGCACCAAGTTCATAAAATATTATGGTGGATTAATAAATAAATTACGTAATATATAAATGAACGTTTTTCTGCAGTAAGGAACACATTACTATACCTTCTTCAGTTGCATAAAAGTAATTACTTAATCATGTCGAGGTAATGAAAATAGGTATCTAGTATTCATAATAAAATTCAATGATTTTGAAAAATAAATTAATATACATATACATTAATTGTAAATTATTATTCATTTATTTCAAAGAAATTAGGAACAAGCATATAGGTTGAAAAAGCAGCTACAATAAAAACATAGGTATACACGACAATTTAATCATTCCTGGGAAATTACTCGGTGTAGATACATAGTTACCAATTTGCATACACCCGTGAGAATTGATTGTAAATCATACATCAAATTATAAAATATTCCCCAGAAATGTTTTCAATGAATACGGAAAAACTATTTTCATTTAATTACGGATCGCCGATATTAACAATAGCATTCGAAACTCATTTCCCTGTTGGAAATTAATGTAAATAGACAATATGATTTTAAAACACGTTTTAACATTTTGTTCTTTGATAAATGTCAAATCAAATATTATGTAAATTTTAAAAATATGATTTGCGTTATACTTATACCTAGACGTATTATATTATATATAGCAATTATATTATATTTCTACTTAATATTAATTTAATATTTAACCTCGGAATTCTTAACAAAATCTAATAAATTTAATATTTAAATCTAAGTAACAAATCAGAAATAGATTCTATAATAACACTGTATATCTATATAAAATTAGAATAATTTTTAACCTTGAAATAAGGTTTTCATATATTAATCAGTATTTAAGAGAACGCCCACGCCTATATATATATTACTTTATCATTGTCATTGATCTATTGTGGGTTTACTTTTCAATTTTTATGATTGATACGAGTATATTAGACAATAATTACTCCATAATTTAATTTCGATAATAATATATAGCTAAATATTTCATGTTTCATACATCTGACTGGAAGTGTTAAGTTTAAATAAAAAATGATACACTGTAAAAAAAAACCAATCCATTATTATTTACCATAAAATAAAACAAAAACAACGTTTTAAAACATTTATTATTCCATAAAAGATTGATAAGCACTAATATTAAGTTAGAAAGTCTACGTTTTTGTTCTTATGAACTGCAATTTTAATATGTTATACGTGTAGAGAGACTATGAAATTTTTGGAGTTCACTTATTAATAATTCTGTTGGTGTATATTTTAGCTGTAATAGAATATTATGTGTATTTTACAGCCGTGTTCTTCGGGCATACAATGGTTATTGACTTATTAAACATGGCTATATTCAATAAATTAATATATATACCTATATATTTTATTCATAAAGTTGGCCTTATTGTTTCGGTTTGTTAATACTAAATATTTTAACAAAACTCAACAAAATATTTATTAGGTATAATTAATTTATGACAATGACTTCTAAAAATTGTATGAGACGTAATCGTAATGTTAAAATACTTAAGACTAAGAACAAATAATTATCAAAAATATTTACAGTTTAAAATGTAACGTTTGTTCATTTCCATTTCCCTTGTTAGTTTTAATAGTAACATATTTCTCACGACTCGCGAACATATAATTTTAAGTGTTGTATACATTCTACTTGTACAATGAGATACTGAGATAATTAATAACGAAAAACTATTTTTGTCCAGAGAAACGCTATTACATAGTTGAATACTTTAAACATATCAATACGATACTCGGATACTTGTCTAGTATATGTTCTCTTTTTTATTTGCTTGTTAAAATACTGAAATATCGTTCAGTGCTGTTGACATTTCGATTCTAAAATATTCACAGAATCTCGACACTCATTATATGAGTATTATTACAATTCAAATGTCGAGGACATGCTATTTCATCAAATAAGAAGGTATTGCGATAAAAATTTATGACTAATATAGTAATATTATAGTGATTATTTGTGGACGTGTGAATATTAATTATTAATTTATTTATTAAAAAATAATGTATTTTAATGTAATTTATCATAACAGTATGGTTTGATTACAAATTATACAATATCAACTACAGTTTTCAACACAGATTATAATTTCGATTATAATAATGAAATTAAATAAAGCAGGTTTTCATAAAAATAAATTAAATATAAACAAATTACAAATTAGTAATCAAAACATATTACCTAAAACCTACATAATATGAAATTAAAATGTTTAATATTAAGAAACTAAAAAACAATTTTTAAGATATTAAGTCGTCTATTTTTATAATTAATAAACTGCCAGAGTAATTTTTATAGTATTGAACATATATAATACTATTAATACTGTACCTACTTGAATTTGTATACTATTATATTACACGTACGAACATTTCAAATTATATTATACGTCAATGTTTTAATCGAACGAATGACTGTTACAACTCGTTAAATTTATAATGATGTTCATTTTATATACAGGTATATAAATTATAAACATTTTTAATGATAGTTTTCTTTCTAATTGCCCGCCGATACTATGAGTTTATATAACTTGGTTTATCTAACTACCGACTGATTATACATTTTCCGCAAAAAATATTAAAATAATAGTTTTACAAGAAGAATAAAATAAATATATATATATTGATATTTAAGAAATTGAAAATTCTATTTTAGCATTTACAACATTGTAAATTATTAACCAAAAAAAGAAAAGAGAAAATAATTGATCGATGTTTTTTTAAAAAAAAGATTATTTTGTGTATATTAAAAGATAATCTTAAAACCATTAAAATTAAATTTACCTTAACTAACACTGCGTATCAAATGTACCTAAACTATATTAGATTTTTTTAATTTTAAGATATAATTTTCTCAATTACGTTCTTTAAAATATATTTAGGGCATTTTACCAGGAGGTCAAAATGGTCTGATTTCAAACGTAAAATGTAATCTTGTGCAGTATTGTATTGTAATGAAGACAGAGTTGTAGAATATTTCGTTTATGTTTTAGTCTTGTTTAAATGCTGAACTTTAAAATATATTTTATTTACAGTTAATATTTTTTTGCTTTGTAAACAAGTCATTCAAGGAGTAAAATAACAGAAAATTAAATTAAAAAATTAATTTAATCCCTTATGAATAATTGAGAAGATGGTAATGTGCATTTTAAGTTCTAAACGGCGCGTAAGAGCTATATGTCAAAAAATTCTCATCTAATAATTTGTTTTTTAAATAGTCAATTCTAATATTGATGAAATTAATTTATATACATATATAAAAGCATTATAAAATATTTAATACAGCAACGTTTACAAATGTTTGTAATAAATATATGGCTTACAACGGTACTTAAATCTCAAATAATCACCTACCAATATTTAAGATACTAACATTTTTTTTTTAATTAAGAGGAGATAATATATTTTGTACCCAATTGCTGAATAATTACACTTATTTATGGCACAAATCATTAACTTGAAAACATTATGATAAAGGTGTTTAGGAGATCACAAAAGTCCTTGGATCATTAACAATATGACTGATCGTATGGTAGGTAATTGTTGGATTTGAAAATTCAGAGCGAGGTCTCTACTGATATTACAAGCGCCTTGTGTTCAAGCTCAGAAAGCTTATATAATACATAAATCACCGGACCGTTAACCTCTAGAATAACATTTGATATTTTTTCCTTTTATTGAATTACGAAAAGAAACCAAACATCGCTATTTGTATATTATGAAGTAACCTGCTTGAAATTCACAAATCTTATTGATAAATATACTTTTCTAAAAAGGTATGTATCTGTTTTCCTCTCAAATGCAATGTAATCAAATCATTTTACAAAAACCCTATCAATAATTTTTTTACAATGTATGTGTTCAAACTTTTCCCAATAAAGTGTTTTGACGCTTTTTCTACCTATACTATAATAATTCATTACAAAAACAATAGAGAAAAAGTTCTGATAGTTACCAGAATTGAGTGATAGTCTATGTCTATTTCTTTTCAATGATAAATCATTTTATTTGAACGGCGATAAGAATATAGTGAGAGTATTGAGAGTGAAGTTTAGCAAAAACGATCAAGAATTTTTTATAATAAACGTAGGTACCTTAGAAAATCTCTTAGAGTGAGTACAACTATGGTACTGTCAATTTATTTATTTTTAATATTGTTACATAAATAATACTGTGACAATAAAATGAATGAAAACTAACAGTAAGGCATTCGTTTAAACATTATATAATATTATAGGTACTTATACTACAATTTATAATAAATTCTATTATTTCAGTTTATATTTCAAAATAACTGCTTGCAATCTAACATAACTAGATTTATAACAATATTAAATTGCACGTAATACGTGTAATGTATTCATGTAAAGTAAACATAACTCGAAATAAGTGAACTTTTATGTTACCTATCGTATGAAGTAGGTACAATGATTCATATGATGTATTCTAACATAATACACATTGTATGTATATATGGTTGTTACACATAATGTGTACAACTATAATTGTACTCAAATAGTTACTCATATGTTTAAATTTTTGTAAATTTGTAAATTGTTACGTTTAATTTCATTTTTAAGAAAATATATAATAATATACATATCTACCTAGTGTTTTGATGCGATTTTCTACTTATCATGATAGTATATACTCGCACCAATACATTATATACATATTAGTATATTACGATCGTTTTAAAAAAAAACATATATAAATACTAAATAGGTATTGGAAATTTTTTAGTTATTTTATCACCGACAATTTTATTCGATCGCGTGTTAACAGTCGTCGCCCGTCGGGTGATATTATATTTTGTTATATACATTGCAACTTCCGATATCGTTGCTTTCTGGTATTGTTATATAATTTGTTGTTTTGTTTTTTAAGCAATATTTATTGGGGTATGATCCGTTGATAATATATGGATTATGGATATAATAATATGGAATATATGTATTATAGGCAATAGCATGTACATATAGTGATAACATAATTACGAAATGCCGCAGTTTACTATACCAAGTATACAGGTTTCGATGTTAATCAATTTACATAACCGAAAAACAAAGTAGGTAATAATATTGTAGGTTTAATTATATAAAAAAAAAAACTTGTCCACTAGTGTTGTTTTTATACATAGCTACATATGTAGGTATATTATGGTCGTTAAATCTGAAAATGATATTCTGATCGTTATTATTATTATATGATTTTGAATTTTTGCCACATTTATGATCCGAATTTATTTATGTTTCAGAATATTTTGAGAATACTGCATACTGTATGAAAAAAAAATATCAAATTTTCAAAAAATAATTATTTATTTATGATTTGTTTATACTTCATTCAATTATATTAATTGCGCAGTGGCAGATTTTCAAAAATTTTCTGGGAGGATCCTGTGCTTACGTATGTATACTAGAGTTCAGACTCTGTTTATGCATTATTTTATAGATATGTATAAATCAGTGTCTGGAGGGGTCTATACCCCATGGACCCCCCTAAATTCTCCACTGTAACTGCATGACACGATGTAAACATTTTATTTACCAGTTGTACGAAAGTGACAGTTCTATAAATGTTATGTTATTTTTATCAGTTCATTATCTATTTATATTAACACTGAAAGTAATGATTATATAGTTATAACATATAAGACGATAGTTTAATTTTTTTTTTTTAATATACTATAGATTACTTAGAATTTTGTTAAATATTATAATTTATAAGTATCAGTATCAATAGTATTAATGTTTTTTAATCACTTTTGTAAATTACGATGTCACTATAATAAACCGCTTGTACAATTAAATATAATTACCTATATTTTTAATTCTAAAAATAATTTCTTGTATTACGAAAACTATTGTGTCCGTATGTAATGCGCAAAAAAATAATTATTAATAATGTTCGTCAAGAAAAAAATAATTTTTCTAATTAAAAAAAAATAAAATAAAATAATACAGCTAGTACAACTACATATTTTATTTTTCATTATCATATACTTTCATATAAGAAGAATCTCAGGTTAGCGGAAGGAAACCAACGTTCAAGAGACAGCGTTGGAGACAAATTCAAGGATTATTAATTATAGTGTTCTATGTAAAATTATGATCAGGGTCACTACTTAGCTCCTTCTAATATTATTTACATTATACCGATGTATTATTCTATTAAATAATAGGCAATCCTGCAACAGTAAACACGGTTAGTTGCACCTCGCTTGTTTTCCCGTTTACAAACTTCTATAGTTACATTTATATTTTATCATTGAGAGTAATTTTTTCCACCAATTTTGAGTTATCGTCGGCAACGCATGGTGTCGTATATGACTCTTCTATACATCATAACAAACATTGGTCCCAAATACACACTATAATTGTGATTGTTTTTCTACTGAATAACAATTCCAAATTTGTCCGTACCATAACCGGTCAGAAGGAAGGCAGAATAAAAACGACAATTTTATTCAGGTCGTGGCGACTAAAGTGAAAGTGGTCTTAAAACCGTCCCACGAGTCTGTTTAATAATATAATGACGTAAAATATATAACACAAATACTAGCGCAAAGATGTAAATTAATTTTTTCACTTATTATAATAATTCGTTTCTATCGTCTAAGAAATAAAGACACACAGATAAATATTTTGCGGAGTCGGTTGATTAATTTCTCTATTCAACTCTAAAGTCGGGTCTTTATTTTCTACATTATGAATTCTGCGGTAATGTAATGATAATATATAATATTATGTATAGAGTCTACAGTGTGTATTATATTAATATATTATATTATGTTTTTATAAACCATAATAATTTTATTTCCAAATAATTGTACTGCATTATAAATTTTTTTTTTTTTTGCTAGACTAAAGTAATCCATATTGGATTATCGCCAAAATCCATAATGTTTTGTCATTATAGCCTTTTTGTTGCCGAACACTTGATATTCGAGGCTAAAGTAGTGAACGTGTTTAATATCATGATGGCACGTTTAACGATATATATCATATATATACATTAAGATAAACCAGTTTTTACTTTTTCAAACTCAGCTGGTTACGCTATATATTGTCCCATGTTATACATATATATATATATATTTAACGTCATATACACAATATACTTAATATTATTATTACTCCATTATTATTACAAATTGAATATATAATTCATATTATGTATAAATATACATGTGGTCACAAATATTTCTCAGACAACTTTGAGATTACCGCAGTATCAAAATGTAAATTCAACTGTACAATAAAATATTTTATTAGTAATCACGATATTTTTTTTAAATTTGTATAAATCATACATTTTCTCAAACACCAATAATAAAAGTATAGACCTTGGATGCGATTTTTTTAAATGTCACATATATTAAGTAACGTGATCCATAATAATACTTGTAATTGACTTCAATTTTACAAAATAATGGACTATTTTATACGATAGCTGTAGGTACGGATAAATGTCAGGTAGGTACTCAATTAATTTGTATCGTCATTGAACCTTCTTCGTAGATTGAAAAGTGCCATATTGAATAATATTTTTTTTCTCGTTTATTAATAATCTTATAAGTAAAGCAATAATTATCTGTGTTGAAATAAATTCAATCATTTTTCATGTTCCTGTCATAATGTATAACATTATTGACGTGATGGGATAGGTAGTCATTATGTTATTATTTTTTTAGTAACCGCTTCTGTGTTCATCAACTGTCACTGATCAGATAAATATGAATGATGCATGAGGTCATTCTTTTATTTATTCAAAATGTAAGCTATTAATTATGTTCAATATTAATTTTGTATAGACTTTAAAATCAATAAACACGCGTATATATACGTATAAATATATAAAATATAATAATATAATGATATTATTCATGTAAATCATAATTCATCATCATGCTTCTGTGTATACGATTATAATACCATATTAAATCAAAATCGATTCAAGTGTACTTATATATTTTAGAGAAAATGTTTTATTTAAAATATTGAATTAATATAGTTACTTTCGTTCGGGTAAATATTACAAATTGTGATACTAAAAGTATCCATATGCTTTAAGTTAGCATTCTAAAGAGGAAATATTATAAATCACAAAACTCGTTTAAGTCGTTGTATAATATATGTAACATAAGTATAACATATCTCGTCATGTAAATGTAAACGAAAGGAGTTTTGTAGATGAGTGAAATTAAATTAAAGTCAGACGAATTCACTTATATCCTAGGTAATTGATATAATATACTACATCGATTAAATAGCTGACTTAACGCGTACATAGAAGAAAAAATCCGATCGTTGTCCCCGTTTGAACATTGAACTACTGAGTAGGGTAATATAATTACATAACACTGCAGTAAAACATGGGAGCTTTTATCTCATCAAACGTTGCGCAAATGTGGTATAGGAACCTATTTGGTCCGTGTCGTGGCAGAGTTTTGGTGGCAATAGTATAGGTTCCTATCACCTAGCTATGTATATTGAAGTCGTTTTTGCAAATAGCAACTCGCGGAATATCTTCGATTTGAGTTATAAAAGAAAACGAGTGTCCTGTAACACTATATTGTTATACAGTATAATTGAAGTAATTTCAATGGGTATGATATATTATATAAGTGAAGAACCTTGTGTAGGCATCTCGAATTTTGCACATTGCTCAGGTGACCAACCTAATCTAACCTACTCTTAGCTGGAGCGCGATTATGCTATTTTGTAATATTAGCGAGATAAGTTCAACGGTAAGCAATTGGCAAATTGATCTGAAATCGAACGAAGAGTTTAATACTTTAGCGCCGGGTAAAAAATTTTCATTGATTGAAAAAATGTAAATTTTATTTCAAATGAATCGCATGCGGCGTGCGCTTTTACCGGCGGCGGCGTCTAAGAAGCTCTTATATTATTATGTATGTAGACACTCACATAGAAGTATCTATATGGTATTAAATATTCACTGGTCGGGTTTCACGAAAACCGCGGCAGTCGGGTTGTTATTATGCCTGTCGGTTGCAGCGCTCGAAAGTATGATAATAATTTATTATTAATTTTGAACGACATAGGCGTACCGCGTACGGTTTTTATTCTCTATACATCATCTGCGCCCCGCGACGTGTAATAATATATACGAAACTACGAAAGTGCGCGTACATAATATAACTCTTAACAGCCGATTCTTATTAGTTATTATTACGTTCTCTCCACGGTCGGGAGACCTCATCTGTATATATTTAGGTATATGTAATATTATATCGTCAATATTATGATAATAACCGACGAATGGCGACGAACAATACGCGCGAGTACCTTACAAACAGTCGCCGATTCGTATTATGCCCATTATACTATATTATTGTTATTATTGTTTGACACGCGCGTTTTATTATTTTTATTTTCGTTCACGTGCGATTCGTCATGATTCACAATGATAGACGCAACGATATGTTATTAATATTATTATTGCTATCGTCATTATTATTATGTGCTATAGCGTTATTGAAACACGCGAATAGTACCAATCTAGTTTAAAAACGAATCGGATAAAAGAGAATGTGAAGTGATTTATTTAACGACGATGACCGACGGGTGGAAGCGATAGCGCACACGGATTTTTTTTGCCCGTATTCTTCTCGCACCGCGCGTTTATGTTAATTTGACGAGTTTTCGAGTCAATGCGAGGGATTCCAAGGTCGTGACGACGCGGACGATGTACCGATGATCAATATTATGTATAATATTTTACACTATACGCGTAGTAGGTATACACGTTATTTAAATACCTAATTAAATAATCATTCAAATATAATTCGAAAACACACTCACGTGCGAGTCTAAGAACAATCGTGTTAATAAAAAAGAGAAGAAACTGTCTAGTTATTTGTAATAATAATATGTAACATATATGTATGGTACATTTGAGAGACAAATGACCCCGAGTTGGGTAAACGTATACGCCACAGCTGGTGTTATGTAGCTGTACAGTGTATACTATTTTTGTTTACGGTCGTCGGTGATATATAATAGCGTATATATTTTGTATTTAATATAATATGGTCATTAAAATAGTCCCACACCACGGTTAAAATAATAATATATTGTTCGGGGATAACCATCAAATCGTCATTTGAATTTTTTTTTTTTTGCGAAACCAACAAGACGATTTTCGAGTAGCACCTGCACCGGAAGACGGTCGTTTTTTCTGCTGTGAGTTGCTTGCAACAATTTTACACAATTTATATCATCACCTACGCTAAGATATAAATATATAATATAGTCAGCTAGGTTCACCGTTTCTAATGATTTTGCTTATCATATGTAATACATTGAAAAATAGCTATATTCGTTTTACAATGAAGATTTTTTTCTTCTCATTTAGGTCATTTAAAAAAAGCACTGCACGTTTAGTTCATATCTATATACATACATAGAAATAGATCATACATAGTATATATTATATTGATGTACTCTACTTAGAATACAAAGAGGTCACTTTCCTAATTTTTGAAAAAAAATCGCTCAGACTACAAAAAATGTAGGTATAGATACTTCTTTTAAATATATACCTTATTATTAAAAAAATATATTCTACTAAAATATTAATACTAGTCTAGTTTAATCGTTATTCTTTCATTACTTTTATTCAACTTTAAATATTGCTAATGCTCTTCTAAAATCCAAACTTGTATGTTGGTACTTTTACACAATTATAAAACGTGAAATGTGCAGTTAGATGCTCTACAAAGTGATGCAAAATGTTCTCGCACTCTCCTGGTGCCAATTCTGAACTTTTCTTTCAATAAAAAAATAAAAAGCCAATACTATAAAAAACACGATATTGCACAACTTCTATTTGTATAATATTTATATATAAATATTAAATATATACAATTTATGGAAATAATAGATTATCTTATTCCTTACATCTGTATGACTGTATCCTGCAGTGACGTATTTAGGAATTTGTCATAGAGGAGGTCCAGCTAAATTTCCTAACATTTTTAAGTGGGAGGGATCCACCTCCACGCCACCCGGCATTACATTGAAATAGAAATTTAATTTATTACAATGCTTTAACATAAAACCATTTTTATGTTAATAATTATTTATTTTTGATCATATTAAACAACATTAATAATACAAAATTAAATTTCCTTAAACTTAATGCCAATTTAATATTTCTTAATAGTCTCATTCATTATTAACAGGCGTGAAAGAAGACGCCATAGCAGTAGAAACCATCTTCGTAAAAAACGTTGTTATTTTAAACATCATTTTAAAATTTACTTTACACTTTACAAAAAGTTCAAATTTGACGTACCAAACACAAACGAGAGTAAAGAGCATCGGTCAGTACATAACTAATAATAAAAATAATCATAAATCACGATTCACGATATTTAAATTTTAGAATATGAATACTGATAAACTAATAAACAATAAATGATAATTATTAAAGTTTATTAATAACCATTAACCATGTTATATATTTATCTTATATAGTTAAGTCTATGTTTATAACGAGTAGTAGGTAGGGTTTTCTACAGAAACAAAATAGGTGCAATTTTAGCTATCCTGTAGTTGTTCTCCCAAGTTAACATCTCAAAAAAATAGAAAAAAGGAGCCCTATCGATTTCGAGTCCGGACCCTATAGACCCCCGTAAATACACCACTAACTTTAACTATAAAGTATATTAAAGCCTGATTTACTAACAGACAAAAATGAAGAAATGAAACTTATTATCCAACAATGTTATTGATATCAATTTCTTATTTTACAAGATGTATTAACTTTACTCTGTAGTTTCAATATATATATGTATATTATGTGTGTGTGTAAACTATCATGATTTATTCAATATTATATTATTGTACCTATATCGAAGCAGTGCACGAAAAGCGCACTACGTTAGGTCAAGTGTTATAGGTAAGCAGTAAACCAATTATAAAAAGTTTTTTTTATAAACCTGTAATAATAATATTATATAATATTATAAAATATATTATAATATGTTTCATGACCCAATACTCGATCGACTGTTCATATTCTGTATTTATCGTGTCTTTAATATTTTACCACAACAATTAATAATTGTATTTATTAATGTATTATTTTTATTATAATAAATACTATTTCATAATCGTAAGGGATTTATTTTGATATTATGCATTTACTTGGTAACTATATTTTGTGATATAGATACGTACAATAACTTGGAAATTGAAAATATTAAGAAACCTTGTGACTATAAAAGTAATTTATTTAAAGTTTATTGTGTATAAAAATGACGTACCTACTTACAATTTAAGTTTACGTACTCAAGTATACATTCACGCATATTATGTAAATTATGTATCGAAAACAAAGTGATGCACTTATTACTTGTCCCTTTATGTTTGAGCAATGAGCACTCAAGTCTAAGTCAATTAGAATTTTAACGAGATTGTACACTAAAATTACGTTACTATGTTTCTAGTCCGTGATCGGGCAGAGTTTTGTGTAACATAAAACGTAGTACCTAATGTAATATTGTAGATTCATTAAACATATTTTATACTTCAAACAAAAAGGACTTATAAAATATATCAATATCAATTTATCAATATTTTATTATAGGTAACTATAATAATATATACTATATCAGTTATAAGGAAACATTTTACTTTTAATTGTGATGCATACAACGTCACGGAATACATAACGCGGAACTTTCTAACTTTTAATTATGTAGCATTCATATTTTTTACTCGGGCCATTAAAAGTTATGTCATATATTAATTCGTATTTTACTGCTCTCCTCGTGTCTTTGATAATTTATTGAAATAATATCTAATTATGCTTATAATTCTATAATGAAGAAAAAATTTCCTATTATACGATTTAATGGCAATCGTTAATATAAGTAAAAATTAAAATCTAAACGATGAAATTAGCATATTTTTCGTAACGTAACGGTATTATTTTTTTTCAGTACTTAATAATTCCTAAGACGTATATATTATTGTCGAATAATGATAAAAAAAAATTGCGAAAATTGTCGTTTTTGTTTTTTGCATTATTCACACATCACTTGTAAAACTAACTTACGCACGTAGGTATAATCATTAGAGGCAGTTTTTAAAGAAACTATATACCTACATTTTAAAAAGTACTCATCATGCCTACAAGGTACTCGCGATTGGTTCGGGCTTTATGTGTAGGTAGACGTTTAGAGTAATAATAAGTAAAGAGTATACACTATACACTCACACACATGTACATATACATGATGAAATTAACGATGGGTCCCGTGATGATATTGTATTATATTAAATGAATACAAGTATAACACACGATCTCTCTCGTTGCTTCGGGGTAGGCGAAACGAAATGATTGTTTTCCGGATAATGACGACGACGACAGTTAAACTCATAATAAATATGTATATTAAATATATCTGTATAAGAGCAATGAGTAAATTACGGGCATTAAATTAAAAAAATAAATAAAAAACGTATAATCATAGCAATTTAAAATTTAAAATCCAAGGATATACGTCTGTTGCGAGAAAGGTACGTATAAAATATATAGTATACACAACTATTTATAACTCTACCCATATAGATCGAGTACCCTTGCGCAAAACATATATAGGTATATACATGCAGACAGCGCGTTATACACGCAAATATCAAAATACCAAGTACCTACCTGTAATATGTCCTATACGTATATACATATTATAGGTACCTAAATTGTATGTACTTACATATTATATGCGCCAGAGATGCGATTAAGTTATTACTCATTATTGTTCGTCAGGATTGGTATGCATTTTTTTTCTTATTTTCGACACATTAAAATAATATTATCTTCTTCTCGAACACATTATAAATGGAAAACCGGTCGTCGGTGAACGGCACCGATATAAATAAAAATTTAATAAAAAAAAACCCGCGTACACGTACGTGTCGGTGGCTGCAAAATAGAGAAAAAAAATTGTGGGATTGTCCAAGGACTTTGATTTTTAGGAGTTTTCGCACAGAAAACTCATCTATACCACGATGCGGTGGCGGTGGAGGCGGGGAGACGAACCACCGCGCCGCCGCCGAGCGGGTCCTCGAACCAGTCCGGTGAACACGCGCGCGCCACAGTCGCCGCCGCACGCATCACACTATAGCTCGTTGCGAACCGACACGACAGTCGTCGCGAAAGCACACACGCTGTCAGACGTCTCTTGGCATTAATAAGAACAATTATAATACAGTCAAATAATTGTACGCGATTCGCACAAAAAAAACGGCGGCGACATAATTTTAATATCGCGGCACGGCGACGGCGTCGTATAACGGTAAGAGCAGAAGGAATATCATTATACAACGCAGACGGAGTGGACACTACACGACGACGCCGGAAGACGATGTGCGTGGACATTGTTGAATTATAGTGATCGATATTATTATAACATACGATATATGGAACCCGGAGTAACGGACCACCGAAGACATTCCAAAACGTTTCTTTTGGCGGATATGAGTGGTTGAACTTGGAAACTTTACACAAAAACACACACACGTCCGGCGCGAATAGAATACGATTCGCGCACCCGTCTGCAAGAGGAGCAGCGACAGCCGACTTCTCCGCACGATTACTTATCATCAGGTAAAAACCGTACATATTAGAGGTGCCAGGTACATGATATATATCGTATAAACTAACCTGCCAAACGGTTACAACGTTTTTGTTATAAGTAGATTGATTTCCATTCCTAACCCTCGAATTTAAAACATGATGTTTCTTTTTACGTTTCTATTCCGGACAACTCACCCCACCGACTTCAGCGCTCAACTCGAATCACGAACTACCTATTAAAATAAATGATTGGCTACGACGACGAAATCGAGACAGTTATTATCTACTTGATGAACCCGAATTGAGCCATTTACCCCTCACGCACATTAATGTCATTGTCACTATATATCTATCTCCCATAATAATACAAACGTTAAGTGTAGGTATACTTATTATATTTTTTAATATATAACATTTAATTTAATATTAGCTGATATATACGAATATTATACTTTACGTCAGTAGTTCTCAACCTTTTTTGATTCATGTCAGCTTTAACCACTAGAATCAAACAATGCGTTACCCTAACATATCAAAATAATAAACAACCTTAACTGTACATTTTAAAATTATTCTATTATTAAAAAAAAAAAAAAAAAAAATTACAGTACACAAAAAAAAAACGTTTTAAACGTTAATATTAATATGATTTTTTTCACAAAAATGTATTTATTTTTCTTTTCTCGTTGATTTTTCGTGTCACCCCTAAGCTGGATCCATGTCACCCTTAGGTAACATATCATCTTAGCTAACCTAGCTGAAAAACTGCTGCATAATACTTGTACAAATATACACTATGTATATTATGTGTGGTTATTTCCTATAATTTATTCGAAATATTTATCGTGTTATATCGAAAAACTCGTCGATATCCGATGGCCATACTACCAATGAAAATATTATTATGGCTTATTTTATAATATAAAATAATATTATCATTCCATAAATCCCCTAGCCTGCATATTTAGAATTTTTCTGCCCTTGGAACAATTATTTTGCCCCTCCCCTTCATCTATATAAATTAACACGTTTGTTACGTGTTTAACAGAAATAATAAATGTACAAAGTCATTGATGTTTTTATACTTTCAGTTAACTAAATAAAACAATCAATTTATTTTCATATATTGAGTAATGAGTATGAATGCCAGACCAGTTAGGATTAGCTAGTTCTTTAAAATCGCCACTATGTGATCAGAGGAGCGTTGTCCTTTTAAGTTCTGCTCTACGTCTTTTTTTTCATCTTCATGATTCAAGTACTATTACACTTCTATTATAATTTTAGATTAGAAAAAAAACCATCCTCTGTAAATGAATTAGTTTTAAAATATTAACGCTCGCACCGTTCGAGTTGTTACATTCTATAGACCTACATAGTAACTACTTATAATTTGTAAGATGCAAGCACCACATGGTATAACTAATATACGCTTTGATATGTGTGAAAATGACCGACATTTGAACGAAATAATTTGTGTTATACTTCTTGCATAGTTCTCGATGAAATATTATACTCGGCATTTATCTAGGCCCAATTTAGAAATAGAGAAAGTTTCAAGTCCATAAAGTTTCATTCTTCGGAACTTTGACAAGCGTTAAAAATAAAACATTTGTTCTAGCCACCAGAGACAGTTTTATTTATATTTTCTTTATGCAGGTGTATCGTTTGTTTATCTATATTACTATTGATTTTCAAAAAAAAACATGTGATCAATGACCGCGATTTAACGAAAACGTTAGCATTAAACTATTATACTATATTTTTTTGAAAAGATTTTTGCATTATTTTCTTAGCTATATTTTAATGAGATGCAGGAAATACTCAGTAAAAACGTGTCAGCTGCGACTATAAACAACGTCACCTGTCACCACGGAAAAAATAATTTTCACGTTAGTTCAACTTTTTCTGTAAACCACGTCTAATCGTCGTCTTTATTCCAAAGGATATCATTGCACTAGATGCTCAATAGCTAGTCGATTAGGTTTAAGAACAATAAGAAACCATTTTCATAAAAATGTGATTTTCAGCTAGTTTGTTTACCTATATATAATAACAAATAGCGTATTATAATTTTAGCACAATTCACATTTCCTGTACTATTATTTATACGAATTTGTTATAACTATAATAGATTAAATTCATCTTTGAAGCAAGGAATTATTAAAGTATATGATGTTTTATAACCAAAATATCAATGCCCTTATCTAGTTCTATGTATTAATGGTAACCAGTACTTTTAATAGTAATAGTAACCTAACCTATGAATTTTAAGTCTGAAGCATACTATAATAATTGTACAATTTTAATATTTTTAAACATTTGCTATTATTACATTCGTACTTAAAATTAAAACTAATCAATCTATAAGTAATCCGATTTTGTATTTATATTTCTAAACTATATATATATGACATATTTACAAATCATTTTAAAGTTTAAAGTTATTAAATGATTAACTGATGATCAATTCAATTTGTAACCTTCAAATGTAATATAACCGGTTAAATGCAGTCGATTGGTTCAGTGAACATATATTACTTCATTAGTAGATAATATTTATTTTATTATATAATAAAATGAATATCGGATTAAATTTATTCTTTTTTTTATTAATTAATTTTTTCAATTTCAAACTGTTAACATATTTTTTTTAAATATTAATTTTAATATAATTCTATATTTTATCCCTACACTGCCTATTATAAACATAGATATAAACCTAACATAGCTTATAGATTTGCAGATTTTTTTGAATATTTTAAAAATATTGGTTATATTACTATCATTAGTAATTACTTATTATACTTATTACATAATGTAATAATTAGTCATAACTCATAAGTTTATTCAATTTCGATATATGACTTATAATATGCATAATAAAGGTAATTAAGTTATAATAATGCTACAATTTACGTTTGATCAACTTTAAATGTTAAGTTTTTATTTACACAAACTTTAATATAATATAGTTAACTTAAAAATATTTGTTTATATTTTCCGAACTTTCAATACATATAATATAAATGACACGTTTAGCTTTCTATTCAAATTGTATAACCTTTTAAACCCCGCATCTCATACATTGGAATTTACGATACAACCTGATAATGCTTACAAAAAATGTATAGTTGTCGAGTGATTGAGTGGTACGAAGTAAGTGTTTTGAATAAAATATTTTACAATATAATGATATCTTTGTTTAAATAATATACATTTCCTAAAATTGATAGTTGGTTTATTATAATGAAGTAATAATATATACAATGACACAATGTAATCATTTATTACATAATATTTTATACAGTTAAATCATTAAGAATGTTTTAACACCCTAAACTCTAAACTTTTAGTAAGTATTATTTAAAAATAAATTTTAAATATTAAAACCATCCTTATTTGACTGACAACATTTTATAATATTTTTATGTAAAAAAAAAAAAAAAATACCGCGTAATTAATGGTACATGATTTTGTTATATTCGCAGATAACAATATGGCAGCTTATCAATGGATAACAGCATTAACGGTGTTCCAATTGCTGACAAGCAGTTTTTGTCTGGAAAACGGTTTAGCTAGGACACCTCCTATGGGATGGTTAGCGTGGGAGAGATTTAGATGCAATACTGATTGCAAAAACGATCCTGACAATTGTATAAGGTAACATTAATAGTTCATAATATAAATAAATAAAAACTAAATAATATGCTATTAAGATTTTATAAGACACAAATAAGTTTGTGGTAATGTGGTATGTTTATAGACCAAATCGTAATGCAAACACTTAGTAGCTTATTAGTTATTACTTATATTAATCGGTTATTCGGTTATGTTTATTTTTACTGGTCAAATAGAATCAACAATATTTTATAATAATTTAAATACTACTAGATTTCTATCCGGATGTTAATTATCATTAGATGAATATTAAAGTGAATTTAATATAACTCGAAGAGCGAAATTATTTTTTAAATTGAATACTGTGTATCTAATAAATTACACAAAATGTAATTTAATATTACGCGTTCCCTGATCATCGTAAATAGGTTATCTAATTTTGTCAATTGCGTGTTCAGATGTCAATGATATTATTGTTAGCTTTTTTCTAAAATTTCTTTTTTTCGGATTTGCCAACATTATAATTTTCGATACTTTCCAAACAGAAATTTCTCACTAGAAACCAATAGGTACCGTGTTTATTGTGGTAATCTACGTCAACTAAACGGAAACAAACCACGAAATCAATGAAAGGTGACAATCAGCAGCTATTGCATTAATATAATATTATGTACGTTAAATGCCGATCACCAATTATTAGTCATTATATTATGCATTATGCACAGTTTCATATAAATGATAATAGAACGGGCGGCGGCTCTTGTCTACTGCAGACGACAGTAGCCGAAAACACCAATAGCACAACAAAATACTCCATGCGCAACCTCGTCAAATTGTAAACTAGTTAAAAATCAGACGTAACAAAAGTCAAGGCCAGATACATATTGTGATATATGTGTATGTATAATAATTCCTACGGTAGTTATTATATCCGATTGAGGATGCACCAAGTACAAATAATGTATCAAGTACAAGAACACATTACAACAACGAAAACAATGCGTTCATGACATTCGTCCTCGGAAATTCGGTAAAAACTGCTAATTAATAATTATGGGTTGAAGATAATTTGAATTAATGAGCCAAAAGCACGTTTTAATCGTAATATCCTCGTCGTCAATGTGGAGGCTACAAAGTATAGATATATGTATAGTGCACTCAACTCTACAACAATGATGCCCCGAAACTCAAAACTATAGTCCAGCCTGCATGCAGCAATTCAAGTATATTATCTAGACGTTTTATACAACCTACCTACCTACCTATATATATATATATAAATAATTGTGAATAAATGATGTCGTTTATTTTTTTTATTGCAATAATTAGCCTAGATTTTGTCATCAGATTTTTTTCTCATCTACTGAATTTGTCAAGGTACGTAAATCGTCGTGTAACGATTACTGATGAAGGAAACAATCGCGATCTGCTAAATGTTATTCGGTTACGCAACGTACCGATACCGAGAGGCTGCAATATATATATATGTATTATTATGTTTAAGACACAAACAGGGAATCGATTGTTCTGCCCTACGATCTGGCCCAGAAAACTGGTATTGCAGCTGTATATTGCATATTTGCACCTACATACAATATATCCCTCCTGTGGTTTACCGATAGTAAAAATATCTATAATTATTTTTATCTCTGCGTTCGTATAGGTACGTAACAAATACTTAATAATAACACATTGACTGGCTCGACGTCACGATTTTAAGTAAAAAAAAAAAGAGATCACGACAAAAACGTGCGTGGGTTGGTATGTATACTATGTATAGATTTATAATATATATTGTACACGATGTATGTGCGTTTTATAGTTCGCCCCCTTAAATGTTTATAAGGATATGAACTGTTTTACACAATTAATGGTGAATATGGTAAAAGTTACTGTGTGGTCGTGTGGAGTCAGCAGAAATCAATATGGTAGTATATTACGTGGAGCCGTTACACGATATTTATTATTCGGAATGAAAAAATTCAGCGGTCGTTGATGAGTTTTGAAATATCTTTTTGAAATTTATGCGTAGAATAAAAAAATAACAACGACTCAATAGGGCCAAGAGGAGACCTCGGTATCCGCGGGGATGACCATATTTCCAATGAGGTGGATGTCGGATGATTAACGTGGTCGGTCATCATAATTTTATTTTCATCTATTTCAACTATTTTTAAGGGTCTTTATTATAAGGGTACGAGTAAGGAATGATTATTACACATTGAACAAGTTGAGACGATTTTTTATGCTGCTGTACTATTGTAAATCAAAAATAAAAGCTTGATTTCATTATTTAAAGGTTAATACTGAATACTTACGTATTATGGGTACCATTTTCGATCCCATCAAATTTTAAATCAACTATGGAAATCAGAATATTTCAAACATATATGCTATCTACATAGTTGTATATAGTACATAGTTTAGCTGCCTATATATTATGATGCAGTCGGAGAACTCTTTGATATGGAATAGTATTCCTTTTGTTTTCGTATTTTTTTTCTTCTCAGTTTTACGTTCAGGTTTTACGCATGTTCCGCCGTAATGATTATTTTGGACGGGGACCTCTTCGATTGGAATTAGTCAAAAAAAAGTGCATATATATGGTGCAGTCACGATTCGGTACCACACGCTGCGGCCGGTTGAACTCTGTTCCTGAAACATTCTTAGAAAACCTAGTTTTTGTTACTGTTTTTTTCGACACGAAAAGGGCATGGAAAGAACGCACCGTGGCAGACTATTATGTCGCACTTAATCGCGTTGTAGGGTCGAACTCAGACCTTGAACCGAACTGGATAAATATATATAATAACATTATAGACGTCATACACAAAGTGTTCGAATTCTCCTTTTATAAAATTATAATAATAACAACAACAACAACGCTCGTGTGTCCTCCTTATTGATTATTGTTATACAGACTAAAGTGACAGCAAAATGGTATGCGCACACATCATTGAAATTATTATTACAGACAGATTATTATTATTATTATTATTATTTTGGGGTTTTTGTGGTGGTTCTAGGTCGCTATATACGCTAGATTAATTTTGTGTATCGCATGCTACGGAAACGCCAGACACATCGAGTTGTATAGTGACAAACTGACAAACACTAGTTCTTGCACTTGATTATGTCAGCGTTGACGACGGAAATACGTTAATAAAAAATTAAAAAATTATTATATTGTACTTAAATTAGAAAATATAGTTATCATTTAGATCATAATGAAAACATTGTCTTCTTGTTCTTAATTTTTCGTCAAAATATTATTTAAAAGTTTGTTTTACAATTTGTTCAAGTATGTATATTGCACAGAGTTTTATTTATCATTTATTATTAATTTACACTAATGTATTGTTTCATGTTATACTCGATAACGTCTATTAACTATTATTTTTACGAAAAACGAAATTGAATTTTGTTCTATGGATATACTAATATATATACCTAGTATAGGTTTAATAAATAATATAGTTAATTTCAACTCTGACATTTTAAATTGATCCAATAATATCCAGTGGAATTTCCGACTTGGTGAACAGAAAACGGTCATACGGAAGTAATTCAAAATAAACTACGAATAATCAATTTCGACCGTGCTTTGTACACATATATAATCTACGCGATACATTAACGTTTTTGGAAAACCAATTACCACTCCAGTACAAAATTGGTGACGAATTATTAATTCTATTTATCTATAGTATAAATAATCTTGTGGGTCGAATTCGGTGCAAATAACGCCATTAAACTCAATCAAGTGCCTCGGTTGAAAAGTAAAGATTTATATAAAATAGCGTACACCCGCTGCGTGCAATACACACACTTATTGTTTTGTAGACTGAGTGTTGACACTTTTAAACATCACGTTGCTCAGTTATTATCCAAAGAGTCGAATTATGACTGTGAACTCAACAAAAAAAAAGTTATAAATCGATTTCATCAAGACGACTGAGAACAAAGTGTTATTATATATATTGTACAGGACGTTATAATAATATACAACAGTAAGGTTGTCCGTGTAATTATATGTAGCTAGATAAATAGCAGAAATTACTATGAACTTCATTGTCTATATTTTGCGTATATATTATATGCTGGAGCCGATATAATTAATACTTGCCAAGAGAATAATCTTATTACAGAATCTATAATATGTTTGCATGTTTAAAAATTAACTCATTTAATAATTACTCGAAAGCAATTACTTCTAGAGTACGCCAAGTTTGTGTACAAAATGTATTCAAAAGTTATAAAAACCTTGGTAATTGAAAAAACGATGTGGTATAATATGAAATTTTCGAAAATTTTAAGTACACCTAATACCATATTATGACGAAGAGAGATTTTCACAAAAAATATGTATACTTAAAGTACGAATACATAAAAGACTTTATGTTAATAAAAGTACAAAAAGTATTACTGATATTATAAAACTTATATTGTGCGTGCTTTTTCGTTTTAAATTATAATATTATTATATTTTCGTATAATAAATATAATAATGATTCAAAGTCAAATGTTGTATTATCATTGTCTGTTTTGTGTTTGTATACAGCGAGAAACTCTTTAGGACCATGACAGACCTTGTGATATCCGAAGGGTACGCTGCTGTCGGCTATGAGTACATAAATGTGGATGACTGTTGGTTGGACTTTGCAAGGACGTACGACGGTAGACTACAGCCTGATGCTAAACGGTTCCCCAGAGGAATGGCTGACCTATCCGAATACGTGAGTACTTGCCTACACAACTTATATACTTATTATCCATTAAATAGTGATAATTTACGGTTTATGCACTATAAATGTATTAAAGGTTTTTGTATAATAATGAGTATTGAGTACACGCCTACAAATTCAGATAACGAGATAGCTATATAAAATTAATACGATATATTATAATATCGTAAAAAAATATAAATAATTGACTTTATGTAAAAATTTGAGATTTAATATTAAACTTTCATAATCTACTAAAAGTATCATGAAACAATATTATATTGTACAATCTTATTCAATTAAAAATTAAAATAATTAAATCTTAGCGGTTTTAGTGAAATAAAATGTTCTTAATATACCTACCTAGGTTAAAGATACATAAAAATAAAACTATTGCCCTACCAAATTAAGCAACTGAAAATAAGAATAAAAATTGTATAAAATATGCAAATCGAACGTCTTTTTTCAAAATTTTATTTTTGTAATTACTTACTATGCTTCTATTTCCATTGTTGTATTTGAAGTAATAACAATTCGTTAACTTGTAAATTACTTATCGTCACATGTATCGTATTTGTTATTCTTGTTTCATAAAACTGTTTCCATGTCCTAATAAATCTAAATATAATCGACGTTTTAGTGTATATTATAATGGTTCGTATCCAATATCGGTCACACATCCTTGATTAGTGACGATAAAGGTATATAATATTGTTTGGAGTAAAAAAAAATCATTAATATTAGTGTTACATTTTTATTGTTCTCAGTTTCGAACAAAATCTCAAATTTATAACCATTTATAAAGAATAATTGCACAAAGTATTATAGTCTCAAAGTTTGCTACGACACTGGTGATTATTATGTATACAGAGAGGATAAAGTTCGTATTTCATTTTATTGTATTTTATTTATTACATATTACATAACTTAAACTTTTATATGAGAGCGAATAAAAAGATAAAACTTAGTATTCCATTTTAGTCTATATGTAAAGATATTATGTTAAGCTTTTGAACATAACAATATATATAATTTATAATTCAAAATTCGTAACCAATAGCCGCCAAAATATATCGATGAAGTAAAATTAATGCACTTTTAAAAGATTGAAATCCATACACGAACGAATGTTTCTACATTAAATTAAATTGTTAGAATTTAGGTTACGATAATGTGTCTGTGGTTTACTTTTATTTTTTTTTTTTTTTGTATATCTTCAATTATTGCAGTCTGTACAAATCGAATAACTTTTGACCATTCTTATACTAAGTACTAGACGTGTAAAATACGTTCTAATTATTATTAATTTCACGATTTGTTTGTTAAACATGCAAGCGTACATTAATTATGATTCTTTTAATGGTTCTATCGATTTTTTTTAATAACTACGCCACTTTAATAAAACGTGTTTAACGGTTCACGACTTGAAAAAAATTCTTTTTCGAGCGATTTTAATATTATCTCATTTATGAATTATGTATATACATTAACATTATTATAGAATATTGTCTTACATAATACTTAAGACGTTAACGCACGAATAGAGTGAAAAAAAAATTCCATTACATATTTTATTGTCTTTCTCAATTTCTACATTGAATTATTAATTATAATATAACTACAACAATTTAACTCACGTTTGCCCTTATTATCAATTAACTGAGTTTTATGTGTTTATTATTTGTACATAATATATATGTTGTATGCATTAATTACTCAAGATGTTGTTATTATATCTAGTGCAGTAATTACTAATTGTGTGTATACGTATAGGTATACCTAATATAGTTTGAAAGCCAAATTATGCTACTCGTACATGTAGTGTACAATGTACATATGTAATATATATGTTATAAAACAATGGGGAATGTCAATTTTTAACTGAAAAAAGTAATGAAAATTTATTAACAATAAGAGCAAAAAAAAATAATTTTAACCAGGGCGTGACAATGATGCGACTAATTTGAAAAAAAAAACTGTTACGACGACAGGACGTGTGATGTGCGTTGGTAGGTATCTTATTCGAAATATTCGTCATTCTTTATGCAATCTTTTTCAACGATAAATGGCAACAATCTGTTCAGTCTTTTACTATAATAAACATAATAATATAAACTCAAATACATTATATAGTAATCTGTATAATGTATATAGTTATACAGTGACTACTTAACACACGCAAATCGATCATTTAACCGATGAATTTCGAGTCACGTATGTCGTATATTAATTATTAAAATATTTTCAGTAATTATTGAATTGTGCAAACGAAAAGTAGGTACTTCAGTAATAACAAATTTTCGTTCATATAACACAGTCGTTATAGTACCTAATCTTTTTACGCACCGTATTGCTCAACGCAACGACCATTATATTAATCATAATACTTCATTTATAGTAATAACAATAATAACGATAACAATAACAATAATAATAATAGTAACGACGACAGGTGCAACAGGAACAGTGTCAGACAACATTCCCAATACGTACCGATGTTTGAGGTAAAATTAAACCTAGGTATATAAAATATGAACACAACTACAACGCCTACAACAAAAGTCTATAATATTATGTTTAAGTAAACCACTTATGACTTTAATTGTGTGGATAAGTGACGGCCATTTTTAATATAGATAAGTAGAGTATAAAATACAACTTTTTCGTATCTTTTACTTTCGGTATACACATTTTTTTTCCAATAATAAAAATCCGATACCACCCGATTCATATACAATACAACATGCTAACGTTGTTGAATAGTTACTTAAATCCGTATAATTATCACGCGCTTGAAGAATTAAATTAATGATACTCTCCTGCATAATTTTATAAGGTATTATATTTATACGATGGTAGACAAACGAATTGCGCGTGCAAATTATCTTTCTTTTCGATACAAGTACCCAACTATGTTATTATACTTACACTCAATGAATCATAATCGTGAACTTTAAATTTTGATGTATTCGATTTCATTGCGCGCGTCTAATGTAATAATAATTGTATAATAAGTAGCACGCCTTATCTCGACTGGAGTTAGTACTTTAGTAGAGGTGGTTCGTTTAAGACGACGTTTAAGCTGCGTTTTCACAGCCGACAGCGCTATAATTGTCATAGAATAGTAATTGAGCAAATAAAATATTTAAAAGTCAACACTAAGACTTGTGGATTTTAATCACTTTTCAAAACACCTACTCGAGTTACTTAACCTCCTTTCTTCTCTGTGTTTTACGTATACAACTTTTGAAACGCTTTTAGTCGTGAAGCTCTTAACATTTGACAAGTTTAGCGCTATTTCTTTACACCATTTACACGTAAACTAACCTTCCAGTTCTGGCTAATGGTTATCTACAATCTATATAAGTAATATGCACTTTCAACTTAAGTTTTTACATGATATTAAATTTTTCAAACGGTTATCCAACCTTATTAATGCCAAATAGTAAATATATATTTTAACAGAATTCGTATATGTTCAATAATTATAACATTCTAAAAGCTTTTCAACGCTCGTTATGACGCTGTATTGGTTTATCTCATGCATTATTGTTTATAAATGCGCAATAGTGATAATAATATTAATAATTATTATTAATTATACGTATAGATTGTTATGAAAACATTATTGACTCGTTATACCAATGCGTATTCTTATGATAATTAAACAGAATACCGATAATAGATAAAGACAATTTAACACTTACATTTTTTCATTAGGTCATCTGGGTCAATAGGCGTATATAAATACAGGTACATAATATGCGTTTTAAACTCTTAACAATGGTTGTCTGTAAAAGAAAAAAAATAATTATCGCAAATTTAATAACCTAGTTTGAAGAGCGTTTAAATGTTTTTTAAACATATTATTTACAATTTAATATAATATGGGATTAGTCATTATTACATATGTTATTATTATAGTTCTTTAATTTCAATAAAAGTAATTCAGTATTTATACATATACAATGATAAATAATTTAGGCACGGTTCTCGTGCAAATCACGATTTAAAAGTTATTAATACCTTAATAAATACATTGACACATTGTACGATAACTAACTAGGTACATGATATCTATATGTAAGTTATAAGTGCAAAAAAAAAATATGCTAGGCTAGTTGCTGTATTTATTTATTATACTGGAATGAACCATAACGTAATTTTTTAAACTCCTCGTTTTCAAAACTAATTCTCCATAAAATACATATTATTTGTATTGAAATATAAACTACATGTATTATAATAAACGACGCTATCCATAAAAATTATAAAAAAATATATTATTTTAAATTTTAAAATCAATGCAAGATTCTTTAAAGTGTGATTGATTAGGTATTTATTTCAACAACTAACGAGTATTAAAATAGTTATCTAAATCGTAATGTTTCGACTGGTGTATGATGCATAACAGGTAGAAGAGTAAGTTTACATTACATATTTATATTAGTGGGTGGATGCAGTGCAATACTAGGTCACGTACGGAGAGACACCCTGCATAGTATAATATACATTAGGATTTAAATTCTATGTGTATGTGCTAGTTATATAGACAGTAATGAAGTATATTATATCATACAACAGGACAGTTCTATCAGTACCATTGTGAGTAATAAAACGAAAGTCTTTTATAGCCATTAGACTCGTTACCTACGTAATATTATACATAATGCATATAGTTCGTTTATTTATAGTATATTGCTCTATTTTGGGTTGATGAAGACCCTTGCTCCACCCACACATTTCATACACGATGTGCAATATCAATAAAATTCTGCATTACAGATAATATTCATGACAATAATTTCGGTGAAAGTTTCGTCATATTATACTTAATGATATTTTAATGTTCACAGTTTAACCGCACAGTTCATACACGTCATAATATTACGCATCTCAATATTTTCAATTTCTTTGAAAATTGTTTTGTACTCGTATTATATATACATTATTATGCTTACACATAATTATATAAACAATATATATACTTAACGCGGAAAAATTATATTAGAGTATATAGTATAATAAATACTTATATATATAATAGTTCTTAACAATATGTCAGTGCCCTGCAGTGTTGTTTTAGAACAAGTGAAATAGATTTTTTTTATTTATTAAAAAAAACAACAACACTTTGAGTATCACATAATTGCACTATATTATATCCAATGACAATAGAGTAGCAAATAACGACTTTCGAAAAACTTAAAATATATAAAGAATAAAACGATGTCGAATCTTTTAATATTATCGGTCTATTGCGTTTCATTCGGTGTTACGTATTACAGTAGGTATATTAATACCTTTTATACCTTAATATTTTATATTAGATTTTAACTCAAACACAATAATATAATCAAAGCTTGGCATTAATGAACTAAAAGTTAAAATTAAATTAAAACGTTAAGTTAATTTTAATTAAATTAATTAACTCGTTACTTTTATTTCAAATTAACTTTTAACTTAAAGAGTTACTTTTTTAAGATTAATATGTTAACTTCAAATTAATTTTATTCAAAAATATCTAAATAAGTTAATTTTTGTCCAAAGAATAATACAAATTTTTTAATGAGGATTTTAGAAAAGTAGGTTTTTTGATAGCTAAAATAATACTTTGATGTATCATTTTAAATTTCCCCAGTAATTTTCTTGGACATAAAAAAAAACTAACTAATACACATCCTTATGTGTTTGGAATTTTTTTATTTTGCAAATTAAAAAATTTTAACTTTAAACTAAGTTAAGTTGCTTTATTTTCTAAGTTAACGAAAAAAAATATGAATAACTTTTAACTTAACTTTATTATTTTAAAACAACTTAACTTAACGAATTAAAAAAAAATCATCAATTTGCCCAGTCTTGAATATAATAATATGATAAAATATGATAAAAGTGTGCGTATGAAAAGAGGGGTGCGGGTAACGTGGTGAGGCATCAAAAATATGCAATGATTATTCTAAACACCGATGCGTCGTCACATAATGTAATAATATATTTTCTGCTCTTGTTTGTACATAGATTCATTCACGAGGATTGAAGTTCGGTATTTATGAAGATTATGGTAACTTCACATGTGCTGGCTATCCAGGAATCTTGGGATCTCTCGAAGTAGACGCGTTCACGTTCGCCGAATGGAACGTAGATTTCGTCAAACTGGATGGCTGTTACTCGCTGCCCAAAGACATGGACCAAGGTATAAAACATAATGATGATAAATTATATGACAATAATAACTACTGTTATTATATCGTAGAAGAGTTCACTCTAATTAGGTTATATATATATTATATATTTATCATCTTACGATTTGGCATATTTGTAGGGGGAGATTCCATCTTAAAAGGATATTAAACCTTGTTTTTTATTTATTATTGCATCTATTTTGAAAAAAAATGTCCATTTAACATCAGACACAAATATATAATAAATTTAAGATAATATGATTAAAGTGAGACGTTTAGAATTTGAGGTCTCCGTAGGAAGAGTTGTATTAAACTATATCAATCCCCCGTCTGCAGGGATATGACCCTGGATGGCAGATACATTGTTTTTACACATCTTTTATATTTTCGCCCTGTACAGGTTATAGTGAATTCGGATACCACCTGAACAAGACTGGCAGAGCCATGGTATACTCGTGCAGTTGGCCAGTTTACCAGACGTACGCAGGATTACAAGTGAGTAGAAGACATACAGCATAATTTTATATTGTTTAGTTAATGTTATTAATACTTATACATTCATAATCAGTGGAGTGGCCAACAGTTTTTGAAGGGATCGAGCGAGCGAAAATATTTTCGTTTTGTTTCATCAGTCCTCGCCGGCATGTTACGCTATATCGGATAACAATATTATAAATAACTCGTAGAAACAGGATGTCGATTACCTTATCCTCATTTTCTGAGATTTTGGTTTTAATTTTTTCCGGAAAAATTCAATGTGCACACCAAATTATGTTTACAGGCAACACCTGTTGTTGCACATAATAGGTATTTCGAAATATATACCTTTATCATGCATTTATATTATGTACACACCTACCACTACCTACTCGGCAAGTGACGTGCGCGACAAATAATTGTTGATATACGATAGTATACGACGACCATACTGAGATTGCGAGTGTTATAATATTTTTAAAGAGTTACTACGATTTCGTTATAATTGCTATTTATTATTATATTATAACGGACAGGCGGCGGATCGTATATTTTTTATTATACGTCGGTTGACAAGGGGAGACGACTATTTCGTGTGACTGGCGGCGGTTCATTATGAAAATACGCCGCTACTGTCGGGCGACCCGTCCGCGTGTCATACATAATGCTATATATATAATAGTTCGTAATCATACTAGAAGTTTTTTAGTCGTTCTTTCTAATGATAATAATATTATCGTTATTATTATATTGTCGTATCCCTCCGGGCATCCGCGCACGCGGCAAACGGTTTTGGGAGGGGGAGCAACGGTCGATATTATACGAATAACGACCACCGCCCGGCCTCCAAGCGGTTAACACTCGACACTTGTCTAAATTTTATATAGAAAGTGTAGTTCGAGACATGTCGTCGTGTTATATATGTATTATTTATTTTCTATATATATACATATGTAGTATGTACAATGTATATACGTATAATAGTTGGGTAACCGTGAAAATTGTCTGAAATCGCGGTAATATACAAAGCCTCCGGACTACGAGAGTAGTCTTAGCAAAACGCACAAAAATCATTATTGTGATTATCGTTATGTGTAACGTGCGCAGTCAGGTTGTTGTGGTACATAAAATATATAATAATGTAGTGCCCAGGTGTGGTGTATTTATGTAATTTCGTTTGCCAGTCGCATGTTCGATTCCGTGTTATTGCCCGTATATGGCTACTTAGGTATTACACTACACCTTTAAATTATCAACTATATTATTTTTATCCCGTTTATGCGCATGAGATAATATGTAATGTGGAGTTAAAGCCTAGCGGAATTAACTAGACCGCATATAGTTATGCACTTGTTCTTCGTATGCAAGTGAAACATATATAATAATAATAGTCGCGTATATACGTTTAGACAGTGTCATGTCTGCATAAATGTCACCCGATAAACGATTGGAAACGATCTTGAAACCTAGTTTCTGTACAAATAATATTCTAGCATAAATGTATAACATCTGTAATTTTTTCATTACCGAAATACAGTAAAATTTTCAAATAGAAATGATGTAAGTCGTTTCACACATCGCAGTAGGTAATACACAATTGTATGTTTGGTTCCGACTTCCGGACTAAACTCTACCACACCACTTTATTTGCTAGTTATACATACAATATGTAATCAGACGTTTTACCCATAACATAATTTAGACATTTGTATCGTCAAATATTTGTGATAATGTATTACAAACTTACTTTTATTCGTGTTTACGTAGAACGAACCCGTTTTCGTTAATTCGTTACAAATCCTTCTTACGTACTTTTTTGTTACATTAATGTTATATTATTTCCTACAACTACATAATATATATTATTAATTTAAATTATTACTAATGAATATAAGTAATGATTAATATTTCCTATAATATTATATTATTATAAATTTAAATTTATAGTAAATTCGTTGGGTTTTGTGACAGTATAAAATTTAAATCATTTTTCGGTGCATTTCCGCCCTCTATAAACACGTACAAGGTATTCACTAAAAGCTGAAAGTCTTCCGTAGATAGCGCTACGGTTTTCGATAACTACAGCGTTAATACACAGGAAGGAAATTGAAAAGGGGGTTGATTAGGACAGATCCCCGAAAGCTTTTATCTTTACTGTTTATACAGTGAATAAATTATTTTTAAGAATATAAATTTACGATAATGATAATATGGTTATTAGTTAATATTATTAATATTGTATTAGTTTTACTATTATTATATTTAATGATAAACCCATTCATACTATTTTTATTTTGTAATATTATTCAAATATAGGATTATTAGATAATTTTATATAACTGCGTGTATTAGTTTTTAGATCCTCATTTCATAACAAATATTTAATTATGTTGATGGTGTTCATCAGCAGCTGTAGAATAATATATCATTGTGACAACAAAATATTCAAATTAACTTTATTATTATTTATTTAAATCGTGTGTCTAGCCCAACTATTCGGCTATAACATCAAGATGCAACTTATGGAGAAACTTTGACGATATCCAAGACTCGTGGGCTAGCGTGGAGAGCATCATCGATTACTACGGCGACAACCAAGACGTCATTGCGGCCAACGCAGCTCCCGGACATTGGAACGATCCGGACATGGTAATATTTCTTTTAAATTTGAAATGTTATAGATTTATATGTATTGTATATAGATTATGAAGTTCAAATGCTATGATACAGGATACTATTCACTTATTAAGACGAACTCTTATACTCTCCCTTATAAGAAATTTATCGTTTGTCCTTGAGCCCTTTATACATAATATTATACAAATAGATATATTTTGTACAAAAAATAGTATACACTAACAAATACAAAAAAAAAACAAATAGTATAACTAAAAAAACTAAAATTTCCCTCTTCGTCTTTTTTGCAGTTGATCATTGGAAACTTTGGTTTGAGCTACGAACAGAGTAAGGTGCAGATGGCCATATGGGCCATACTCGCCGCTCCGCTGCTCATGTCAGTCGACTTGAGGACCATTAGACCCGAGTACAAAGCGATTTTACAAAACAAAAAAATCATAGCCATCGATCAAGATAAATTGGGAATTCAGGGCCGCAGGATTTACAAGGTCAGTATACAAACATTTTGCCCACGTCTTGTATTTATCATACCTACGCAATTCCTTTATCCAACAAAACCTTCTTTAAACTCAGAAAATTAGTTTAAAAAGGAAAACGTTGGTTTTGTTTTTGTAAAAACACCTACTCCGTACGGTATTTATTATACTATACTATTTACTTATAAACTCATCGGCGATTACGTAGTACATAATATAATTATAATTATTTATAACATTTACGTATTAAACTACATATGTGGCGTAATAAAACACGCACACACACACATACACATATAATATATAATATGATGGTTATGCATGAGTATTTGTTATACATTGTAAAAAATGGTTATTCTCACGGAATTGTGTATTTTGACCACAAGGTGAAAGCCTATAAAAATGTTCTAAATTTCACTTCCCTAAAAACTAAATAAACAAGAAAATTATGCATCAATACAACTATATAGGTACTTTATTCTAGGTATTTAAATTTTACTAAAAATATTTATTTTACATTTTTTTTTATCAATTATTAATTAAAAATAATTATACATTTTTTTTCATTTAATTTTTAATCAAGTTATAATTTGATTTACAACATATTAATATATTAAAATATAAAATACATAAATAATAAAACATTTGGTTATAGAATTTTAATGGAGAGCAAAATAAGAAGTATAATGAAGTAATTATGAGAAAAATAAACTCTTTTTACGTGTAGAAAAAATTGAAATTTGTACCGTTTTGCAAAATATCCATTATGCATTAGATAGGTAGTACTTGTTTTAAATTTAACTTAATCGTAGTTAAATATAGTCGTAAAATAACGACGTAAAAACATTCTTGTGCAAATGTTCAATAATTTTACAATAAGTCGGTACTTACTCAAAAAATCATATTATAAAATATATACTATACGAATATATAGTATATACCTATACTTACAATTAAATTGTCTCGTAAACTATAATTTTACAAGTAATTATCCGATGAAGAGTTTTTTTTCGTACGATATACTATAGACAAAGAAAATAGGAAGTAATTTTAAATTTTGTCAGAAAAAAAAATTTAAAAAAATTAATTAATATAAAATATTTTATATTAGGTGCTGTGGGTATATAGATATACATATTTGATTTCGACGGAAATGAATAATTTTATTATCTAACAGCTTAAATACCTACGTAACTAAACGTCAAAAATCCTAATTTTCAGTAAATTATATAACAAAATATGCAGATGTATAGCCAGGTATTGTTGTGCGCCATTGAATTAAACAATGCATGATAGGTAGCCCGTCGATATCTTATTAATAATTGTTGTGAATTATATATAATAATATGCCACATAAATAGGGAGGGGGGATAAAACGACTTTTAAACAACACGTTTTAATTATTTAAATCAATAACAATCACGTTGATTATTATTACAGCACAAAGGCATCGAAATATGGGCCCGGCCGGTTACACCGATTTTCGAGAACTACTTCTCGTACGCACTCGCCTTCGTCAACCGCAGGACTGACGGTACGCCGTCCGACGTGGCTGTGGCGTTGCATGAAATGGGTCTGCTGTCACCCACAGGATACAGAATACAAGTAAAACGCACTTTTAAAATCATTTGCACAGCCCTCTTATTATTATTATTATTATACGATATTTTTGTCGTCCGCAGGATTTGTACGAAGATGTCGACTACGGAGTACTGTCTCCACAGACAAAGATCAAGGTCAAAGTGAATCCCACCGGTAAGCTCGTTAAAAATAAACTACTGTGCCATATTTTTTATGACTTCCATTGTCATAAAAACTTGCCTCTACTACTGTTTGACACGAAACATCGTATCCGATTTAATGCCGATATTTTTAACACGTATTATACAATATATAGGTATCTTTATACCGACTATATAATAAAAAAAATAAGTTACGAAAAACCAAACGGGATATGTATTTAGATATATATTTTATACCTAGGTACCATATAACATCAAATTTTATGACGTTACCGAAATGCAATTCAATTTTCTACTCGATAAAACGATCTAAATTTTGAAAATAAAATAAAAATAACGACCGTACAGTATGAGATAGGTGTTCTACATGGTTCACCGTGCAATTTTCTAATCTACACCTAATCATCAACCTTAATCGTATGATTTGAGTTTCATTCATCGCCTCTTTATAGATTGGCATTTTTAAAACGGATGGTTTATATAATATTATAACAATAATAATCAAGGCAGAATCACAGAAACAAATGAATTATTATATTTGTGTTACTTCATTAACATTGCGCAATATAAATTCCAATTATTACGGATTTATACAACCATAAAAATCGACACGTTAAAATGATTCTGTAACTAAAAGCGTATAAGCTATACTTTAATATATAACTAAGTCAATATCACAACAAACTACGAGTACTAGTCATTATATATATATATGTATAGAAATAGAGAGAGAGATTAAACGATTGTAGTCAATGTAGACTGTTAACATTTCAGAGAAGGTAATCAAAAATGAAAATAAAACAACATTTTCAAACAATTTGTAACCATCAAACCGGGACCTAACACCTACGTATACGTACAAAGATCGTCCCGAGGATATTGTAGTCGAACTTCTATTGTACCGACTACCAGCCATATATATATATTATGATAAAACATGATATTATCGCGGTCGTCGTCGAATAATCACGTAAAACTGTTGTAACGCGTGATAGACTACGAGCGGTCTCTCTTTCTCTCTATACTCTATAGTCGCTTTATGTGTATATATATACCTATATATATATATATATATATATATACATAAAATATTTAGAAGTATCTCTTCGGTTATCGACTGTATACCATCTCGGACCAATGCGGTCGCGGAAATCGCTGTATGTTGAATGTTCTTTCCGATACAAATCGCACGTGCACCGTCGCAGTTATTATTGCGTATCCTTCTGGAACACGTTAGGCGTGTATCACCCATCTATACATATACACCATGACGCCACATCATCATCTATTCGTGCATCTGTCTTTATGTATATCTGTCTCTGTTGATGACATTGTTCTCTCTTTCGGGGACGGTTCCAAAATGGATTCGAATAGTCATCGTAGTCGTTTGGAAATAACAATAATAAGTATTTCTCCCTATCGTTATCATCGAAGTTAGTCGCAATGAAGATTAAAAGTAGTATAATTAGCATATTGTGCGAGCATGCGTTATGGTGTATACCGTGTAGAACCCAGGCCGGGACAACGACGGCGATGACTTACAGCAAAACGTCTTAGTTCATAATAATGATAATAATAAAATACAGTTAAGCCTTAAAGTATATAGGTTGATATTTATATTTCATTTGGAGCTCTAATGAATTACTAAAAAATAAATATATTTTTTTAAATCTGATAATACCGTTTAAATATGACCTATGACTTATGTGACAATTTCCACGTGGTGGTTCCCCATTATATGCTCAGTGCTCACACTCCATACTTCTTGCGATCGCACACGGTAGTATTTTCTTCTCCCTTCATTATTGTCTATAATATATACATATATTCAAGCCACACGCATTTAGACGTCTCTGACAAATAACATTTTAAAAAGTCAAAGCTTGCGTTTAACGTTTAGTATTTTTTATACAATACTACAATATGATGTAAATCCTGACATATCATAATATATATTATATTGATCGGTTAATAATTTTATGTTTTTTGTACTAATATTCCTTTGATCATTGACAGGTGTGGTCATATTGAAAGCTGATGTCCAACAGAACTTGATAAAGCAAAACTTCTACAAACCTTACAACCCATTCACGCAAGTCTATCCGCTAAGGACGATCAACGATTTTGTGAAAAAATGAAACCCAAATCATACTGACGAGACACGCTGATTCAGCAATAATATCAAAAACAAAAAAAATAAAAACTATCATCGCTGACGTAAGAATAAGAATACGGAATGGAATGGAGCATAAAATTCAACGGGATGGAATTTTCTAACCGCTGTAAATTATTGCTGCTGTTGCCCGAAGGTGTACATGTTAATATAATTTTATTGTAAAAACAAAAAAATAAAAAATTATATATATTTATAAAACTGAATTTTTTTTTTATGTATCAGTAATCTGTATCTAGAGTATCTAGACTTCTCGAATAATATCACGTTTTTTGGTTCTTTTTTACTTTTGAATATGTAAACAGACAAAATGCACAATAATGTATATTATGCATAATATATAAATGTGTATGTAATTAGGTAACCTTCGATTATTCGGTAGTATATTATTCACGATTGCTATTGTTGTGTTTTCATTCCCGTCCCGTGAACATAAAATATAGTACAACTATAATATTAAAGAGATATAAAAAACAAACTACTCGGTGTTTCCGTTTTAGCAAAATGATAAGAATCAATCCGTTTTTAACATCATGGTCGTTTTGTTATTTTTGACATTAATTTTTTTATTTGCATATCAATAAACTCGGTATTATATATTTATTCTATCACGTACGGTTTACCTTCTCCCCACTTGGCTCTCCTAACATACCTGCACATACCTATCTGGCCTTCTATATGTATAATTGTATATTTGTGTGATACATATTATAATTATTATAAATGTAATATTGTTTAATCTGCAATTAATGTAAAAGTATGTGTTCAAAAAAAAAAAAAAAATACTTATTTTCACTGTAGACACTTATATATTATATAGTGACCGAATGCGCGCCTCAGAGTAATTTTGTAAAAACTATAATTAGTTTAATGATTGTATCACGAGACGAATATCTTAAATTCCACATTAACAAAATTCTATATAACGTTGCCATGTGCTATAGCAAATGATAATACTATCGCTGAAACGTTGAACCAAAATTTTTCATACGAATAAACGATAATATTATACATGCAATAGCAATTAATACAGTCATTATTTTTGGAAAAACATCAACAAAAATGACTATTGTGATTATTTTAAACTTATAATTGATTACATAACTATCTATACTTATAATATATTTATTTTATTTACAATAACGGACTTGAATTCAATTTAAGGTGTACTTACATTCTTAATTAATTTAGATTATTACATAGGTAATGTGTTTAATATATTATAAGAAAAACGCTCTTTTTATAGAATAAGAGGTCTTCATTTACTATTTTTATATGGTTGAAAGGTTTGTTTACTATATAGTTAGTTAAGCGGTATGTAATGAAAAATAACGTGTTTTGGCGAGTGGATCGTGAGGGTACTTTAAAGTTGATGAGAAGGGACGGAGAATCAATTCAAAATGTGATGAGGTATTGAGGTCAAGGTTAAGTTACGTTAATGAGTACGGTCACAAAGTGAGGCTAGGCTATAAGTATATTGTATAATCATAAGAGGGTAGGTAATTTTTAATTAATGATTACATTTTTTTTGTTCCCGTTCAAGTTGACTGTTGTACTATCTATCCCGCGCGAGTCCCAAACAGCTGAGTCGTATTCAAATATTGTTATAACTTGAACAAAATAGAGGGACTCTGTGAGTTTTTAAATTTGAATTCATTAGTTATTCTCTTAACAATATCTAGAGTTTTGTAAACTTTGCATAAATGTGATTTATACAAGAACGAAGAAAAATGGGAAGAACAAGGATACAATTTAAGTCCAAATGATGTCAATTGAGGGAAGTTTTAAGTCGTTAACAATGAAAGTGAAATATATTAATATTAATGGTAATGTTTTAAGGAACTTTGTGTGGATCACATCGACTTGCGAAACAACAGCAAATGTACTGAATACATAATTACAGAACGAGATGTTCCGTGTTTTCGTTTAATGACCCTGCCGAAAGCTAAATGGCTTATTAATGATTATAATGAATTATTCACAGGAACTTAAGTGCCGTTCAGTACTATTGGCTCTAACATTTTAGGGATAAGCCCAAATATAGAGCTATGGATCTTTAATAAATAATTTTGTTTGAATTTTCGGATTTAAGAATAAAAGTTAACAAACTGGTTTTTAAGATGTCAGAGAAGACATCATCGATTACGGATTGCCAAAAAAGCGTCCATAACTTAAAAGAGATTGTATATTTGAGCGAGATTGTACAAGAAATCGCCTGATAATTCATCAGGGCCAATAGAAGTGTTATTACAAGATAATTTAAGAAATATATCGTTATGTGTACAGCTACAGTTATTTCATATATTTACTTGGGTTATCATTTTATTTTAAAAAAAAAAACCGATAATTTTCGTCGTTGAGGGGATTTAGATAGGCAATTTCAGATTTAGTATGCAATTATATTTTTATAAATGCATAAATTCACACGGGTCATGAGCGCAAGTGCAGTGCTATGTTCGCTCACTTTCTACACGAAATACAAATCGTACTGCACTAAGCACGATGTTTTGCCTAAGCGACCCTCCTAAAAAACGACAGACCATAAAATCAAAATCTGTACGTCGACACCGCGATTAAATAGTATACATTTACGTCTCATTCTATGCCTCTGAGCGGGTTTATAGAATTTGTAATGTTTTTTTACTCACTACTAGTAGTATGGCTGTAACCGAGCATGGTCACGACGTCACTGAACGAATAATAACATTTTAAATACAAAAAACGTTTAAAAATATATCTCCAACACAACACGGCATTTGTATATATTACACGCGCAGTCATCTCTTCGCGGCGACATTTATTTCGGCTGAGAAAATCGAACTTTTACGAGATTTTATTAATATCCATAATATATACACTAAACAGAGGAGGACACGTCTCTCAAAACGGTGGCTACTATATTCGTGAATATATACAATAATATATGTACATTTAAATTTGACTGTCGGACGTCTCAAAAGAATTACAATATGAAAGTCAATTCGCCCGTTTCATGTGGTATACGCGCTGAAATTCATCTATATTGAAATTACCACGACTGGTGTGAAATTTACATTTGACGCTGTGTTCCGGGGAAAGAAAAAAAGTTCATTATTGCAACAAAGATAAATAATCCGGTGGGTAATCAGCAGTCTTGCGCTGAATACGTTTTTTTTTCGTTTTATTTTATTTTCTTACTTTTATTTTTCGTATACGCTTATTACGGTACATAATATATTATGCAGTACCTAAGAGTGAATACTAATCGTTATCGTTTATTTACAATTGTGGATTCGAGACTACTTGTAAATAACCATATACACTCGTAATAAAATAATGTGTACAAAAGATGAAAATAAAATGTTGTTCTCTCCAATCGAGTGTTAAAATATATTATTGTGTATAGCTGTTTGCGTACATATAGGTCACAGATGCAGATCCAGACTATAATATTTTTTAAAACTACTTTTTTTTTTTTGTTTATCAAATAATGAATACAATTACAACATGTGACTATCATGTGTAATTTTGATTACGAGTAAATATAATACGAGTATAGTGACGAGAATAATGGAATGGGAGAGTACTCAATAGTGACTGCTAAATATTAAAATCTTAGATTTTATATTCTATCGCGGTTATATAGAAATACGTATAATGCATTATTAAATGTCGATCATAGTGCCACATTAAGTTTAATATGTTCGCATCAAATAAGTAACAAATACGCATATTATAATCGATCAACTATATATCAAATTTACACCGATTACCAATTTTAATCGTAAAATATTCGGTCCATGCATAACGCGCGATAATATTTGAACAAAGTTTTACTAAAATAGTCGCACAAATCTAAGAATAATATAGGTAATAGCAACGTGTTTTTCTCGGTGCCGCACATACGGTCCTTGGAAAACGGCTAGATATTGTATTTTATGGGCTATAACGCGATTCCAAAAATTACCGAAATTTTGTAGATTTTAATAATCACTGATATAGGTACATACGCGATTCCGAAAACTTTATATTGAAATATATTAAATATATGGTTCATATAATATATACTTAAACACGATTCCTCGTAATTTTAAATGCAACGTTGCCATACAATAAGTAGGTGACTGCAAACTAATCAAAAATGAACTCGGTGGTCTCAATATGGAACATGGTTAAGATAAATAATGATACCATTATACCATGGTATGGAAGCATGTCAGTGACTAAAAATTCATTTCACCTGTTATGCTTAGGGGAAATATTGAAAGCAAAATATTCTATCTTAAGTATTTAGTGCAGTAGAATATTATATACGTATTATATTTGTAGCTATATGCATGGGTGCCCACAGGTAACATTTTAGGGGGGGGGGAGTCAAAATAAAAAAATTCTCAAATGTAAGATAATAAAGATAATAATAATAATATTATGGTAATATTTATTGAGCTACAAGTTTATATTATTGTTTGTCCAAGGAGGGAAGTGCCATATCTTGCCCCCCCCCCCCAATGGACGCCCATGGATATATGTATGTTTTCTATAACGCAATTGAAATTTATATTAAACTTTATTTGTAAAGAAATAATTAACCATATGGCTAAGTTGAAATATAAAATATGATGATCCGACAAATCCAACAATATGCAAAATGTAAACTAAAATCGTTTATTTCGAAAGTCTTGTTTTCAAAAGGTCAGAATCGTTTAAAGCACAAAACGATTTGTAGTAACTAGTATACGTATATAATTATTATGTTAGATATACAATAATACATAATATATATTTTGTATGTACACGTTTTCGAAATGGCAACGTTGCATTTAAAATTACGCGGAATCGTGTTCAATAATATTAATGGCTATTAAAATCTACGATTTTATGACATGATTCTGAAAATTTGTTGAACAATTCGATTGATTATTGAGAATCGGATGGCGGATTAAAATATGGTCTTAATATAAAATCGGACGAACCCTTCGCCCGATGGATGCGAAAAGAAAACGATCGCGAATCGAAGTAAATTATTGTGGTTATAAATTATAATCACTCGCAAGTAACTTCCGTCGAGCGTATTACCATCGTTTTCATCAATGGACCCCATCGACGGTTATGCGGTCGGTCTTGTAAGTACGAAAAGTTGTCTATAATTCTATGCGTATAGATAATTTGTAAGTAACGCTTGGACAAATATCCTAAACATCATAAAATCGATTTTCAAAACTGACGAATGTCCTAAAAACCCTAAATAATTCTTAAAAAATTCAAAATAAAATTGAGTATTCATTCAACGTCTCAATGATACAAAGTTTTAGGCCAGCGGTTCTCAAACTTTTTTTTTGAGTACCATTGGTGTATTATTAATCAGTCATCTACCACAATGACTAAAAATAGAACGACCCAAATTGTACAATTAATACTTTACTATTTAGTTAAATACATTTATTTTGAATAATAAGGCAGTAAAATACTACAATATACCTAATTGTTTTTATTTATTAGTTTTTTAAAATAAGATATAAATTAAATAACAAATTTTTAATAAGATCAGAATTGAATATTATTTTTAATTTTCTGGTCTACTATCATGCGGCCTACCGCGTACTACTATGTAGTCTTTCGCGTATCACAGCTTGAGAAACGCTAATTTAGGCTATACATTAACGAATTTATTTTAATTATAACGATCTATGATGATATGCTATGCATATCGTTAAAAGTTTCATCACTCACGAGCCAACATTTTAAGTGCATAAAAATCTCATCCCTATATAGTCGTTATATTTACTTAACACGCATTGTATAGGTACATGGTAAATGTATTAAAAATAATGTATCGAATGTGTTAAAAAAGTATCAAAACCATTTTGCAGCATGTATAATTTAAATTGTAACACGGGTATCACAGACGCGTATATTTATGAGAGTATTAATGATGGGGCGATCGCCCCAGTTGCCAGGTGGTATTTTTTTTCTTTCTTTTCTATTTCGGGGAATATTTGTCTTCATAATTATTTGTAATCCTGTCATTAGACAAAATTAATCTTGATATTATACAATATACACCATTAATACGAGTTAGGTTTATAAGTTATTAAAACGACGAACGGAAAATCACGTATCTGAGTATATTGATCATAATTATAATAATATGTTCCTCGGCGGTAATGTGTTGACGTTTATCATTGAGTATGGTAGGCAAAATAGAACTATAGAATGAGAAAATTCGAAATATTTCCCCGAAAGCTGATAATAGTTATAATAATTCGAGTTATTCTGGTTATTTACATTCTCAGGGTCGACATTTTAAATATTATATTATACTTAATACTAATTTATTAAATGTTTTGTTATAATTCACTATGAATAATATTTTAATATAGGTACGACGTATACGAAGCCGAAATAAATATTGTGTATAAACTTTGAGTATTATGCGGTCCGAAGTATGAAAACAGAGTGATACTGAGGGAGAAACATGTCGTTCGTGGCTTGCAGCAATAATCGATGCGCAGCTGTCTATCGACATCTCACACTGCCGCAAAAACGTTTGAAATCGACTTTAGCATTAAATCGAATATTGAAGATAAAAAACATCTGAGACGCCGGTGGGACCGCATCACAGCCAAATCCAAAATAATGTTCCGTAAATAATGTGATTTATAGTTGTGTTAAAAATGGTTTGTGTGTTTTGACTTAACACAGACGTTGTACTTTTCGGGCGATAAAGTTGAGTCTGTTACGAATTCGTATAAAAATTAATCTCTATGGAATCCTTATTATAATACTCGTACAATACGAATACTCATAACTCATAAAAGTGATAATATTTGATAGTAATACTGTTATAGGAATTATATTATATTTATATTATCTATTTTTTATTTAGTAATTAGTAGACACGCACTTTTTAAGACACTATTTAATATTCTTATGACTTAAATTATATTATTTAAAAAAAATGTTTATGAAAATACCTGAGGCTTTTGTTGTAAAGTTTGAGAACTGAGTACACTGAGCCTATAGCTATGTAATATTGTAAAATATCAAAAAAATAAAATATACTCGTCGGAGCAAAATTAAAAATCTATTCAAAACATATCAATTGAACGGTCACCAATATTAATGACGGTACCAATTAATTCTCTATATACCTATAAACACGCTTTTAAAAAAAAAAATGAAAATTTATTACCAAAAAATAGATATTAATATTTAAAGATTTTACAATTCTCTGTGTGTACCTTTAGAATTTTTAATAAAAAAAAAAAAGTCGAAACACACACACAAAAAAAAGATCGCTTGTCGTCGTTAATGAAATATGTCGTTTTGTTCTTTATAAATGTTCAAATGCCAAATCGACTCGACAAGTCGTCCACACGGACGTTATCGCACGAATTCAAAAAACGTTGTTCGAAACACTACGGCATGTGTACCCACACACATTTTGAAATCGGCTCGTCTCGAGTGATGCCGATATATTATGATGGTCGGCCGCTGCTGCTGATATTATATAATACACCGGATGAGCGTCAAAAAGCCGTGTCCATTGATCCGCGGTAAAGGGCGGCGCGTGGCGTGCCGCCCGTTAGCTGGCCGGATCGTGGGCGCGCGGTGGGTGGCTAGACGGCGGGTTGCCGGGACGCGCGCGGCGTCCCTTCGCCAACGCCGAAGCGCCAGTGACGCTCACACGTCGCGCCGGGCGGCCCGCACAGACACACACGCACACACCTGATATCGCCAAACCGTTCGCGGAATTTGCGCACGACGACGTAGTACGTATATACACATATTATATACATACGAGCCGACACCACGTACGCGATATATATAAACATATATCACACATATATATATATATATACGTCACGTATGTGCGCGTGATGTGTCGCCCAGGCGGTCAGTAGTCGGCGGCGCGCCACGTGCTCTCTACACACGACGCTCTGCGCTCCGTCATACGCGTCCACCGCCGGGACGTGCGACCGCATTACGCGCTCGCGCGCCGTGCACACCACGTGCTGCACGCCATTCAAGCGATCGCGCGCGCGCCCACTCGCACAAGCGCACTGGTACGCTCACTCGCCCGCGCCACATTATTACGATAACATACAATATATTATTATACTTACGCGCACGCGCTCAACGCACCGGCCATCGCACTGTGATATTCGTGACGTCTCTTTATCGGTAAGTTGTTGTTATATTAAACGACGTTATCAGTGTTAATGTGTTGTTATTATTTGTTGTTTGTGTTGTTGTTGTTGTTGTGATAGTAGTTTGTTCGCACAGCAAAAGGGAGCGAAAACCGTGGGGATGGTCGAACTCGAATTTTGAGATTTTTTTTCGCGACGTTGAGCTTGAATCCGTAATTTATTTATACATTGTTTTTTGGATTTTTCAAACATTTTAAACTTTCGAATATTTTAAACGTAATATATTATGGATCTATTTAGATTTTAAACGAAAGTCAATATATTATATTATGTTCTAACTAATCTAACCGATAAGGACTAAAATACGTCTCTACGAGGAATCCAAATAGTATAATATTATGCTGGGATATACGCGGTTTTATTTATAATAATATTAATATAATATTATAGTAAAATTAGTAAATCGATATCGAACTTGATATTTTTCGAACTGTTCGAATTTTTCCTATAGTTCTGAGTAATCGATTTCAAATTTTAATTTCCAACTAACTTCGAACTGTTTAGATTTCTTGAAAATTTATGTTTAAGAGTTTGATAAGTTCGAGAACCCTTTCCTAAAAAGTAATACAACAATCAACTAGAGATCTTAGGTAATAGAATAATAGTGTAGTACTGTAGTATCCAGAAATGGTATATTGTTTTTTGTTTTTTTTTTTTTGAAATTTTTTTTTTTAAGTAGGTACTGGTTGATACAAATCAGTGTAAACCTATATTAAGTATGCGAATTAAAAATATATCACAACTGTTTTAATTACTGCGAATTGTATTTTTCAAATTATTATTAGTTATCAGTTATCACTATGTAAATTTTAAAAATTTGAACAAATCAGCTATAAAACACAAATAAACTTTCATCTGATTAATCCTCAACTTTACATACTCATAATTTACCATTTTAATAAAAATTATAGTTATTTTTGATAATAATAAATTATATTACAGATGCGTAATAGAATTTTATAACATGCTTATCGTATATTGATATTCATTTTTTCAAGGTTAATTTATACGCCATTTTATTTTTAATTTATACATTTCAGTAAGACTTTTTTGACTATACTGTTTCCTTCGTATTGTTTTCATTGCATATACTAAGTCGTAGTGGTGTAAATACCAAAAGTACACGCCCCCCCGGCCCCCCACATGAATTATTTCACTACTGAATTAAAAAAAATGTATTTTTATACATTTTTTTTGAAAGGTATTCTTAATTTAATAAATGTGTAGGTTAATTTAAAATTAGTATTATAATTTTAAAAATACATAATATAATATACAATATACATAATCATTAAAATGTTTTTAATTTTTTACGTGCTTTTGTTTTAGAAAATTAATCTATAAGTACATCAAAATACATTGTTGATACTTAATTAAATTTAAATACTTAAAAGTGATCAACCAATTTTTAGTTTTTGTTATGACAAAGCTTTTGGTATACGATTTTATAATTTTTAATTTTGAAAATGTCTGTTCTACCACTACTGACGGGTAGAGACGTAAAGTTTAAGAGTTGAATTACTATATAAATATCAGAAAAACTGATTGATATGATATAATCGTCGCAAATTAATTAATTAATTTAATTCATTCATTGAACTATTGAAGAAGTTTTTTTATTTCTTTTCTTAGTATTGTAACTTTTCATCGTCGTCCCATTACATGAATCAGCAATCCATATTTACGACTAATACGTCGAGAACGTAAAAATGTAATACTATTTAAATGTAATATTATTTTTAACTTTACCTAAAGGCCTAAGTAAAGGAGTAATACCTTATAATTTATATTTATTATTTTTCGGCACTTAATCAAATTACATAGAAACTGGCAGCGACACTACGTAATGTACTCATTCGACATGTCAAACGAGTATAATATTATTGTTATCCTTTCCATCACGATATTACATTTTCGGGTTTTGGCACCCCTCTAAATCTTAGAATTTTCGCCCCTCCTGCAGGGATTACGGTACCTAGTTACGCCACTGCTTATAGTCGACAAAATGTTTTACCATTAAAAAAAAAAAACAGTTGTTATAGTTGTTACAATGTTACATTAAATAATGAAATATGTATAGTAGAAATATAAACCCAGATTACATACTTATAATATTAAATATAATGTAATAATAAGTAATAACTATAATTTCTTTTACTCATTCAACTTTAGTTTTTCTAAACATTGATTGTAAATCGTAATAATTCACATGATATATTTTGGAAATGATAATTATAATGCAGTATCTATATATTTACTAATAGTAAAAACAAATTGTTTCCATATTGATGGATATCTAAAATTAATCTGAATAATATTGTTATTGATTGATGCAGTCAAATTTCTTTGTAATCAGCAAACTTTTTACCATTTAAAAGTATCTACCTATTTAACCACTTTGAAAATTGAAATACTAATTAGCTAATATGGGTTTATATAATACAATATTTCAGAAACAAAATTGTCTTGGCTCTTTCGTTTATCTTGTTTAAGTGAAATAAATATTTGTTTCTTGTAACTGTACATTTAATAAAATAATGTTTAAAGTTCAACTATTTAGATTATGTGTTTGGAAAAAGTACATATTTTTAAAACATTTCGATAAAACTTCAATCAAAACATTCAAAATTGTTAGATTATATTATATATTTGAAACTTTTATTTTCTACATGTATATACTTTTAATCGTTTTCAGATAACTGCTTTTTTATTATATAATCATTTTATAATATTAAATTGTTAATAAGTTTCAAGATATAAATAAAGTCATTGTAATAAGCAGTGTAGGTACTTAATAATTTGATCTTCAATATTTTAGCCACTATACCACATAAAAAAAATAAATAACAGAGAAGAAACTAAAATTATTTTAAAAGCAAAATTATTAAATCGTTATTGCAGCTTTATTAGCTTTACTTATTAGTTATTTTCATCATCCTCTCATTATCATCAGAAATCATTGATTAGTGCTTACGTAATATTATAGTGCATACAAACTGAATAGTAAACTTTATCATATTATCAATATAATATTATGGGTACGTCTTACGAGTTACGACTCTTCAGATAAATAAGCTGGCACGTGTACCCAATAAATTATTTATAAAACTTAACTGGAATTACTTTTATTCGTAAATCGTGACATAACAATAAAGTGTAACCGTGTAACATAATGCCATACGTATTTATGAACAAAATCGTTTGAAATTCGCTTGGATATAGTACGATAAAATTAAAAGCTGTCCGGTCAACGTTCCTTTATTTGGCATTCGTCTCGACTAGCTCACCTCGGTGCGGGGTATATAATATACATTATTATTTTATAGTGAATAGTGATGGTACAAGTGTGCAACTATATTTATAATGTATATCTAATGGTTAATATCAATCATAATATTAGGTACCTATGTATGTATTGTATATATAAATATATATACCTAATATTTTATTCACTAACAACAATAACATCTCCCATATAAGTTTCATAAAATTGCGAAACGGTGAAATTTATGGTGTTAAACCCAGTTTTATCCGCTTGGATGTCGGAATTGTTATTTTTTTTTTACGAAAGCGATGATTGATCAGCTGATTTCAAATAATAATGTGTAACGCAGGATTGCACATAGTTGGGCGAGTAATCACCACGCAACTGCAATGTACGCTATAGTTGTATCCTAACTTTTTTTTTTATATGTATTAGCTATTTAGGATATCATTTAAACCTAAATTATGATTGAACACATTTTAAATTATTATTTACTAGTTCGTTTAACGTTTAGTAATCACTGAACATTAATAACCGAAAATAAAATATTATAACTTGCACGATATAATTTAGAGTTATGAATAAAAAAAACAACCGAAAGTACATAATATAGTCACAATTATTTTCACACGCCATAAATTAATTTTACCATAGCGTTAAGGAATTTCATACTATTATACCTGTATTAAATAAATTACTCAACGAAAACATTAATTTAATATAACTTGTAATATTCAACATTTAATAAATGAACCAATGAAATACTTTTATCTGACGCTCAATATTGATATGTTAACATCTTTTACGCCTTATTTTGGTCGGATCAGATTTTTGGGATTAATAATTTTTTTCAACACAATTGAAAATTGTGTTCACCAATTAACTCTAGACCCATTTTTTTACACGCATTATTTTTTGGTTTTTGTTTTTTTTTTTGGGGGGGGGGGAGTGGCGCGTAAATATGTTAATACATCAATAACATGTATTTAATAAGTGATTATTTAGTTCTGTATTTATATTTGGTTATGTTAAAAATACTTTAGAATTTGTTTTTAAAATAAATGTCGAGCAATATTTTGTAGTATATAGACTACATAACTGTCATTTACTCACGACTCACCTAGTCAGTGGCCACACCACTTGTATTTTAAAAAACATTGCCACATATTTTATTAAGTATAAGTCTAAACAAGATTCAAAATTGGATTATCTTCTTCAAATTGCTTCAATTTGCTTTGAAAAGACAATAATATTATCATAAGTCATAACACAATGATATTATTGTTGAATTTAAAAACTAACCTATGAAAATAAGTATATGCGAAAGAAAACATAACGATATAAATAAATATGTTTTCCAACAGTAATATTTTACGGTAGGTATTGATTTTTCAATGGGGTTTTTTTTGTGACTTATCATTATTTATGTCCTTCAAATACATTTTATATATGTATTATGTAACTACGAATGAATTAAAAGCAAAATCGCCTAATATTATAAATTTATAAATAATATCGATCATAATTGCAGTTGTTTTTTATATGTAAATTATGCAATATACAATGAGAAAGAAAAGACTTTCCAGTGATTTAACTCGCGTTTTTTTTTTCATATTAATAAATGATGATAAGATATTGTGTTACCTACCAGTTAATTGTGTTCTGTAACTATAACGCGTAGAACTTCAGTGTACGTATAGGGAAATCTTGTCCATAAATAGACAATTTTCCATGAGAAGATTCGATTAACATTTTGTGAGACGTTCATCGCACACGTTTTTTCACGGTATACGTCAATACATTATTTTGCAAGGTCGTGGGTCCTACTTGTTTATACACTACATGAATCGAGTACGAAATCATCAGTGATTGATTTTTATTTTTTAGTTAGTGAGTTCGGTTGATACGATGTTTGGTATCCCTGGTTTTGGAATTAGCATCCTCATAATTTGCACCCCTAGTCTGTAAGCTTTCATTTCTAATAGGACCTATATGTACCTATATGTTCTTTGCTCCAAATTAATAAACCAAAAACTGTACAATGTACCTAATATTATAGAACTTTCATAAAATATCAAAGACAAACCCGAAATTACCTACATAAATTATTCGTATTTTATAATATTATGCCAAAACACATTTTAAACATTCACTGATTAAATAATACATATTATGCCTTATCTCAGTCTATCATATAATGTAGGTTGAGGAGAACTTACTCAATACTGATAAATAATTAATAAAAATATTTTCATGGTAATTTGGTAATGACATTATAGATAGGTATCTATCTTTTTAAAATGTATTATCAAAAATACAATTCAAATTTCAAATAACAAAATGTTAAAAAAAAAGTAAAAACCAATCGGAAAATGTACAGTTTATTGAACGTTTTCTTTATCATGTTCTACAGAATCCAGATGGCCGTTTCAATATTTGTTTGGCCACGTGACTCTCTTTTACGATGGGATTTGCAAAAATTGCTCTCGAATATTCAGTTGCCCAGCAGTTATTATTTAATGTATATCATTTCATATTATGATTATGGCTGTTGCCTATTATACTATGCACAGCAGTCAGTATTCATGAGTCGAATTTTTTCGTATCGGTATTGTATGAGAATTATGATGCGGAATGCCAATATAAGACGGAGGGTATTTTAGTGCAGGCCAGTTACACCAATAACCCTTTTATACTATAAACGATATTTATCGTCATTATTGTTATATCGTCCCACAGCAAAGTTGCAAATATAACTGTGGAAAACTGATAAATACGCATACCGACTTGTAAAACTATTGTACCCGTTAAATAATTTAATATTATTGTTCTCAAAACAGGAAATGATTAATGGAGTCATTAATAATGATTATATTATTATAGAATAGCAGGTTTATTATTGTGTCGTAGGACGCATATACTCCTTGACGTCCTGGTCTGCTGTGAAATACCAATGATCTATAACTCTTTATAACCTCAACTAACGTATACTTTAGAAAATTGTAGAGAGAATTGGGACAGTACCAAAAGGGTTGCAGGATGTACTGTCGAACTAAATGTAAAAAAGTGGCATTTTTTCCGTTTTACTAAGAATAGGACATTACTTTTTATACGTCACATTATTTTTTTTCGCTTTGTGATTACGCATAATAGTCAATAAAAGTTGATGATTTAGTTAATGTCAGCTATAGTAATAATCGATCACATAAACTGTGGCATCTGTTAATAGCTATATTACCGTTACTAAGGTAATAAGTTGTACTGAAAAATTGTTTCATCATAGAAATTAGTTGTTTTTATTGCCTGTTTGTAGGGAAGAATAGTAATCATTTAAAAATGTTTGCACCTCCTGGACAAGAGGGTTAATATAATCGAGAGTGTTTTACGATAAGGGAATTATACTTTATATTTTATATATTTTCTTATAAGTACATGATACAGACGATTAACTCAAAAAATGTTTACGCATTACACTTAGCTAATAATGAGTAAAATTAGTATGAAAATCCCAACTTTTATAGATCAGCATTCATTTCAGCATCCTCAGATCATCTATATACTTAATCTCCAATTGCGGTAGTAAAAAAAACGATATCGGTCGTTCTGCAGCTGGATTACCTGTTAAAAATTCAAAACATCAGCCGTAGTTCGAGTGCCATAAATTATAAATTTCAGCGGTAAATCATTTATAATTTAAAATGTTTATTTCATATTCAACGCATACAACATTTTTGTTGAATATTTATTTTTTTAATCACATTAAAAATGGTCTCTACAAGAAAATTACAGCGAGGTATTTATTATATGTATATACACTTATAAACAATTAAATATGATTTCGTTCATTGTGTTTATTATAATATGAAAACTAAAACATTTAATATAATATTACATTTTACTAGAATGGAATAGGAATGTATTATTATTATATTGAATTCAACAATAGCGTGACATCAGCCAATTTTTCATATTTTAACAAGTCCTAAAATGATCTGCTTTATACTCTATACTTACCTACATTAAATTAAAATGTAATCTTAAATCCGAATATAGTTATCTTTAATATATAACATTGTATATGGTGACATGGTGTATTTTATCGCGATTCCTACGTAAACTCACCCTTCGTCATAAATTGAAATATAACAAAAACAATAATATCCATATATATATAAATATGGCGTTAACAACTCACCGTTAAAGGTATTGATGCTTTCGAATTTTAGGTTATAAAATAAATAATAGCATGTGTAATGTGTATAGATTCGATTTCATAATTCATTTGTATTCGAATTATTCGTATTATTTTAATATTACGTCGTTTTCATTGTTTATCGTTTTAAAGGACTACCGCCCCTCGTCGAATTTAATAACTTAATAATATGACCACGGTATACGGTGTATATAATGTATATATTATATACAAACAGTCTATTAACTGTATGTATACATAAAATAGATAAGCTAAAATATATCTTATATTTAAGCAATATAATATATTATATATATATATACATTTATACTGTTTTATTATGTACAAGTGGAGATCTCTTCGTCTGGTAATAGGACTATTATACTATTATGTTACTTAAAAGTCACTGTTTTTTAATAATTACCCATTACCTATACTTGGTTCACTGGTGAAATAATCATTTTATGAATCTAGTATTCAGTATAAAGGATGTGTTGAGTAGTAATACTGCTTGCGATTTTCCAGTCCAAACTATTAACGACCTAATCGTCATATCGCGCGTATGTAATAATAATACACAGACATATTATAGGCGAGTAGTATATCATTAACATTACGAAATAAATAATATTCAAAATATTTTAACGGTAATACGAAATCATTTACTTCATCCGGTCGTACCTATGTAAGTTTATAATTTACTAAAAAAAAAAAAACAAGTGAAATCTTATCCTTTACATAGGTTGTATGACTGATGATAAACCATTATATAATACCGAACGCCTCTTAAATTATAATGACGTTAAGGCATCAATGTCGATTAATCATAATCAATTTTGTAACTCGTCTGTATCGGTCATTAAAAATTCATAAACGCTGCAAAAATATAATGTACACTACTATACCTATAATATTATCAAAAGAAATCGGGATTTACGTTAAAAATGTATCTATACATACTAAGCGGTATAGTCTAAGCATATTGTGTTGAAAGTAGATAACTTCTGTTCGAAAAGATGGGATAAGTCGTATAAACTGGATGGTTATAATCGGTATACGAACAGTGTGTATTGGACTGGAACGCGGTATTCTATATACCAACGATTATTATAATTTATAAGTGCGTATGCCACACACGTGAGAGAATCGCGATTTATCGTTGATGGTTTTCTAAAGCATGTATAATATTTTTATCACAATAATATAAAATCCAAACTATCCGTTTACCTGCATATTATTATTTCATATAGATTATTATAGTATTGATAAGGCACTATGCTGGAATTGATGTGCGACCGGTGACCACTTATGTTTTATAATATAGGTACGCGAATACGCGATGACGATGATAATATGAACCGTTGGTATAGCAGATCACGAACTCGTTTTGGTATGCCTACGTGTCTTTTGGTTTGACGGAACGCCGGAAAACGTTATAAGGAAGAGAAATCTGTCTTAAAAAATAATGAGTACGAGATACAGGAGCGTAAGACCGCGATGTCGGTGCGGGGAGCTTTATTTTTTTTTTTTGGATTAGTTGGGGGGGGGCAGTGTACGGCGTGGCAGTGGTGGCGGTCGGATCGATATTTCGGTTGCATTACGAGGCAATCTTGAAGGAAAACGCGCGAGTAATGAAAAAAACTAACAGCGATATAGGAAGGGAAAAAAACGACAACGATGAAAGGGAACCCTTTTTTTTACTGCGTTCGGCGCTTCAACCCTCTCGTTTTGGCACGGGCGATTTTTTGTATTTTATTTTTTTTATACACATCGCAACCCCTTTTCTTGCTCGTGGGGGAGAGGTAAAAGAAAAAAAAATCAATACCGCCGCAACCCCATCGTCGTCAGCAGCGGCGAAGAACCCGTGCGGCTGCGGCAGCAGCAGAGTTTATATTCATTCTTATTTTCATTTTTTTTTTTTTTTTTTATTCATAAAACATTACGTATATATATATACGTATATTCGCCACCCGGCGGAAACAAACCAAAAAAAAAAACCCGTCGCCTCACCCCTCCGCGGGTCCGTTTTAATTGCACCCTCCACCGAGCGCCGCGGCCGGTTTCCGGGGTTTAATTAGACCGCGCCACGGCCGGAGCCGTCGTCCGCGGGGGTGAGGTCCTCGGAGCCGCGGGGGTGAGATCCACCGGCCCGTGTCTCACGGGTCCCCTCTCCGCCTCCGCGCGTCGCTCCCGTCCCGTCACGGTCGCGCTTCTCCGCTGCAGGAGAAATTTAAGGACGTGCCGCGCACCCCTTTGCCGCCGCGCACGAGCACTCGCGTGTATATTATGTATATATATTATAATAATGGAAATTATATAATTCCCCTCTCTTGCCGCAGCTCACCGCCCCTAACGACGACTACCACTGTATGACAATAATAAAAGCGCGCGCGCACATTTGCATGCGACCGAGCGGACGATTTATGGTCGGAATTAAAACGTGACGGTTCGCGCGAGGGGAGGCGCGGCGGCGTGGTGGGATGGCATTGCCGTGCGCTGAATGGATAAACGCCGCCGCCGCCGTTAATGGCTATAAATTTGAGCGCTGCCGAGCTAAACGCCCGGGAAACACGCGAAAAAAAAATGCCTATGTGTAGAGGTGTATTAATATTATATCAGTACATTATACCTACCACGGTTTATGTAAAGGCGCATAGTTGTTATACTCAGCTTCTTTCCGGCCCGAACAATATAATTATTATTACGCCGCGTCGTTCTGCAAATTTCTACATCTTCCCTTTACACGTATAACAATATTATCGTCTTTTCTCTTTCGCCCCCTTTGGTTTTTTTTTTTTTTGTTTTGTTTTTATCGTTTGTCTCCAGTGTGCACTATACGCACGCATCAAGTATTTAGTAAGTAATAGTATGGTAAGTTTGTATACGTATACTATATATTATTGTTGTTATGCTGTGACGCGCTACAGAGTTTGTTTTCATTTCACGCGTCAAAATATATGTATATATGTATATATGTATATGAACGGCGTAGTATCGAAAGGATTCGATATCGTGTACTTATAATAATATAATACCTAATATTATGCTTTGTATAGACTACAATAACATACGCATGCGGCTGTATTATGTAGTTTGACGACGAAATAATATTAACAATATATGTCACATCGTTTCGAGAGGTGCAGATATTATAATTTATCGTATATATTATAATAAACTCGGTTGACAAAAACGCATAATCATAATATAGAGCATATTATGCTTCGGAAAAATCACCCGAACATTACAGCTCTATATCGCAATGCTCAAACGTTCTGGGAACCGATCGTTTTATTATTTTAATATTCTAATTTTTCGTACATTGGCCCGTCTAGAATGTTCTCGGACAAGGTACCTTGTCCAGATTCAAATGAGCAAGTCAAAGTGAATACACCGCACACTTTTGTCGAATGGGCATTCGTACGTTGTTTGTTTTAATACCACGGCCTGAACCGATTCACCGTATGCAAAGAGGGTGTTTATCCAGGCTATAATGATTTAACACGTGAGGCGCTACCAGTAAAATTTTCTCTAAAAAAAACCGATGAGAATATTTTTTAATTTCTGTGGCCTGCAAGAGTACGTTAGGTGTAGTATACTCGCAATGAATCGCACAAAACCCATAGACGTAAATGTGAACATCTGATCGACTTCAGTTCACTCAACGTTTCACAATAGTGGTAGGTGTATAGGAAAATAAAAATTTATTTGCTATTATGTATCGTTACGTTTTATTAATAATTAACTAAAATGGCCATAATTTATCAACAACATATAATATTCATTCGATTCGTGTCAAACCGCCTTTAGATAATATTATAAATTATTCAACAGTAGGCGGTTACAATAATGTTCAGAGTTTAATATATTTAAAAACTAAAAATAGGTAACTAATATTCAAGACATCTGTTTAGAAGTTTATGAAATTTTTAATATTTAAAATAAATAGTGCCCGGACAATCTAAACTTTGTGCTGCTTTGCTTTCGAAAATCGGGCATCGTGATAAATTTTATACTTTTCTCATAACAAATATAATACTGCAAAATAGTCGTATTTACTCATATTGCACGTATCTAATTAGTCTTTCGGGGGACGCAGATTTTTATGTTTTTTTTTTATTTACGTATGACTGCGATACGATAAGTCAAGTGTTTAATTTTTCTCTTTTTACTTTCAAAATTCATTTTTAACAAACACTTGTATGTGACATTTTTTCTTTTATAAACTTTCTGGACATATCTTTAAATCAGGTTTGTTAGTTAAGTGTAGCCGTTATGGTATTGGAATTACCAAATCAGTTTTTATCATCCCGTATTCACAGCATGTTATTTTGCAATGCAATGAAACACTATCGTATTTATTGAGAAGGAACTATAGCTATACGCCTACACACGAATTGCGTCCCAAAATAAAAAAATTGGTAAGTGGGTACATAAATTGCGTCCGGCCTTATCTAAATTACTACATGCATTTTTGGTTGAAATCTGAATTTATTTGATTTTGTCAAATTTGAGTCTGATTTTGAAAAAGCAATCTACTCATCCTTATTAATCGCGTGCCCATCAGTTAAATGCAGGTTTCATTTAAGTCAAAATTGGTGAAATAAAATTCAAACGGTTGGCTTAAGTCAAGAATTAAAAAAAAAAAAATCAGAGAATAAGTATTTTCTTAAAATATTTTTTTGTGTCTCTTATTTTTAAAATCAGATGAAGTTTTACACTTTTTCATTTTACTTAAGCACTGTTAATTATAAAACAACGATAAAAAATCAATATTTTTAACCTATGGTCATATTTTGCTATTGACAATACTAAGTCTCTATGAAATGGGAAATGAGAAGGAATATAATGTTTTTACGCTGGGACGCAATTTATGTAGAAAAAGGATTTCGGGATGCAATTCGTATGCAGTGAAAATTATATATAGATAGGTATAACGTAGATAATCATATTTTAATTAAATTTAGTATTTTTTTTAATGTAATTTATGATAATGATGTTAAATAAAAAAAAAATATAATAATAACTATTTATTCTCTATTCCTTCAAAGTTCAAACTAAATTTATGTACAACATTTTTAATATATTTTGAATAAAATAATTATCTTAAAATTAATATTAAATCTTCATGACTGTTATATAAAATTCTATCCGTTATGATTCATTTGAAAAATCTAATTTAAATGTCCCGTGAAATATTTATATTTCGTATATTATGTATATTTTTATTACAACATAATAATTGTTCTAACGTACCAACTTACGTATTATTTTTAATAAAAAATATTATAGTCAAACGTTTTGAATTCAGCATAGTCGCTAAAAACTGTAGTAAGATGTAAATTGTACATACCTGTCTGCTGTTACTAAGTTAATTTTTTTTATTTCTTAACTGTTTGAACACAAAAGAAGCAATTTACTTAAAAAATAAATATAATACGTTTTTATAGTAAGAAGCCGTAAGCAATATCCTGATATATATAATAAAAACAAATCCTTTGATACGTTCATCGAGAACCGCTGTTGTCTTGTAGTGTCTCGTCTTCATAAAAAATTACTTAGACAATAATCTTATTTAATATTATACTTAAAAATTAGAAAAACTAAAAGAATATCTTTAACTGGAAACAAATTTTATTCAAAATTCAAATAATAAACTTTTATCAAGAGATAAAACGCTAAAATATTATAACGAGAATGTGATTTATTCAACATGCACTGATTATCATTTTTTTCTCTCATATATCTTCATCACGCTAAATCAGACATGGCAAACTCAAAATATTACTTAGGTCGAAATATATATAGGTATATGTAAAAAAAATTCGTGGCTCGCAAAAAAAAAAAAAATAATTCTTTAAATAATTGAATTTATGAACAATTAATTATTTTTAAAAATTTTTCATTGCCGCATAAAAATCACGGGCGGAGTGTTTGATATGCTTGCCCTAAATCAATTATATGAGTACAGTTTCTGTGTGGTATAATGTATAAAATATATTTATTTTACAAAATAACATGATACTCTTAACTGGTTTTGTTAGCATCCCATCTTCGGAAATGTGCAGTTTGGTTCATTAAACAGTTTCTATACTATACTTATTATCTTTTTAAATTTTAAAAATTGTATTTTTACAAAATACTTAGGAAATAAAAATGTATGGTTACTAGTTAGTTTATTGAATAATATTTTAAGTGTAATATAATTTAATACATACATAACTTTGTTAACTAATATTTTGGACAAATATAATTTCTTAAAATGTAAAGTTAAATAAAACAAATGTATTGTTTTAAAACTTATAGACTTTGGAGATATCATCTTCGTGAATTTGTGTAGTTTTGTAGATGATTTGTATAAATTGTTTTACTATTAATTGTTTATTAGTTATTACACACTAAAGAAAAAAAAATAAGATGAAATTCAAAACAATACGTAAATACAAAACAAATAATTGTTCGCTGTATAAGTGTCGGATGAGAGTGAGTCCTTATATAATATGTGAATAGCGATAAATCCCGGAGCTTTTTTTTTATACACGCGTCTTGTAAATCTAATGTGTAAGTAGTAGTTGTTTGATATTCTGTATACGACAATTTAAAAACAATACAAATTGTGTAACTCAACCTAAACTATTTATTTTTATTATTATACAGTTTAATGCTAAAAGGTACTATATAAATAAAATAAAATCGAAGTACCTATATAACAAATAATAAACATAATCTTGAATGCGTTTATTTAAAGTTTTTTATTTATTGATATCATCTAATTTTAAAGTATGTATATTACTTGTGTGTAGATTAACCATATTTTCGCCTATTAGGAATTTTTAAGTGTTCGTTTTTGCATAGTTCTGCGTTTAAGAGAATAAATATATACCTACCTTCGTTGTTACATTTTATACTTATTAATTTATTAATTTGAGTTTTTTTATAATGTACTTTTAAGTATATTTAATTCAGAAATCTGCAATTAGTAAATAATTCGTACCAACGTTTTTTTCGATCGGTAAAATATTCAGTAATTTATTAAACGTTGTTTAACCGTATGCAATTCTTAAAAGTATAAGAATCGACTATACCGAGCTAACGAAGCCGACAAGCACTATTTTTCCTCCCCCCCCTCGAAAAAATCTCCTCACAAACTCATAACTTCGCTAAAAGCTTTTTGTTGGAATTATCGTACGTACATTGCAGTCATGATGCTGTAATAATAATAAGAAGATTGCTGTTGCAGTCAACTCGTCTGGCGCCACCGAAGCCGCCGCCTATAATTAAACATTTTTTTTTTATTAGATTATGCATTTTTAAAACACACACATACAGTCACATTAATATTCATACTTTGTTCCGATATGGCCCAAGACCAAAAGTGTATCGTCAGAAATATGATTTCTTATAATTCGTTAATAGATAACAATAGTATATACGATGATTGTTAAACAGATATATAATCATAAAATAATAACACTTCGAGCTCAGTCGTAATATTGTAACTACGTTAACGTATTTAATGTGTTTACGTAATGAATGATAATGAATTAAGAATCATTTTTAAAAATTGTAATTATAAAATTATAATATGTATTATATATAGAATAAATATATAAGTTCATGATTGTTTGTTAAATTTTGATAACCATTATTCATTAATGATGGAAAATAGTTGTAGACAACATATTTTTACTTAAAACATATTATTGATATTTTATATAAATTTATTTAATTTTATCAAAAAATTATAAATTTTTACATCTTTAAAGATCTATTATAGATAGAGTGCTACTTTCGTTACATTATTAATTTATTAACTTTTATACGAAGATTTAACTTATTTCTTAAATTTAAATTGCATCATTTTTCTATTCCAACTGAATGCTGATATTATATAATAGTTAATAAAATAATAATTAACTATATACAATAGTTATTCGTTTCATCGTTTGTAAAATAAACTTCACTATTATAGTACACATTTATAAATAATAAATAAAATCATTATGTGCGGTTTTTTCCTTGAAAACTTGAGATAAAAGCTTATTTTATACATATAATATATTATTTATATACCGACTAATAACGTAATTAAAATTATATTGATATTTCAAGCGTATAATTTATTATTTCTTATGCAATTAATACACTCATCTTTGGTTATTATTTTTTTTCATTAAAATTTAATTTTTATAAATCGTTTCATTATTATGTTTTCATTTTAATTAATAGCGATACAGTTCATTATTCTCGAGGTAAAACAAAAAATATTAATTGGCACAATATAGCGTATAAAAAAAAAATCCAATGAACTACCTTTATTATTTTGTACAATATTCGATTAAAGCGTTTAAATTAAGAAGAAAAAAAAACATATTTTTAAGATTTCCATGAAACCATTTTGATGCAAATTAGTAGAGACCAATACCATGAATTTTACTTTTTTTGAAATTGTATTGTGTGTTTTTGTTATGTTTAATTAGTTTAACGAACAAACTTTAATTAGGGTTTAGAAATATTAATTATAAAAATCTAAAGCATTTATAGGACGATTGTAGAATTAATATAAAGTTGATGCAGAAAATTTCAAATTAGAAAATGAATATTGATTGTTAATATTAATATATATTGTATGGAACTATAATTTCAAAATGTACCAATTTTAATTTTATATTTATGTTTTTAAAATCATTAAACTCAAATCAAATATACATAATATACATCTTCCGGCTGTAAATTGTGAGTATAATGTTAATTTATTTATTTGATGATGTTTCATGAATACTACTCATTAATTTATATCATAATTATATAATTACTTTATTTATTCTAATTTTGTTTAGTGTTTATAAGAGTTTTATTTAACGGAAAAATATTGGAAATGTTTGGTAATTTATAGAATAATAATAGAAAAAACGATTTCTCCTTAAATTAAATAAGTTTTGCAACCAAACAAACACGCCTGAAAATTGCGGAACACTAAATTAAGGCGCCATGTTTCGGTCTTTTATAATATTAATATATTACCCACGTCCATTAACAACATTTCAATTAAATATAATATTATGTAAACGTACTCTAGCGGCACAAACTAATAAATTAACGAACAAAAATGTGTGTTAATTGGTTTTCAAAAATGCGTAATTGGCAAAAACCAGTTTTCAAAAATAATTAATTAAAATAATGATAAATTGTCCGCAGCGTAATGAGTGCATTCCACTATAAAATAATTGAATTTAAAATAAAAACAATACGTATTTTATTTTTTACCTCAAACCAATTATTGTTCTTAGAATTAATTATATTTGTTTGTTTGTTTTTTTTTTTATATAATAAAATATGTACTCACATAACAACTGCAGACACTGTCGTCCATCATCATGTGCTAGACTTTTGCTGACGACAAATATTATTACAAGCGTGCGATAAGTATCTGAAAATGTGTTTAACTGGCAGGTATTGTTATCAGTTCCCCAATAAATAATTACCGTCTTCCCTAATTATATCGTAGTCCGTGGATATTTTCGTTATGTGTTTATTACAGTTTGATAAAAATATATAATACACACAGTGTAGGTGTAGTAAATGTACTTACTATTTTCGGTGTTGTAAATCATATAAATTTGAAATTTAAATTTTTTCCGCCACAAGCAAAACGCCTCTTGAACAAACAAAGAATGTAACTGGGTCGTCAAAAACATTGGTACCCACTCGAAGTATTTCAGAACAATACAACAGTTGTTAGCTATATAATATATACACATAGTATACCAATATCACAAAAATAAAAAATACCCTCATTTTAAATTGATTGTTCTATCGTATGAAAACAAAAGTTTTTAAAAATAAAATTGTTATTAAATTATTTTGGTTTGAACTCATTTGTCACACTACAATATATTACGTATATTATACGATCGGTCTATACTCTATGTATTTCTGTTACCCTTTATTGTATACTTTTTAAATATTTCTGTTTTTAAACTAAAAATGTACATTATATTTAATATGGCTAATTTTGAATTTAAAAAAAAAAATAAAAAATCAATTTACAAAATGTATAGTCTTGGAAAAATTACAAAAAATAAATAATTAAAATAAAATATAAGTTACACAAGAAAGTTAAATTTTTAAAATTTTTAACTATATTTTATATGTATAAGTATAGTATCTGGTATATGTACTCGTATATACCTACTATATAAATATTATGAATTATGATACCTATATAAAAAAATATTATATGAATTGGTAATAGATTATTCTCTAACCATCGCCTTCCTACAACAACTATCATTATTAATAAATAATAAGTTTAAGTTTAGATAATTGTTTATACATTTATTACAGATTACCTATAGTCTAATAAATATGGTAGTCTATGTGAGTGCACTACTGCAGCACTATAAATGTGCTATTTTATAATATTTGTTAGTTACATATACTGTAACAAAAAATAAATCATAAAAGATTAGAATAATAAATCGATGAAACCTCATAGTAAACTTCTTCGAACACCGCCAAGTCTTTTTTGAATTTTACAACATACAAATAAGATATCATGTAACAAAACTCGTTAAAGCAATTATTTGATTTAATAAACTCCATAGTACCTATGTATAAAAAATATGTATACAAAAATATAAGAATCAATTTTAAACTTTGGATTAACTGTACAGTGTAAGTACTACCAGTTTACCAAGTGTACACTAATGGAAGCACTATACCTATTTTTATGTATTGAAATATTTATTTGAATGTATATAGATACAATATACCTTTCAATAAATTGCATTTTTATTATACAACTATTGATAAATATTTTGACGTTTTAACTAATTTAAGCAAAGTACAGTTTCCTTAATTTTCAACAATGTAAATAAAATAAAATGTACTTTGCTCAAACCAGTCGTCAATAGTTGGGTAATAAAAATGCAATTTATTAAAAGGTATAGAATATTATTGTATGTATATCCATTTCTCTTATATCTAAAGCATTAATATTCATAAGATTAAATTTTAACAAAAAAAAAAAAAAAAACAAAAAAGAACACAAAAGAAATCTAAAGCTTATATAATTCATAGGACGAAGGATAAAATAGTAAATTATAATTATAATATTATGTTATAATTTGAAGATTTTTCTCGGTGAATTTTTCTATCCGTAACCTTTTTTCCTTGGTAAATTTTTCCGTGGGCTTTATTCCATTGATTTTTTTTATTTGTAGATTTTTTCTGTGGGGTTTTCCACGATTCAATAAGTAGATATCGTTCAATAATATTTTTAGTTGTTGTAAGTACTTCTAAAGTATGGCGTGTATGTGCATTATGCATCAAGTAGTAAGTACTTTAAAATATGTCAAGCCAAATGTTTAAACTACAGCATGTATTAAGTTTTACTGTTTTAGTATATACCTACTGGATTGTTTGGATTACAGACTACCGTTGATATATTATTCAGTATATAATATATATTATATACGTTATATAATATACTGTCATTGAAGTTTAAGTGTATGGTTATTTTATCACATTGATATTAAAATCTCAACAGTCAGTATCACTCTATCATCAGACATCTATATTTCAACAAATATAATGTACTTATAATAGTGAAAACATACAAAAAGACTACGATAATTAAAAAAAAAAACTGAAAATTAACTGTTAATAGAACAGTCGCTATTACTGTGACAAAATAAATAATAAAGCAAAAAAACACGGCAATAAAAATCCATTAGTGGATTAATGATTAATAGCGTGTTGATTAAATTGAATAAGCATTCGTTTTGGTTTTAATATCATCAATAATACCTACGTATGTACGTCGTACAAAGTCTATAGTTGCACTTGTAGTTAATAAATAGCTAGTTAAGTAAATTAAGTACCCCACAAGAATAATAATGTTTATATTGAAAATACCTGAAATTTTTTAATGAAGTATTGGTTATATTGTGTATTGACTTATTAGTTTAATGGACTATGTGCAGTTACTTAGTGGTTATTGATTCGAAATCGTCAGTCAGCAGCACCTTAATTAGGTACCACCTATAATATAATTTGTATGGGTTTAATATTGGTCCATCTCATAATATTAATATAACGAATTATGAATCGAACGGGTATCCAAAAATACGTATTAGTCCATAATAAATCGTTTGTAAAAATTTCTGTTCTTTCAGTCGAATTGAAAATATCATTTTATAAATAATCGGAATCTCATAATATCTAATATTAATCTTTGTTTATCACAATATTGTTAATTGAAAATTATATTTGACACAGAAATGCTCTTGTATCAATGTATTATCGTGCACTATACACACTTTTGAGTTTTTAACTAAATCAGCTATTATTGAAAATATTCATTTTTTTGAATTCTGTAGGGAAATTATAGTCGAGTGGTCCAACAATCGTATAGCATGAAATCGCGTAAGTGAAGACAGCTTCTAGAGCGCACACAATAATATGCGTGTACATTATACTGTAAAGGTTTTATGGTGAAATACGATCTCACAAAAACTCCAGAATAAAATATACCTACAATAATTCGACGTAGGTATTACACAGGCTAAAATTCGTAAATAAAAAAAATTCGCAGTTTCTTTGCAGCGTATATTATTATATAATCTTACATGTATACACATTCTGTTGGTTTCTGAAGGTCTGTATACCTTTTCGGACACACATGCACACACGTCCACCCATCCACCCTCTAACCCACACACGCACACACTCGTACATATAAGACAAAACGTATTTCGCGCGATTCCTTTCGGTAAAACCCCACGACAACCCATGCGCCCCCTCCGGCGTCCACCTTCGGTCCGTTGATGGTCAGGTGATTTATGTGCTCGGTATTTTTTTCTTTTTTTTTTTTATATTAACTGCCAGCGCGGAGCCCTTTCGCCCCTTTTTGACCAGGCCGATACGCCGACACGCCGCGGCGACTGTACGGTGGTTTCCACAACGCGGTAACGCCCAACCACCGCCGCCCTCGAACACCCCGTAAAATGTACACGTAATATATACCTATACTTATTAGTTATTACCTATATATACAATCGCCATATATATATATATATACACCAGATACCTATATACCTTTATTCGTCTTCTCCCTTTCCACCACCCCCTCGTCAAAGATATGGTATTCCTCGATGTCGCGTCGTCGGATGATTCCAATTTCGTATTTAATACCAATTGAAAATATCAGCTATTAGCTATATCATATTATATTATTATACGTACACATAATATATGCAAAGGTGAGCGAGTTAATGAAAACGATAAACTCAAGTTAAGTTAAGTGAACAAAATATTATTAAGTTAAAAATTAATCTTTGATAATTAATATGAATTTAACTTGATAAGTTTAAAACTAATATGGAAAAATATACCTATATTAACTATTAACTCATTTTAAAACAAATTACCCAATCTGTTTTTTAGTACGCAGACCACATAAATAGTATTTTTTGTCCATATATTTATATATCTGATATTATTTTATCTAAAAACATAACAGATGTCAGATATAGTATTACATACGACATTACTATCATATAGTGTTAGATTATATTTTGTGTTTAAACCAAACCTATAGTAGAGAGCTAATTAATAAAATATAAAACCAATGTTTTGAACGTTTTTAATTTTAACTTGATGAATTATTTTAAAATCAACTAAAAAAGTCAAGTTATTTCATCAGTCATTCAAATTTATTAAATTCTTAAATTCATTAGATAATTTCAATGTCTATTAGTCAGTTGAATTAAAAAACATTAACTTTTTCACTAGTTAGTAATTATTGCCTAATTTTGCAATTTGCATACATGTATAAAAATACCACAATGGTCGAAAACACCATATTATATAATGTCATCACTATACAGTTATCAATGAATATGTAAGTGTATAGGTAATTACGAGTTCTTCGATAAATTTTGAAAAAATAAATCCATGTACCATTTTATTATTTTACTAGTCATTTATTAAATATTATGAAAATGGTTCAATATCGGTTAACACACTATTTATAGCCTTATAGGTATAGATACGCGTAATTTTGCAAACAAAAATAAGAAAATTTGATATACCTACACAATTTTCAACAAACTTTATACAACCCTTAATAATGGGCCTACTGTGCACATTATGTGTTGTCATTATTCAAAAAAGAATTTTTGTTTGTTGAGAAAGAACGCTTTTCTTTATTTCAATGAAGTATACACAAATTCGTCACAGTAATAATGAAAAATTATAAATATTAATTATTATAATCACATTATACAATTACACTCGTAATTGGTACGTCTAAGACGTTTTTATTTAAATATTTAACTTATTATTATTAATTATTATCATTATTTTATCTGATCAATTCGTGTACTAATATTTTTAATTATAAATTATGTCCATTATTCAAAATTAAAGTTGGGTATTAAATAGATAAAATTGAAAATATATTTTAAGTAGATATACCTTTCCCATAAGCTTACTCGAAACGACGATACTGCTAATATTTCTAAATGTTTTTTATTGATAAAATATTTTGTTTGTTACCGGTATATGATTCGATATTTGTTTATCACACTGCGCCGATGCAGACAAAAAACGAATTCTGCAAAAGAAATATCGTAAAAAAATCGTAATTCTTCTCCCCATTTTAAGCCAATATAATATACAGTCAACCAACAGGTATTCATACGGTGTCGTTTACTCCGTTCGTCGTATATATATATATACTTAATGTATAATGTGTGTATGTCGGTAAATGTCTATTATTATTTAATATATATATATATATATTATACATGTGTGTATGTATTTTTTTTTTTTTGAAAAGGGTATATTCGCGCTCAGACACCGCTGCAGTCGGACGACAAGTGCATTCCCTTCGATTGTTCTGCAGCCTGTAGATTTTTAAACCCTTTTCCCTTCGCCTATACACCAACCCCTTTTTCAGCATTCGCATTGTACATGAGCAAACGTATATATATATATATGTGCGTGTATTGTGGATAGTGTCTGTGTATGTGTGTGTAATGCGTATATATATACAATATTATATACGATTCGCATTATATGGCCATTATTATTATACGTGTCTCGTTTTCATCGTATTTACCTGGTCCCCGGGTATAACAAATTTAACTCACCTGACAAAAATGTCCGTGTTGACTTTTGGAATCCACCGACTGAACATCTCGCTGCTCTCGTGTGTGTGTATTTTCAAAGACGGTTCGACAGGATATACGCGCGTTTATTCTGATAATCAAAACGGATACTGTCGTTGAAATGGAAACTGTGATAATTCTAATTTGCTTTTTTTGTTTGATGTTTAAATCATTTCGACCTGAAAAATAATGTTTTATGTAGGTATCTTGTGTAATTTTTAATAGCTTTTTCAATTCATGTTTAAATCATTGTTATATTTTAAGCTAATGAAATTACAATATACCTCCTGTATACGATATAACAATACAAAATATCATCGTGCGTTTTAATGTTAGTTTAATAATAAACATACATAATCCATATATGTATAATGTATATGGCTAATTGAGTAAACTACTTGGTGTTCGTATTAAAGATTATATTCTTGAAATCTGTTGTTATTTATAAACGTATAAGATTATTGTTGAATAAAATGGTATGTATTTCAGCGCCTATTTGTGTGACTATTGGTTATTAGATATCTAATAAAACTATTAGGTAAATGCTAAACCACAGTTGACCGGTAGGAAAAAAATTAAATTGTATAAATGTCGTACTTGAATAAGATGGAAAATGCAAATAAATCGATAGAACAGCGTGAAATATAACTTCAAGTGAAGTTATAGGAAGTATTGAAAACAAAATCTGAACAAACGTACCTATTGCGAAGATTGAATATTTTTCCACTTCACTGAAATACGCATAATACTATTAAAACCAATGCACAATTATCCATATCGAACGTTTTTACGTCATATTTGTCCCGTGCGTATACAGCAGCTGAAAAACTACGTGTTTTTTTTTTTCTAAGTGACTGCGTGCGGTTGTCCCGACACGTCCTTTTTAGGCGCTAAATCGAATCGTCATGCTCCAGGGCGAATCGTGAAAGATAGCTTGTTAAGTTTTGAAGGACAACCATCACATGCCAAATACATTTGATTGTACTATCGACGAATAATTTCGGTTTTATATTTCGCACGATTTATATTGTTCCATATTATACGCGTCCGTTTTTTTCTTTTCATTAAACATTTAACAGTTTTCCTAAATATTAATACATATAGTATAGAGTCAGTCCTCCACAGCTTGTATAGAAATAGCCAATAGGTATGTGTAACTACATCATATTATATATAAACGACAATCGAAGGAACTATATTAAGTTAACGATTTTACAAACAATAGTGTTAAAATTGCTTATTGTTATAGATTTTAACGAAAATGTCTTAACCGCCAATAAATTACTACATCTATTTTCTGTGTGTAATAATAATATAAAATGACAAGTATATCACCATACCAATAGCTGAGGTTTATATGAATCGATTTATTAGCTAAATCAATTGCCAACGTTTTCGGTGTACAAAAAAAAATTACTGACATTTGTGACACGTTCCGTTATCCGTCGCTCTATTATAATAGAGTAATATTCACTTCCGACGTCGAACACGACACGGTCTTCCTTGCTTTAGTGAAGTCAAGATATCTAGAACTTCTACCGGAGCCGGAAAAATGTCCAACACACGCGCGGATTATTGTAGTTTTTTTTTATGTATAAAATGTACAAAACCGTTGTCGCGATGATGTCATCGCCGAAAATGTCGACTATAATAAATATATAAAAAAATGTGTGTCGTCTGTGCATGACAACAACAGAAGAAATCGGATGCAGTACAGATCGGATGTATGAAATCGTTAATATCACTAGAAACATGGGATTTGACGGATAAACCTATGTGGTTTGACTCTTTTGCAGACTGTTCGCCCTATATTGTCCGTAATCGGAAAAAATTTGTTTTTCGAAATCCTAACCTGCGGTCCACGATGTGTATACGATTTTTTCGCCCCAGAGTTAACTGCACACGCAGTCTGCTACTGTCTACAGCAAGTCGCGTTCGTACAAGAAACGACGACGGTTTAATAATGACGATCCTATACGCAATATTATTATGTTGTAACGACCGTCGTCCGACGCGCAACCCTATAGTACTATGTACGGACACGTTCGCGTGTATTTATTTCTCGGAAACGTCGTTTATGTATTTATTTTTCGCCGGTACGGGTCGCGGCTCGGCGTTTCGTATACAATACGCATTATAATAATATACGTTGTAGTGTACCTATACGCATATATATTATTATATAACACTCTGGTGCGTTTATATGGTTAATAATATAACATATTATGTGTGTGTGTGTGCGGGGAGAGGAGAAAAGAATGTAGGTATATATGAGGGCGAAGAAAAAAAAAACCGAAATAATATACAAGTACCCGGTAGCCCGTAAACCCGGTGACACCGGTCGGGTCCGAAGGCAGACGATATGTACCATGGCGGCCGGCCATTGTCCACCGGCGGCTCACGCAACCCTATATTATTATCATCATCATCGTCGTCGTCGTCGTCGTTATTATTTCTATATACGACTGCCAGCTACTCGTATAATAATATAATGTTGATATACGGGCATTCCGTCGCGTACTGCAGCACGACTGTGACGTTATGCCGACGACTATGATGATTTTTCGGCATCAGCCGCCGACGACGGGTGGGCCCCGAGAAAGGGATGAAGCGCGCGTGATATACACACACAAACGTATACGCTATAATATTATGTGCGATGGATAAACCCGAATACGATATAATGCTCGTGTACGCGTAATAATGCCAACGACGACGATTTTATAATAATAATCGTACTGTGTAACGATCGGGGCACTGATGCAGTTACAATAATATTATACGTCGGACCGCGTCCGGCGGTCAAACGAACGCAACCCAAAAACAGCGTGAAGTCTCGCCACCGCCGCCGCCGTCTCGGAGGACGGGTTGCATATTATTATTATTATTATTAGCTGTACAGATCTCTGCTGCTACCGTGTTACACGTGCGTATCGTCTCGTCTCCTGTCGTGCGGGGGACGGTCGATCGACCGGAGAAATCCGAGAAAACCGTCGTCGGACACGATGGAAAGGCGATTTTATGTGGTCGAAGGGTGTAGAATGTCCAAAACCTGTCTCGTATATAATACACATACCGCGCGGTACTCTTAAAACACTGATTTTTTGTACCTCCAGCTCTTTTAAAACCGATACACGAGTTCACCGAGACCCAATAAATGTTAAGATAAAATTAAGATTTAATATTATATAAATAATATTGTTTTTTAAATATATATATATAGGTCCATTATACGTTGGTATTTTAAAATTTACAACGATCCACAACGCACTATTTCCATTCGTTTTATGACAATGTTATGTATACGTTTTAAATTGCAGACTGCTATTTTTTTCTCTTAATCTATACAACACGGGTAAATTTAGTAAATTTTGATATATCATATATGTATAGTTGATCATTGGCAACTGTATATGCTTTGTCCTAATCTATTGCTTAATCAAACGCTACATTTCCATTTTACATCTGCACACAATCCTAACAATTTCTATCAAATAAAAATGATAGTAACAATAAAATACAAAGTATATATGTAGGTACAACTGTACAAGAATAAGAATTTCGAGACTTTCTCCGCGCACAAGTATAATATAATATTATACCGAATACGATTGTCGCGATTATTATTGTTGCGAATCGCGCACGTATATGCATATCGAATATCGATTTATACCGTCACTGGAATCCAGTAGCATTTATTAACATTTCGAACAGATTTGATTTCGAGAATGCGCCGCAGAAATACCGCAGCAGTATACAATGATGACGACGGGGATAGAATGCGATAGCGAACGTCATGTAAGATCTGTGTTTCTGGAAACTGCATATATAAATGCGAAGAAATCGGACAGTGGCGGTGCAGGCGTGTTTACCGTGGATTTTTGTGCAAAAAAAAAAAAATAAATAAGAAAATAAGTAAAACGCGTGTATTATTTAAGGTTCGTATTACGTATAAAGACGAATTGTTAGGAACACGACCCTTTTGCCGGCCGTTCGGTCCACCTTTTGTTCGCGAGGGAGAGAATATTGCCCCCGTCGACGCCGCCGGTCCGTGCTAGTATTTTGCACAAAGAGAACCCAAAAATCCAACACAATTATCTGAAAGATGCATCTTTAAGACGTTTTTGGTAGTGTTTTCTACTTTTTATTTATTTATTTCGAAGGGGAGTTCGTGTATGCTATGATGCGGACTTTTGGTCATTTCACCCGTTTTCAACAAAACATATTATATATGAGTATTGAGTATACAATTTAATCTCTATACAAATACCCGTGTTCAAAAAATAATAAAAAAAATCACACTTCTCGAGAATAATTTCTAATGACGCACCGCAACAAATCACTACAAACTGTGTATGGTTGGTCTTTGAATACAATATGACAACGTTCGTATCTTATAGAATATGTATAATCGTATAATTACTTCACTAAAGAAAAGAAATTATTAAAATATTTATAGATTTTTAAATATTAAGATCATTATTATATAATAATATGTATTATAATTTTATTTTACATAATGATTATTAATTTATCATGCATAATAATAATGCAATGTATGTACAAAATAATATGTAAATACACACATGTAAACAATATGTTATATTGTTGAGTAGATTTAAAAACATAAAAATTTTCATCTCAAATTGTTAGTGGTTTTTATAATTATTAGTTAACAACTTATTATTTACTTACGTCTTACACGTATTATTTATTGCTGTACTAAAATTTTTTTAATAAAAAATAAATTATTTTACTTGGAAAGGTGTCTTTTTTAATTTCAAAAATTATAAAACCGGTAAACTAGCTTCTATAATTTGTTCTATTGTTGTAGGATTACTTCAGTAAGTAGGTCAATGGATGTAATAAATTTGAATTTAATGATAAAGAATTGTATACGAAAACCGATTCTTAACAAAGTAGAGTCATCAGTCTTTATAAACTATATAAATATAAATAGGTATTTAAGTAATTACTTAATTCTATGTAGGCTTAACTAATTTTTGTGAAAAAATTGCATTTCAGTCAATAACGACTTATTCTGTATGGAATGTTGAGAATAGACTCCGTGATAAATAATCGTATAAATATCTTAAAATTATTTAAGTATTTTTAAAACTTTATAGTATAGGTAGCCGTGTAACTTCAATGATGTAGGTAGGTTTAAGAAATTACAACGTTTCTAGTCTATTTACTATTACAATTCATATTTTTTGATTAACAAGAAAATAACTTACAGTGTTTGTATAAAATTATTATTTTTCATTTAAATGTACATATTTTATTACTTATAAATAGATAAATTGTAAATATTTTAACTTCAAAGTTTTATCTAAGTAGCTTGTAAATATATTATATTATACTCAATATTTTTTAATACATTTCTATAGAATAAGTATAATGAGCGTTAAATTACATTTTAAATTCTTTTTAATTCGAGAAACAAAGGTAGAATAAACCAAATGTTTATAAATATCTTCAAAAAAATGAGTAAAAATATTTAAGAAAATTAAATATTGTATAAATAATGCTAATGTAAATATTAAATGAAAATATCTAACCTTTGGTTTTTATGATTATTTATTTCTAAAATATAACAAAAAACCAAATCCGATTTTGTTTTAAAAATTTCTGTTGCGTAAATATTTTATTTTCCCATTTGTGTTTTATTAGTTTTTTTTCAATTATTATTGAAAGTACTAGGATATTTTTATTTTCGTACCTAAAAATACAAATAAAAACTATGCATCACTGTTTAACAATATATTCATTTAGTCTAAAATGAGAGAGGGAAATTGTTAATTAAGATGTTTTATGAACTTTATAATATAGTACAACCTTTTTGTAAAAATGTCTACATGTTATATAATGAGCAAATTTTTTTTCAAAAATGTTAATTACCCAAAATGTATCAACGTGGACTAACACGGTAAAATACTATTATAGAAAAAAAATATTAGTATTTTCTTTAAATAGCTACTATTATTTTTGTGAGTTTTAAGATAAGTAATATAATAATATGAATACTAATTGAACTTATTCAATATATAATTGATGTACTATAAAATATATAAAAAAGAAGATTTTTTTTTTGAAAAATACACAATTTTGGATTTTTTAGGTATAGACGAGTAACATTATGTCTGGGAAATGACAACTTGCTAATTATTGAAACATATTCAAATATTGAATACTTTACAAATATAATAATTATATCATGTTATCTAAATATTTCAACCTTGTAATAATAAAGAAAGTATTTGAAAAATTTATTGTAAAAATTGTGTAAAATATTATAAGTAGTAGATATTCGTATGATAAATCTAAATCGTTAAATTGTTTAAAAACAAATAATAATATGACAAAAAGTCAAAAATCATTATTTTTGTAGAAGAACAAAACTAGGCAGGCTAATGAAATAAAATATTTTGAGTTATAGTTGAACAAAGGCAACATTAAGAACTTTAAGCCAAAGTTAGGTTAGGCTAAGTTATTATTTAAACTAAAAATTTATCCAACTCTAAAATTTTTAAGTCAATATAAAGAATAATATTAACTTAATTCAATTAAAAGGAAGTCGATTAATTTTTTTTTTCTAATTATCAACTAATACAGATAATATTATAGTAATATATTATTTACCATTAAAAAAAAATACCAAATATTTTGTTAAGAATCCTATACTATTCGTTTTTATTGCACACTATTGTAAGAAGATTAGGGAATCTTACTTTTGTGACAACTAAACTATTAAATCAAGGAATTTTTATTTGTATTTAAAATTATTGAATACAGCATTATACGCGCAACTAAACAAAAAAAAACCGAGAAAGGCGCTTTACTGTATATCTATAGTATGTGTGCCAAGTCTATCTTGTCACAAAGAGTTTCAATTCTTTATAAATATTTATACATTTTTTTTTTTTTTTTTGAATTAAAATAGAATAATAAAAAACATTATTTGTTTAAATAAACAATGTTTATAAGTCCATAATACATTTTAATATAAATATTTGGTAAATATTTGATGTCTCTACAGTCCAAAGTCATTTACTTTTTAATTATAACAAAAAACTAAAATTTATTTCTACCTTATTTATTATTTTTTCTTGATTGTTTGAAAAAGGAATTGAGAATCTCTTAAAACAGCGGTCTCCAGTCTGGGGTATAAGTGAAAAAAAAATTGAGTATGGAAAAATGTTGAATTTATTTTATTTGAAACGATTCGTTTCGGAAATATAATAATGAAAACTTGTGTTACACAAATAAAAGTTAATTACTTAAAAAACGATGTACTTAATTCGAAACAAATTCTAGGATCTCATTACATTTTTATACTGTAATAATAAACTTATTATATTATAATGTATTACAGTTATTCATTAAATAAGTAAAATAATTTATTTCTTTTTTGTGTGTCTTATTATAAAATATAAAAATTTATATCCATTATTACATTATATAGTAATATTATTATTTTTTTATTTAAATATTTTAAGAGTAGTTAAATGAAAAATAGTTTAAAAGTTACAATAGTGAATAGGGGTACGATTTAGTAAAATATTGGGCTTACGGGCATGGAAGAAAAAAATGTTGGAAATCGTTGTCTTAAAAGTTCCAGAAGATCAAATTTTACTAAATAAGTATTTTTTTTCACTTTATTCGTGTAAACAGATAGAAAAAAACCCACACACGCGACATTTAAATTATTAAGTAAATTAACTTTTTTATTAGTTAATGCTCACTTTTATAGAAGAGTAGTCAAATATTTAAATATCTACGGTTAATAATAATAATAATAATAATAATAATAAAATAATAATATACATACTTATTAATAATAAGTATAATATTCTGTAGCTTATTATTTTATTTATTTTAATATCTTCAAATTTTAAATTAAACCATAAAATAAAAAATCTAACTTAGTATACTTAGTATTAAATTATTCATAATTTTAACCTTTCATTTTCCTTTATATATTAATATTATTTTACATTTCCTCTTTTATTATTTACTTAAGTCTAAAACAATAATAGTGCCAAACATCTAATTCAAAAGTTTATTAATTTAATATTAATATTCTTTATTCAAGCTAAAAATATAAAATTAATACAAAACTAAAATATAATGCCAACGTGTATAATACATGCAATTCATTTTTATTTTGTAAAAGATTGGATATAAGCCAAACTTTGAATGGGTGTTTCAAGGATAACTTTTAATCGGTACTTGCTATTCACTTTATTTATGGATTCTAGAAATGTCAAGAAGTTATACTATTGTTTTGCTCATTTTAGTTATTCTTTAAAAAGTAAAATCATTCAAAGAACATTATTAAACACAATACAGAAGTTGTTTAGCTATATTAACTAAATATTAATTTGGAAGAATTTTTAAGATATTGGGACATTTATTTTCTTAAATAGTTAAATGCTTACCAAAGTTATCCAATTAATCTATTTCTAAAGAGAAAAATTTAATTTAATAAAAAATGGTATTATTATTATTATTTATTAATTTATTATGTACGTATATTTAAAAATAATATAAATTAATAATCGAAACTAAATTAAACAAAAAAGTATTAATAATGTTAACACAGTTCAAAATTATGATGTATTTTTGATAAGCTACATATTATATTTACCAATAAATAAATATACAATATACAATATACATAACTAAATCTAATGTTAGGTTGAACGTCCCGTAGTACTCAAGATTGAGTATAGATTTAATAAAAATGTAATTTAAATTAAAGTTAAATAGTATAATATTTTTATATTTTAATCTAAATTCAATAAATGAACAAAATAAGTTGTGAAATAAAAAATAAGCACAGTTTATTAAAGCAAAAAATAATGGTTATTGGAACATCACAAGCCATATGGGCAATAGACAATACTTATCGATTTGATAAATTGACTTATTTACTGTTTATCTTTTCAATAAAAATGTTGTACAACCAATCATTAGTTATGTTTATGACAATGTGACTTAAAATTTAAACAATAAGTAATGTTATAGTTAAAAAATACATAATTCAATTTTATAAATAATTTATACCGTTTTCATATCTATTCTGCTTCAGTATAATACTAAACATTTTTAAAGAAAAGAAAAGCAATAAGATATTTTCTCTATATTTATTGGTTTGTTTAATATATATAAAGAAGAGCTATTGAAGTATAAATACACGAAAGTGGATTTCTTCGTTTCAAATAAGAAATTTGTCATTTGTTGATTTTAATTTGTATTTATATATATAGTATTTAAACATTTCATTTTTTATTAAAAAACTCAAAGTATTTTATACGAAAAAAAGAAAAAAAATTTAAATGGAAATAAATAAATTGTCGCAGTATTATATGGTACATTTAGTAATCATTAAATAACTAATAAGTAATAATATTAAATAGTAGTGCTAAACTAAATTTAGATAAATATGTACCTATATTAAATGTAAAAATAAATAGTACTGACATATTATACAACTGGAGTATACTGGACCAATAATACTGATGTGTCATAATAAATCATCATTATTTTATCATAATTGTCGTTAACATTGTAAATACTCTGGTATTATTCGGCACGCTCGCGGAATTACAGCCGTACAGGACATATTATATGTATTATATAAGTACAAACATTTTATACCAGCTAAATGCTAATATAATATGTTAGTGTGCTCTGAGTCCTGTGTATTATAATATTATATAGAAGCAGCACAACAATAACGGTTAACCCGACACAAGACTTATTGTAATGAGAATGAAAGGACACGAAGGTATAATATGTGTACACGTCACATTATGGAAACAAAATTGTGTACGACCGATCAAATCAAATAATAAACGAAACGTTCGACCGTTCGGACGTCTCGGGCTCAACCCTCAGCGGCGTATTATAGGTATAGGTACCTACTATTACACTGTGTTGTTGTCCGGGTTGGCGCCGACTGTTCATTGTGACCGCGCACATTTTGATCCAGATCGATCGTTTCTTTCCGCTACACAGAATTTCCGTTTTTCATTCTTCCTGATACGCGGGCCGGCCAAAAGAAATACCTCGTCGCCGCCGCCGCCATCGTATCATACATATAATTGGAACTTAATGGATTACAAACATCGATTCCGATTTTTCTGTTGTCCGCATTGTGTCCGTTTAACTCTGTGTCCGTTTGTACATCCATTGTTGTGCGGGACCGATTGCTACAAACACGGCTCTCCTCCGTCTCCGTCGCGAACGCATTCACTCTTCCTCTGCCGCTCACCCTTCACCGTCGTCGCCATCTCCTACTCCTTCTTCTTCTTCTTCTTATGCCTACACGCGGAGGTCCTTTATGTATATTGTGTATACGGTAATACGTTTTCCTCCTTTTTTTGGAAACGGGTGCTCTTTTATGTTGTAAGAGACTGGGCCGCTGCAAACCCCGAGCGCACACGTTTAAAAGACGGTTTTCGGAGAGGAGATGACCTCTGTGACACAACGTTTAGCCCTTTTGTCGGGTAAATAATATGCGCAACCCCGCCGAAACATCTGCATCCGTTCGTTGTCCCTGCCGTCGCAGACCTGCACCAGGCACAATCGACTGCACGCGGGCACGGATTTTTTTTTTTTTTTTTATTACTATTATTATTTTATTCGTATACGTTTGTGCGTGAGCTCATATCGGACAATGTATATTTATATATGACATTACGGCATAAATCAACGGCGTGTCCGAGACCACGCACGCGAAACCCGATCCGACGATTTTACTCGCCACTGACGACCTATTGAAGTCTTCGTCGAATAGGCGTAACAGACGCACGCGGACAACGGAGACGTCCCCCTCATTTATTCGCTGGTCATAAAAACTCATATAAAATAATGTGTACACCATGCTGAACGTACAAAAGTATGATGGCCTCCGTAAAGAGGTAAAATTTATTCGTGCACGAAAAAAATTATTTCTCGGAATTCTGCACTACAACACGTCTTATATTATATCTTTAATTTTTAAATTATATATACGTTTGTATTCGAATATGATTATTGAATAATATTTCTTTTATTAAAATTGTATGAGTTTGTAATAAGAAATATGTATGCTGTATACATATTAAACAAATCTTAAATCGTAAATACTCAGTGGCACCGACGTCGCACCTATGACGTACTGATGATTTTTTATTTAGTAGCAGTATATTTATACCTATCACTCACTTAAACCCACCAAAGGTTTATTTTGGTTTTATCACAACAATTTTGTACAATATCATCCGTTTGACTTCAATTTCCGTTTTACAACTGATTATAAAGAAATTTTGCCAATTGGTTTTTACCAATTTTAAGTCTGAGGTGTCGACACTTTCCTATACTTAAATTATTATGACATATTTTATATTTGAATTATTAGATCGACGCCACTGCAAATACAATGTAAAAAGTATAACAAATAGAAATCAACATTTTTTTTATGAAAATTTATAATATTTTTATTTCAGCATAAATAAGTGTCAAAAAATACATGACAAAATAACCAATGCGTTAAAAAATAAAATACCTATATATTATTTTATAATTATCTATATTATAAAATATATGTATATAATTTATCTCAATATTGTATGTATGTATATTATTAAAATTCTTCTGAAATCTACACATAAAAATGTATAATTATAAGAAATGTGAAAAAATACTTCTAAAAGTATTGACGGCGACTCGTAAACACGTTGAACTATAGAAGTATGCTATACATTATATAATCGTTTAGATTATCCATAAAAGAGGACGTTCGCAAAGAAAATACTTAAGCAATAAGCAGTTTAAATTGTTAACTACTTATTGAGAGACAAGAAATGTCGAGTAATTCTATTTTATTAAACGGATGACCCCGCATTTATCTCCGTCTTCAGTCCTTCAGTGATAATAATATACTGACATCTTACAACATTATATTAAAATAATAGTGACACCTTATAATATAAACTACTTCACATATTATGCTCAACAATTTCAATATATAATTATTATAAATTTATAAAATATAAATGTTATTCGTATTATATTAAATTTATAACAATACGGCTTTTGTTTTAGTAAAAGTAGGTACTATAAATAAATAATTATTAAATCTTATTATGTATTAATTATTTATTGATTTATATTTAAAAGGTTTAATGCCCAATACTGGTTTTAAATATTTTTATATAAATAAAAATAAATTTAAACAGTTAAATTAATACATAATTATATATAATAGTACATACAATATAATAAAAATAATAAATTATAATTTAAGAAATTTAATAATATAGTTATAAAAAGACTCAATATAGAGTTAAAATTAAATAAATCAATTCGGGCATCATTAGCTAATTGCATGGTTCATTTACAGGTGCTGTCAAGGCGCCAGAGTATAATATTATTATACGTTTTTTCGTGTTAAAGTATAAAACGTTTTAGTTTATAAACCTAGTTCGACAATGAAGGATGTAAAAATTAAAACTATTAGGTATTTCTAGATAGATAATATTAATATACATATCGATCAATTTTTATAATAACTTGATTAACTAGACTCATATTTAATGTGTCTAGCAATGGCGTATAATGTGAATGAGATTGACATATATACTATTATATAGTACCTACCCGAAAAAACGCTACTTTGACACGTGCCTTAAAAAAATATTATTATCTCGATATTTCGGGCCTACAATCAAAATATGTTCTGTAGTATATTATTACAAGATCCACTGTTTCATCGAACGGGTCGTAAGCACAATCTCAATTGCCGAGTTTACACAACAACACAAAATAATAATACGGTGCAACGGTAAAGAGTTTTTCTTTCGTTTCAACAATGGTTAACAAGGCGTCATATGTTTGTACGAGGTTATGTTGTGCTATGTGACACGGTGGTATGATTAAAAAAAACACGATGGGCCATCTGCTGTAGCAGCCACAACGGTGTGTTTTTTTTTTTTTTGGCGCGTGCTTCTCTTACTTGCCGTTTTTTATCAAGAGGATAATGGGTGTTGCAGGCGAGATTGAGTTTCGACGCCGCTGCCGATTGTTTTCAGAAAAAAAAAATGGAGAAGAAACACACCTGTCCCACGCGCCTTTGTGCAAATTATTTGGGTCAGGAATAGGCGCCTAGCTATGTATGCGCAGCAGCAATAATTTGGTATTTTATATATCTTTGGTTTTTATTTAATATCTTTTTGTGTGATATTAAACGAAACCTCATGTATACGCATGCGGTGTAATTTTTAATTGGTGTCAAGGACCACCTGTTCGGCACCCCGCCAAGAGTCGCGGAAAATTAGGCCTTTTCCCCTTGATGTACCGCACACTTCAAACGGTATCTACCTATATATATATAAATTGAAAAACCTAACGGCTGCCGTAATAATTACAGGTTTTCGGGTCCACGGCCGTCAGATGGTTGCGAACGATATACTTCCGGAGGTTCGATTTGCAAACCGTGTTCATCTGGTTAGAAGACCTAAGCTACCTATGTATGTATGTATATTGTATAGAACTCGAATGATTAATGTTTAAACAATGCTTACCTGAAAAAGATAATTATCATTAAAAGTAATTTATAGTTTATAATATTATTATCTATTAATTCATCCGACACGGACAGTTTATAATATATATATGATTAAAAGATAATGCAACGGTAGATCGGTGAGGTAAAATAAATTATAACAATTTATGATATTAAATTGAATATTTTAAGGACATGGTTTGTTGAACTTAAATTTTTCAACCCCTCCATACCAAGTTAAAAATCAAAATTATCTGTATGGGCTACACCGCTTCGATAAATAAATCAAATAAAAATTCTAAATTGCGTGTACTTAAATAAGTAAATTAATTAAGCAATTTGTATGAAATGTATACTCTAATATAAGTAACTTATATTATATTCAATAGTATATGAATAAGTATGTTTTTTTTATATTTTGATGACTTTTAACTTCATTCTGTAAATTCTTCCGCGAAGTACAGAAACTTAGCATTATTAATAACCAATCAAAATTACACTTGACAGATATTGTTGAAGAGCAAGTTGTTAATCAATATTATAATTCATACTTGCTAAAAATAGATTGTTGTATTGCATAGCTATACTTATACATAATATCTTGTTTATAGTTATTTTTTCTGAAGTACTTAATTGGATTTTCTTTAATTTTGAATGAGATTATTACCATAATTTATTGAATTTATTGATGTTTTGAAGTAAGCAATGAACATCCACTACAAATATTTTTCTTCGAAATATTAATAATGATGTACCTAATAAAAGTACTTTTTTGTACTTGACAGATTTTTTTATGTAATTGTAAATAATAAATAATAATATAATTTAAAAATACCAATATTATTAGCTCTTATTTTAAATAATTTTGTATTTTTTTTAAAAGTACAATAATTATAGAAATTGTACATTAAGTTTTATCGCATTACCAATAACCTTTATAGAATTATATTCTAAAAAATGTATATAACTTAACGTTACATTTTTGTACATATGTATTATTGTACAGTCCTTATGAAAAATTAAATAACAATAACCTGTTACATTAAATACAACAAACGTACCTATACAATATTATAATGATTGTTGACTGTATTTGTATATACTTCATAGAATATTATTATAATTTATAATGATGAGAAATGGTGTTACATGATTTAGATTAAATGTATTAACAGTTCCGTCTTTACCCTATGGGTACGTGGGGCACGTGCCCAAGGGCCCCCAGCCAAATGGGGGCCCCGAATAATCGAAATTACAATTTTAAATTGTAAGCTGTAACGTATTAATATTTAATACGACCATCTATAAAAAATAATTCTAAATTCTATAAAATAGTTTTTAATTAATAAAGTAATCATATTAAATAACTTTTGATGTTTTTATTCAACTTGTGTAAGCCTACTAAAAATGCCTCTTAAGCTCCGGGTGCCCATAGGTCCCTGCAATACTTAAGACGGCCCTGTGTTTTAAGTTCAAATATCAAATGCAATGTCTATCAAAACTAAATGTTTATAGTATATTTTATTTAAATCTTAAGATTGGGGTGTCTCAATCAAATCAAAAAATAAAAATTTAAATTTAAACAATTAAAGTTATCATAATATCCATTTTTATTATTCTATATTCTATAATAATAGTTCAGCTAGGGAATATAAATAAATATTATATTTACTATACTAACTTCGTTTAAGGCGTTTAAACAATAAGAATTCGTATCATTAATTAGTCTAAATAAAATATGAAATTTATATTATTAATAAATTTCTATATATTATTAGATTCTGAACGGTACTGGTTCCTGGTTGTTTTTGAAAACACTTTATAGTAAAAAAAAAAAAATGCTAATTTTCAAGGAAGATTTATGATAGCAAATTGGATCTAGTTGTCCTATGACTTAAGAAGGGTCAAAAGTATAGATTTCACAAAACTTTACAAAATAATCGAAAAAAAAACAGCAATACTCATGTAAACTCAGTTTTTGACAAAAACCTTTTTTTTGTACTTAAAAAAAAATAATAATAACTGAAGAGGTTTCATTCTTACCTAATATTTATATTATAGAAATTTAAATAGATACATAGTAAAATTAAAAAAAAATATTTTGGTATGTTTTGAGCTATTTATATACATTTTAAGACTTCGAATTTTTAGAATTTATTTGTATTATATGTGTAATAACATATTTGCTGTAGGTAAAAAAATTTGGAAATTTGATACAAGTCATAGTTTACCTTATACGAAAATCAAAAAAAAAAAAAAAAAATAGCGTGAAAACTGCATACTTTTATAAATGTTGAATTTCATATTAATTTTTGTCTCCGCTCAAAATCGTTTTTAATTTTAATAGTATACAATACGATACTATTATACAACGATTTATCATTGAATATAAATTTAACACCCGTTGCAATAACTTATTCAATGATGAGATATACTCTACAGTCTACACAGTCTACACTTTATGTAGCTGAGATGCTTTCCTAGTTATAAACCATGTATAATATAAGAAAATTTTATATTAATTATCAAATAAAACAAACTATTAAACGCAAGACTTGAAATCATAAAAAGTCATATACGTATTTAACAACCTAATTTATTTAACGGCTTAAACAAATATTGTTTCACTTTCACTATTGGAAAACTAAGCTCGTCAGGTGGCCGTTCGAAGTACTCAGCAGTACGTGAGTGCTTGTATAGGACTGAAATTCAGGTCTCGTAATTGCCGTAGGTCATCCAACTGATTGTCTGTATACTTAAAAAATATACCCGAAAAGACAACGAAAATGGAATTCTTCATTGAAGAGGGTCTGTGTAGTATGTTACACAGACTTCAGACACACCTACTATACAAAAACCCTTTCGCACCTGCAGTATACGTGACGTGGAAAAGGATAATTTGCGATTGTAACCTTTTCTTTATTGAATAACATTTATGAACAACCATAAACTACAAATTATCAGGTAAATTATTTTATAAAAAATGATAAGTAGTTTCCTTTACATTATAATGCAGCGACATTTTATAATAATATATATTATTTCTATTATTCTGAATACTATTCTATAACGTTTATTTAAGAATCTACATTTTAAATTGAAAATAAATAAATAGTAAATATAACAGATCCACTATAAGTTGCTACCACATACATTTCTATATTTTATATTGTTAAATATCTAGTAAACAAGCAATATGTTTAATAGAATAAAAATAATATAGTTATTATAGTATTTAATAAGTGTATAATATTTGACGAAGTGTCATTGGATGTCTCCTTAAATCATATCAATCATACCTTATACAATATACATATTATTGTCAAATTTTGCTTATTGTATCATTGAATACAGATTATAAATACTTATTTAAATATATATATAATAACTAATAATTTTGGAATGGATTTTAATTTGATGTAGAGATATATGAACATAATTTGTTAATAATAATAATGTATTATATTATTTATTTATTACCTTTAAATATTTAAATTCAAAATGCAAAAATACCATTATATATATTATTATATTTTATATTTTTATAATATGAATACAAATTTTAAAATAATAATATATCTAATTATCATATTATGATAAAATAGAAAAAAAACTTTTTTTTGTGTGTTTCTTCGTGTGAAAATCAATTTATTGGAACCACGTACAATTTGAAATTTTCAAATTTAATATAATAACGATGATTAGATCAGATTATGAGTATTGCTTTATAACAATTGAATTTTCAAATTCCACTGAAGTGATAGGTATTCGTTTTATGCTCATAATACGGTCAGATATAATTAAATTTATAAGTTATTTAAAAGTATATTATCCTTTATACGCCGTAACACTTTTAATCTTGTTTTTTTTTTCCAAAACGTTTTGTGATTTTGAATTAATTTTTATTCTAATATCTCTAACTTCTAGGAATATATATTTTCTAAATGCATTACCTATGCCATTTTTTGACTATTTCTAGACTCTCAGTTAATAGTACTTTAGAAGATATCAATTAAAAATCCAAAATAAATTAAATAATTACTTTCAATGGGCACAATCTAATTTTTATTGCAATAATAGCATTGAAATATAAATTTAAAACATTAATATTTTGATATTTCTTGACTTATTACGTATTAATAGTAAACTAATAACTAATAAGTAAAGCATAATTACCAAACATAATATTATAAGAGCATAACTGCATAAGACATAACTCTTAAATTAAAAATCATCCAACTATTTAATTTTATGCATATTGTTTACGCATTGGAGTTCTTTTACGATAATATGAGTGGGTGTAGTATAGAAATTGTATTTTACTCGTATTATTATTTTTAAACCTAAAATAATACCCTATAAGTATACATGGATGAACGTTAAACCATAAAATAGTTAAATTAAATGAATTAAATTGCTACATTTATCCTCTAGAAACCCATTTACATGGGAAGTAGCCATGTTAAATGAGTTCGCAAAGTATTATACATACATGATCAAGATAGTCCGAAGTTACGTTACATAAAATATAATTATAATATAATTTTTCAAGATTACCCATAAATTTTTAAAGAAGATTAGTTATGTTATTTATCACTAAAAATTAATTACATTTATATAAATATTATAAACCTAATTGTAACTATAAAATGTTTTTGAGATACTCGGGTAATTTTCAACTTCCTATAAATACATAGTAATAAGTGCACACAATTGTGATTTAACTACATTATTATAAGTATCAAACACAAACCTAGTTATGTTACTAATTTAATTTCATAAGGTCAATAGCTATAATATCGTATTTAAAAATTTTGCTTAATGAAACTTGAAAGAATATCTACATGACTAAAGCTATTTGTCAATCACAAATATTTACACATAGGTTTTCCAATAAACCATCTATTTTGTGAAAATTAAACGTCTTATTAGTTTGTTAAACAAACAATGATAATAATCTGTGGGATTCATTATTTTCTTTTAGAAGAAAACAAAATAATAAAATTATATTTATCTATATGGACTGTTCTAAGAAACAAACTAATTTTCAACTTTTTATTTATGTCATATAGTTTAAAAATAATGATAATAAAAACCCGCTTTTATAATTTATAAAATAATAAATGGATTTTTTTGATTTGCTATGTTTCAATCGATAAAAGTATTATTATTGATTTTAATTTTCCGCTTTTTAAGTATAAATTACAAGTTATACCTTTATAAATTAGGTATAATAATTAATAAAACAAGTTCATTATTTATTTTGAACAAAATACAGAAACAAAAATTCAAAAGATTTTAAGCATGCATAATACTATATACATTTTTAATTAACAACTAAAAGTTAAACGATTGTAAAGATAAATTATAACTAAATAATATATTAAAATTGAAAATAAGTTCTATGATTTTATGTACATAACACTACGGTTTAATTATATTTATCTGACTACACTACATTTATCTAAGGATAAACTAGTTTTACATACCACTTTGAGAGATTAATTGTAATTTCAAAGAAAAAAAAATAATAATACATAGTAATTATTTATTAATCAAATATTTGTAAATTATATATATTATATAATATACATATATATTATATGTTCATGATGTATAGTATCTAATCAATTATCATGTTATTCTTGTATTATACCTATTGACAGACTGGTTGTTAACATAGATCTTATACTAAGGTATAAGGTATATTGTTGATAGATGACTTATAATTATTATTATTATCTATGCTCTCTAGCTTCAATGCTCCATATCATTTTACATAAATTAGTCTACTATAATGCTTACACGTGCCAAAAAAAAAAAAAAAACATGCGAACGAATTATATTATTATTTTTTAATACAATTTATATTCATTCAAGTATCAAAAGTCTAAATCCTATGGCATAATATAATATCACATTTTATATTACCTATATAACTTGCAGATATTATTTATTGAATATCGTATGTTTATATATTGTTTCGCGGGTGTGTTTTGAACGCGTGTTTTATCCAAATAAGTGAGGCATTGTCTCGGTCGAACACAAAACCTTTACCGTTTGTCGGCTCGAATAAGACTTTCTTCTCGGGTGACAAGCCGCGAAGACACCTTATATAGTGGTGCCAAATATTTACACTCAGGCGTAATCCTCCGGGCAGGGGTGCGCCATTGTACCTATATATATATTATATATATAAATACTATATAGGTATACGAAACGAAAGATTTACCCTTTTCGCGCGATGAACGCGAAAATAAATAATAATAATAATAATAATCGTCGGCGGCGGCGGGTTATGGTGTGATATAAGAGAGAAAGAATATTATGAAAAAAGGGTTCCACCATTATATTTCTAGTCTACCGCCGCCGCTACGGGTTAAATCGACCGGAATAATTTTGCAAAGTCTGCGTGCGCGAAATCCTTCACCCCCAGGGCGCGTTTTTCAATAGAGAGCTTAGGTGTCATAATCTTTCACGCATGCCTTGACCGCTAATCGACACTGTTCGAAATAATATATACGTGTTAGTGTGTGTGTCTGTGTAAAAAGATCGGTGGAAAAATGAAACGTTACAAATCGAAGCGACTGCGTATAGTGTTCGAGCCTAATAAAAACGTTTTTATTTCATTCCATCCGACGCGCAGGTATCGACGGTAGCAACGTCGGCTATCGAAACATATGCGTATGATGGCAATGGGGAGAATAGTACATAATATTTTATCGATATGCATATGTGATTTTTGGCTGCGAACTGCTTTTCGGGTATCGCGTATGTTGATTTATTATAAAAAAAATGTATTATCTCCGATGATGTTTTCACAATTTTTTCTCTCCTCGCATCTGCTTCACCTAAACGTTTTACCGAGAGGTGCTAGATATATTGCAGGTTTCACTTTCCGATATATGCTCTTCAATTATTAAACTATATTCGATATTAGAGATTGTAATCAACAATCTATAGCCACTTTCGTTTGAGTTCAGGAATAATAATCATAGGTAGTCTCCAAATCTTCAAATTATTTTTTGATTACTGAATTCTATTGTTCTTAGCACACATTTAAATCATATCATATAAGACATAAATTTATTATTTTCAAAATACTAGAAAGAAAAATATATAATAACAATTAACAATAAATTATAATATGCAGTTGTATACAATTTGTATGCTTTTAGTAAAACAAAAGTAAAGTATGTCAGCGTAGCTTTATTCTTACGACTTCTATATTTTGTATCAATGGCACAACGATGTAAACTACAAAATAAATAAAATGATAAATTGACAAATGTATACTATTTAAATAGGTTATAGATATTAATATAGTACGTATTATGCTACTATAGTTGCCAGGTATTAAATATGACCTTCCGCAATTGTTTATATAGATTATCAATCTTACAAAACTAGAATTACTATCCACATACTGATAATAATATTATATTATAATATAGTATGTGATACCCAACATAATTCAAACTTATTTTACTTGTGTTTTCTATTACAAACGATTGATTGAATTTATTCAAGAAACACAGCATACTTAAAACTACTAATACGGTAATAAGTAGCTACATAATATGGTAAATATATAGGTATTTCTTACGGAATCAACTTTTGAACATGGTACTCGTAACTGATTTTAAAAATCCGACCAAAAAATGACGTTTTCCATTTTTACTCCTTTAACCCCTTTTGCCTTTAGGGACTGAATAATGTAAAATGAGGTAATAGATATATTTTTTTTTTTGATACATAGTTCCCATATATGCTAAATTTCAAAAAAATTCGACCAAAAAATATATAGTTTTCCATTTTTACCTCTTTTACCCCTTCTAACCTCCTTAGGGGCTGAATTTTGCAAAATAAGATAATAAATGTTTCATTATTTATACCTATTACAGTCTATGATCTATGTTTGCTACGTTTCAAAAAATCCTAGCAAAATAACATTTTCCCTTTTTACCCCTCTTAACCATCATATTATGTATATATAGGGCTCTTAGTGGATATCTATCTATAATATATTTACTATATATTATATAACTAATTTCAGTATCATAAGTCAATAATAGTAATAAATGCATAAATCAATAATGGTCAATTTATTCTTATATTATCACAACTGCTATAAAAATAAAAATAATTCTAAATACAAAATATCTTGTAGCAAAAAAGAATAAATTACAATTACCATTTCTGTTAATAGCCATTATGATAAGAAATAGCAATGGTACCGTACTGTTACTAACGATTAATGCATTATAGTTTTCAATTTAACTGTACCTATGTATTTTACGAATCACAAAAAAAACAAAATTAATATATTCTATAAGATATAAGTTCTAATTACAAATTCAATTATAATAGTAATTAAAATTATAGAGTTTTTATTTTTCTGTGTTGGAAAATTTCAAATCTTATGTAGTTATTTGGTGTATGTAACTGAATAAAAATGATCGAAATATTATACGTTATTTACATATAGCCATATAGGTGATATCGTATATTATAGAGCTTGGTAGTATTATTAAGAAAAAAGAAGCACCTATACCAGCTATTCGTTATTCATTACATTATTGTATAAAATACATTTTTTATGTATAATAATTACATAAATATTAAAATTACGTATGTGATATTGACAAAATTTTGACTGCTATTTTATATGCAATAAGATATCGATGATACTATAAGAATGATAATGACCTACGTATATGCACTATGATAGCAAAATAAATGATAAAATATACACATCAGTACATCACAAAAAATTAGTAATTCGTATTGAATAAAAAAAGTATATTTTTTTAATTAAAATTTGCTTTTATCCAATCACCATAATATATAACTACACAGTACCTATAATGTATGTATTAATATTTTAAATAGAATTTTAGAATTAACCAAGTAGGATTCAAATTGATTACAATATACCATAAATTTATAACTAATAAGTTGTGTTTTTTCTAAAATATCATCTTACTATACTTTAGTATTAAAGCCTAAAGATATAATATTATATGAGATATCATCCATACAACGGTATTTGTACATAAATAATACTTAGATGACTACCAGAAAAATTATATATTTTAATATTTATATATTCATTTTATAGTCTTATTAATTAATTATTTATTGCGATTGCATCTTGAATACTGCAGCTGGATTTTTTACATTGCAGTAATGCAGTCTATCTCATATATGCGCGTAATCAAAGATTTTATGTTTTTATAAATTATAAGTGAACAATAATATTGTCTAATGAATGGAAAAGTCCCAATTCTAAAATACAGTACCTATAATATATACTAATTGTACCTATACCTCGTTTAATAGTTATTGTCAAGTACAAAAAGAAACCATCTAGTTTACATTTTATTTAAGAAAAAATCTATATTCTCATTTATTTTGACTATATATAAATATCAATCGACATTAAAGTTGAACATAGAAGGAGACTTTAGGTGTCTTATTAGACGTATTTTAATTGCACGTCCGTGACATTCATTTCCTTCGTTGTCTGCTGTGGTAAATACCAAGAAAAATGTAACCCGTAGAATGTACGGTTTTTAGTCAAAACACATAAAAGAACTTGGGACAAATAGGGCAAATGTGGAAATAATAAAAAGGAGGAAACTCGTTTGCCGGTCAAAGGTGATCTCGACAACACATGGCGGGTTCTTTTTTTGCGTTTCTTAACTACAGTGTGTTTTAAACACATTATATCCATTTATAATGATCTCCTTTAGCCACATAATATGCAACGGAAACTAAGCTGTAGACACAATTTGTTTAATTTCAGATATTTAAATACAAAAATTTTCTGTAAAACTAATTGTTTACGCTATAATTATAATGACTTTTTTTTTAATTTACTATTTTTACTTACTATATTAATTTTTCTGTTATTAAACATTTATTACATTTATAAATATATGTTTTTATAGCATTAATTTTAATTATGTATTATATACATTATGTATACATTTCACGTATAATAATAATATAAAATTACTTAAATTGCTAACAATTTTTATAAATCAAATTTGAGAAATTTTATAGTGTACGAGTGTACCTAATACCTATACAATTATAATATATTAAAAAAACAATGACTGTAAAACAATAATAAAGTTAAAAATAAATTAGAACCATGCTTTCTAAGTTTTCACAAACTAGTTGTTTCACTGTAATAATTCTCTTACAATATTATACAAATAATTTTGTTAAAAGTTTAGTTTTCACGTATGCTTATTTTACTTGCCTTTTTCCAGTTTAAATAATGTTGTACACTAAAAAAGTTTTACATAATGATTGAAGAACATTTTTAATCGAATTTATAAATACAATAAACCACATTAATTGGTTTTCTTTATCATAAAGTTTTTTATTCGGCTCTGTTAGCCAAATATAACTCAAAGATTAACATCTGTTAATACGTGTAGTTGAATATTCAAAAATAAAAAATATTGCTCAACAAAATAAAAACTATTATTTATTATGCGCTTCAACTGTGAAACTAGAATAAATTACATTTAAATGTTTATCTGATACCACTTAATGTGAAAAGCGTATTATTATACCGCTGTTAAAATATTAAATATACATTTGTCCAAAACATAATCTCAAACCACTGTTTTAATTTATATAACTATACTAACAGCACGAGTATAATAATATATTGCGTCTCGAAATTGTGCCGACTACGACATTGTCCTGGTCCTAACCGGACGTTCAGTTTATGTGGTCCATAAATCTTTGTCAATAAAGTCATAATATATAAAGGAAAAACCTTTTCAACACTTCATCATAGACGTTGGAAAAAAAGGTTAATCCCGGTTTCATTCACGGATCTTAGAGGCGCCTTCGGTGGTCTCAACCAGATTACCGGTACTGGCTTGAGTATATTATATTGTAACAGTTACGAAATGAACGTCCCCTGGAGGGACATATATAGGTATAGATGTGCATTTATATATTATTATTATATAACACCCAAAACGCTACTGTGCAAGACTTTCACCCAGACTGGGCCAGACTAGACATCCTTTGTGTGTGAGTGCGTGGGGTTTCGACTAATGTATATTATCCAGTACACGATACACCCATATAATGTAGGTGCATTTGAATTTTTCTGTAAGGATGTGTCGTTCGAGGTATTGTGCCCGGACCAATACGTTTTCATGAAGTAACAATAAAATAAGTCATAATATAGTCGTCGTTTATATTACGGTGTATTACTCGTAATACGATAACCTGTTACCTCTGCGTGTAATGGAAAATATGTGTATTTGTTGAATTTTCATTTGCAGCATAAATTATAAAAAATATGTTCTTTACGTTTTCGTTTGACAGATACGAAAGAAAGTAAAAAAAAAAAAAAGTAGAAATAAAACTGGAATGCGAACAATATAGTAAACACTATTTTAAGTGAGTAATTATTTTTTTTTTTGAGTCTGAGGGTGTCGTCTCGTTAGCCTTTTTGAAATAGTTTTTATTCGCTGTGGAAATAAGCAAACACCCCCACATGTGTGCGGCGGAAACACGAGATCCCGCATCCGGGTCAACCCTTCGGCCTTGTGTTTTGCGTTAATTAACGACGTCTTACTATACGTCACAACCGGTTACTATCGAACATAACCTAACCTAACAAAGTCAGTGTAAAGACATCCGACAAGTATATGATTTTTAATCATTACAGACGATAGCAAAATATTGGAATAGTTAAAACATATTATGATAAGATTTTATTTTTTATTATCGCCACAATATCCAGAATTACATAATATGACGTACGGCTTTCTAACATTATCTGAACGTTACATAATATACAAAATATTATTAAGTACCAACACCAAGAATAATATTTTTTCTTTACAATATATAATAACAAAAGTGTTTTAGGCTTTTTACTGCTTTACCTATTAGATCATATACAATTTATTCGAGTTTGTAGTTTAAACTCCACCGTTTTATTTATGATATTTATACATAACTAATGGTACAAAATTAATTATACTATTTTCATTTAGTATTTTTTTATAAAATTTTAAGAACTATTAATACAACAAACATTCTATTTGAATAGATACGATTATGTTGATTTTAAAAAAAACCATAGGTTATCGAACAAATAATATTGAATATTAACTGATTTAGGTAGTTAAAATACAATTATGTCTAATCATATTTTTTTTAGTTATCATGGTTTTATTATAATTTACTACAAGTTTTTCCTATTACTATAATATTTATATAATTGTGTATTTGTATTTACATATTATTAATATGCCATTATTATAAAGATAACAATATAATGTTTTAATTTTTAATGCAATTAATAACGTTTGTTTGTATAATTGTATAAGTAACATTTTTAGAAAGTATTAGGTTATAAGTATAAATATATAACATATATTATATACGTGAAATTAAATTTAAAAAGTTCATCATCAATAAATATTAGTGAAGAAGACTTACGGGGGCTTATCCCCAGAACTTTTAGTAATAAAAAACCACATTCGCGGACTATATAAACAGTAATCGTAGTGTAGACCACTTTACTTTGGATATTTGAAAAAAATCAAACAAATGTACGATCAGTTTTTAAAAATTGACTATGGTGACCATATAAAAAAAAATAAATAAATGAATAATGACTATAATAATTTCAATTTCGTCAGTATCTCTTAAAAACAGAAATGCAACTTTTAAGTTGGAAGTAATAGTGTATTAAAATATTATTCGACTTACGTTAAAAATTTTTGTAACAATACTAACAAAATAAAAAATACGAAATAAAACAATTCTAAAATAAATGTGATTTCCGATTGGATCAGAGTCGATAGACACGAAGCTGTACAAAATATAGCATTATATAAGTATTTTTATCGATATCGATTCTCGTGGTTATTATTAGTACAGAACAATATTTTTTGTTAACAAATTTATTTTACTAGTCAACTAGCCGACTAATCGGCTAACCACCACCATTCACACGCCATGAAGTGCTATTACTGAATAGTTTCTTTACTCGAGCTAACCATGACCTATTACAATATATCTTTCCATCTATTGTGCTTATTGTAAATATATTTTATACAGATTGTACAAATAAAATAAATATGAGAAAAAAAACAAATTAATTTTATTTTAAAATATGTTTATACGCATTATATATATATATATTGTATATTTTGTTTATAAACATTAATAACAACTGTTATTGAATTCAAAGAATTGAAATCGTCAAAAAAAAACACGACAAAATACGTCCTGAAAAGTTTTTCAGGACAATAGGATACAAAACTAAAATAAAGGACAATCCTATATAAAACAGAAAGTATAGTTATTATCCCAAAAGTTAAAATAGACCCAATGCGCGAGATACTATGTACATTTCTATCGACAATTAAGCATTACGAATTCAAATTTTATCATGTTAGACCTATAGGTCACTAGAGCTATTTGTTTACCACTTTCCTTCTAATAAATGCAATTTTTTCTTTTAAAACCAATTAAGATAAACAAATTTTTATATAGATTTCAATTAGCAATGATAATCAATACCTACTCAATATTAATTTTCAATGAGAAATTTAAAAAAGAATTAATTTTCAATAATTAGAAAAGTAAGATTTATCCATATAAAAAAGTGCCTCTCGCCCCGATAACCTCAATCACGCCCTCCTTCTAACACACCACAATGGGTACATCACTGGGTTTGTTATGGTAAAATGTCTATAATATAGGGTTGCCAACCGGCCGGTATTTTCCCGGCCCGGCCGGTAATAATTCACATCCATAGACTTAAAAAGCCGGTTGCCGGTAATAACCGATAAAAAGCCGGTATTTTCAAAATAATAATTGTAAAATTATATAAAAAGCCAGTATTTCCATTTTCCATCTGAACGAGAGTTTCGATATAAATATATTAATATTATATCGTTTTTGACTTTTTGTAAAATTGGTTATCAATTATCATATTGCTGTCAATAAATATTGTATACATTAATATATATATATTTTAATATAGCTTAATATACATTTAAAAGTTTATAATTTACTTTACCTACTACTTTATTTAATTATTTTATCATAATGTAATACTAATATTATTATATTATTATTACTAATAATTATACTTATATCAAATAAAAATTTACTGAAATTATGACCTTTTTTTTTTTTTTTTTTCTTACACTTGGGCCGGTATTTTCCAAATTAAAAGTTGGCAACCCTACTATAATACTTTTGTTAACAACTGAAAATACCGTTAAAAACTGAAATGAATATGGCCAATCTAAAACCAGAAGATTAAATTTCATGTTATTGTATTATAAACTATATACTTACTTATATATGTAATTTTTTATTGTATTTTAACCGTGTATTTAGTAATAATCTTACATTGAGCATTCAAAAAACGCAATATATTGATCTTATTCAGACACTTATAATTCACCTATATTTATGATTTAAAAATCAATAGGTAAATGCTATTGTCTAGTAATAATACGTTATAATATGGTAACAAAACACGATTTTTTATTTTATTTATTTATTTACAGAGCTATAAATAGCTGAATCTTAACAGCCATTAAAAGACAAAAATCATATGACATATCGTTTACGAATAATCGATAAACAATATTATTATGATGATGGTAATTATACTTTATTAGTTTATAAAAAGTAAAAATCAATCTACTTAGTATCATTAAAATGTAATTGAACTACTATTATTCGTCGTGGACAAACGTCAAACAGATAAAAAAAAAAAACGATTGCCTAACTGCAAATGCGTTATTGACATTCAAAAAAACGTGTGCACCACCGTCATTTAACGAAAATAAAGATGTATTATAATATCATGCGTACAGTGGGCATGTGGGCATACCGTGTTGCTCGGTGCTCGCACACACATTATATAATAGTACATCGCACGTGTATTATTGTAATATTTACTGTGCGTAGGTATACGGTATATTATAGGTAGGTACGTACACTATACAACGGCGAAAGTGAACACGAGGAATTCTGAGGGGCAAAAATTCGTCAAATCGTCGTTTTTACTTTACACCTGCAGCAACACATTGAAACATTATAGTCACGTTTTGTCTAAGGCGTAAGTCCATTAATCTTGCTGCGCAGGCTACTGCACGGACAGTTTGCATCTGTTTGCCTGGAACGTCGTATAATATGAAAGGAGTAAACATTACACGTGTAATGAGAACGTCCAGCAGCATTTAATAAAGTCAAGACGTTTCATTTTTCACTCTTCTCTCCGCGTATACAATAATATAATATATATAATACAAATGTATTATATATACGAACTCGTGTATACGTGTGTGCGTGCATGTATACGAAACGATAACGACGTGAGTTCGTCCAAAGGGACCGGTTCTGCGCGTGTGTGCGTGTGTTCAGCCGCGGGGGTGCGGGATGTGCGAGCCAAAAGGGTTTTTAAATGGTCATCGTCGAGTGTGTTGACACTGTGTAGCAATGCGAAACGTACAGCCGAAATTAATGATTCGCGGAGAATTTCATTTATTATTTTCGGTGTATTTTATTTCTCTTTTCCTTTCAATATATGATATTATTATATAATAGTATATACCATGTAAGCCGAAAAATACCCTCCCGCTGTGGCTACCGTTTCAAGTCCAAAAATCTGCAGTCACGTTACAATATGTATAGGTAGCTGCTGCCAACGTCCAGAGCAAACACAAACCGTCGCCAATCGTCGTGCGTACGATACGTACCTATTATAATGTCCATTATTATTACTATATTATGTAAACAGCTGGCTAGATGACTATAGCTACTGTATTTACTTAATCTTTATTGGATTCGGAGTTCGAAAATAATGTGAGTAAATATGATTAGGTACCTATACTATTCTGTTTATTGTTTTTTTAGTGGAACTCGTTATTAGCTTATGATTTTAAATTAATAACCGTGCAGTGTTATTGGTTTACAATTCGGTGTCGTCTTAACTGATACACTATACACAATGTAATTACATTTTATACACAAATAATTATACCTAAACAGTTTAAAGTACGAGTAAAATATGACGCGTATATGTAGGTATGCATAATATATGTTTTCAATGAAAAACGATTACCTACCTATAATATCTACCTATAATGTCTACACGTTATCGTCGGGAAATTCGTCACGAACGTCTTTTTTCCTTCGTGTAGGTTTATTATCGTTCATTGCACGTGCATTTTATTTCTGACGGGTGACCCGACACCTTTTATTATTATCATTATTTACTATAAAAGAGAGGAATAGAAGAGAGGGTGGTAAAGGTGGCTGGGATGAGTTGTATAAAAAAAAAAAAAGAATAATAAGAAGAAATTATCTGTTGATGAATTGACAAAAGTATTCCGGGAATAGCAAATACGGTTTTTGGCGAAAAAATATACGGCCGAGTCCGTGTGCGATGTTTATAAAATAACAATAGATGTTTTCGCAGTCTCGCAATTTTTACCCAGTCATTCGGTGGCCGACAAGAATAATGTTTTTAACATTTTGACGAGATATTTAAAAAGGGTTTCTACCTTCTCTGCGTTTCACCCTTCAAGAATATACTGCCTCGTTAAAACGTCTGAAAATTCGGCCGCCGGTAGCCGTCTAAGAAGGGAAAAAAAATAAAACACAAAGTACGTAATACCATAGTCCTTTGTAATTCTGTGTGGGCGACTCGGAGGGGAACCCTTTCGGGCAGAAGCCGAAAGGAGATATTATTTTTAAAAAGGCGAAGAAAAAAAAATATATATATAACACATACCCAGCGTACTATACAATATATATATATATATATGTATACTGTATAGTGTACACCTACACAACCTCAAAACCGAGGCGGCTTGTATTACGCGCGTAAATCACTCGGAATGTTTGAAGGCGAAAAAAAGGGAATACGACAATGCGCATGGAATATAAATTTGTGAGCCGCCCGCCGCGCGACAATCCTTTAAACGCGCCACAGACTCTCCGTGTTTCGCAACCGGGACAAAAAAAAATGTCTGTACGTTTGTTTCCCCTATCGCTTCCTGCAACTAATCGGTCTTAAGTCGGTTTTTCATAAAAAAAAATAAAAAAAAAACTGCATAACAATCAATAATGAAAACAGTTAAAGACGCGTGAAAATGAATCCCTCTATTTTTTTTTCAAGAGTTTTTATTCAAGTCTATAAAGGATTCTACGTACGTAGAATAATGTATAATGTTGTGTACGATTTACAAATAAAATGGGTGATGAGAATCGCGGTATTTTGTACTCAAACAAATCGTTCCAAATTAATAAAAAGGAAACAATAATACACATTCCAAGCATCAAATCAACTTAAAAGTAGCATATATGTTGTGAACATAATAGTTATACGATTTATAAGTACACATACAATTAATTTTTATAAATTGAAATATTTGTATACGTTCATGTATTACAATAATAATAATTATGATGTATATTATATTTTAATAGAAAACAATATTGTTAATTTGAATTCTTGATTATTGTTGAAATAGTAGTTTTGCAACAAAATATTTGCAATATAATATGTATACCTACCTACTTACCTAGTGAATATATTATTAAGTTACATAAATATTTAACCTAATTAGTGAACAAAATATAAAAATTTATTAGCATGATATTATAACGCATTAAAATACAAAATCAGATATAATATAATTTTTATATCAAAATTATGCGATTGGGTTAAAAATGTTATTTATATCAAAATTGTAGGCGTTTTTTATACTTCAAGGACCATTAACACTAGAAAAATATAACTATTAAATGGTTTTTGAAAAAGTTTTTATAATTTATCAAATAAAAAATACATTATACATGTTAGTACTTTTCTCTGATGTAAGTCAGTTAGTATATTTTTTTGTTATGTCTTTCACAATATACTGTACGAATAAGCGTGTGATTGAATTGCAAATTATTGACCTCTATAAGTTGTAAAATAAATTTCAAAAGTTGATCTAACCGAATATTTGACATATATATATATATATATTATAAGTATATAAGTCTAGTAGGTATACACAATACACATGCATTATTATATTCTATCTATTGCAAGAGAGCATAAGAAATTTCATTTTCTCGAAACGCCACTAGAAATAGACAATAATGGAGTATTGAGATGTTTTTTAAAATAATTAAATTTGCAATCATAAATTGTTGTATTCTCTAATCTGGTTACTACCATTTTACAGATAAAATAAAACTCTAAAATCGAAGATTTAAAAAAAAAATCCAGTTAAACTAACGACTATTCTGTACTTGTTAGGTATATTGTAATATATAAATAATTAATAAGTTATATATTATGTATTTTATTATATAATATATAATGTAGATTGATAATTGTTGTCACTGTAAAACTATTGTAACAAAAATAACTGTATAACAATAAAATATACTTTATTACCAAAATCAACCTGGTTGTTTATGCCAAAAACGATGATAATTATATTGATAGCCGGAATATGTATAAATTATGAACCATACGAAAGAAGAATAAACTAATGGTCAAAAACTCTGATGTTTATCGAGAGATTACTTATGTATATTGCGTACAGAACTAATGAAACAAAATAATAAATATATGTATTGGTACAGGTGTTTTTAAAAATATTTACCACAAAAAATATTTCAATTTATGTTTCAACTATACTAGGAATATTTTGCTTTTTATTTGCTTGTAAAAACACTGATTATACATTTAACCGTTCATCGCTTCCATTATTGGTCAAGGCACTTAGAGGATTTCAAAGAATCCGCTGATATTTCTACAGCTGGTAAAAACGTTTTTGGCATCCAAAGTGACCAAGTTACGCGAAACAGTCCAGATGGAAAATGCATCCCTCACAATATTGTAAGCCTATTGTACACCGTATGGCCCTTGTATTGTTTCCTTGGTAGATATACCTTTGAATTCATGTGTATACAATGAATAAAAAAAACAGCAGACCGCAAAAATCTGCCTTTTTCCAATATAATTATTAGGTAGTCTATTCAAATAAATACCCGTTGAATAATAAAAAAATATATATTGCAGAAATTTAATACTACGAGTAACTGTAAAGATCGACAGGCTAACCGATAGGTATTTTCCGGTTTCATAAAACGGATAAAATAATTATTTTGTTTGTATGGCGAGGGAGGGAAAGGGTGAGGCTACGAGGCCAATTAAATTATTATATAGGTACATCGAATATAAAAGAAAAATATCTTGACAGTATCATAACCAGAGAGGTATTAAATTATAATGTAATATAATATAAATATAGGGTTATTACTTATTAGTATTGGAACTGCAGTATTGGTTACACACTATTTTGAGTTAATACTGAACATAGGTAAAAATGAACAATTTTAAATAAATCGGCTTAAAAAATGTTTTTTTTTACGGTTTAAGAACCTTATATAAATATGACTTTAATTTAATTTTTTTGTACGAAACCTATTCAAAAATGTTTTAAACAAAATTATGAAATTTATTAAAATAATATTTACAGTAGGTAGGTATATTTTATATTAAGAGGATATCTACGCATTATTTGTTTTCTTTCTCTGACCTACATACAACATAACAAATTTGAATTCAGCATAACCAATTATATATTTTTATCTTTAATATTAAAGGGAATTGACGTTTAATAAAACTTTAAGTCAAGAATATTATCTATGCTGTTTGTTGTTTAGACGTTACATATTGCGATTAATTTTTCATAATACTCAAGTTTTTCCGGGATGTACATAAGCATTTTTTAATGAAATATTTCATAAACTCTAAAATCTTATAACACTTGCATACAAATTGAAAAATCGTAAAAAATCCAACACACAAACAAAAAATAATATTCTTGAGTTTTAAAATCATATAGATTTAAAATACATATTTAAACATATCTAAGTATTTGATATAGGGATAATCCATTCTATAATCGTCTATACTGTATAGAAACATCTATATTATATTATATTTATGTAGATTCTAGGTATTTTTAAGCCTTAAAACGTATGTAATATAGGCAATATTTTATATTGTTATAGAAGAATGTGAACACAATATAACTATTGTATATTTGAAAACGCGAGTTTTCCGAAACATGAAATAAACACGATTGCCGATTCCGATTATTACTGCACAACGAAATAATATATTATAGTATACTGCATATATAGTGTACTACATACGCATGTATACCCGTTTGCATACTGCTGTACGGCAGTCGAGTACCTATCGTTTCTCTTCGGAGTTGGGTCCATAAACATCGTATAATTATATATTAATATCAAATATCAAAATACCGATTTTTAATTTTTCAATGAAATCACGCTGACTAATGGCTATGAAAGAATATTTATATCTTATTAATAATAATAAAATAGTACATATAAGTTAATTCATTTTAATAATTTTGATCTATACAAGTGCATACTTGGACGTACTTAAGTTATTAACATTTAGTATAAAAGTCAATAATTAATGGGTTTAGTGAATTTCTTATGATCATTAATTATCAACATATTATCACAATTAACCAAATACTGCTATACTGTTCGGGTGAATTTGATTTTAATTTGTTTTCAATTTATTATTATTTATACCAAGATGATGAGAATTTAAATTATCATAACTGAATATAATTTGAATATTTATAGGAGCTAAAAAAACGATTACATAAAAAACTTAAAAAAATATATTTTTATTTGTTTAAAAAAAGAATAGCGTATGAGTAAAAGAAATATAATGCGGCGATCCGCCAAAATTTTTGTTTTCAGCGTCATAAGAAACGCAATTCCAAATAAAAAATAATTGCCAAAAAGAAATGCTGTATCTCGTAAACTACTTTTTTCCTAAAATGTTGACTCATCATCCTTTGCCAATGATCGCCAGAGCATTCGATTCATTAATTGTTGAAAATGTTCATAGAGTTCCTACAAAAAAATTGGAACAATAGGTTTGATAATATTGTTACCAGCATATTATTACACTCATAGACGATTTGTTTTTATCGCATCAAGCACGCAATATATTTTTAGTTTAATATTTTACGTATTTTATGTGTGGATACTAAAGAGTACACACAAACACCTCTGAGCATATAGCTATATTGTTTTTAGGACATGATATATTTATGTCATAACATTTATGTTACGTAATATTGTCAAGGCTGGGAATTAACAAATCAAAAACTTAAAGCTAATTAAAATAATTAGATTACTTTGAACTAAGTTGACGAGTTCCTTTTATAAATTATTTTCTGTACTTATGATTTTAATTTTTAATTTAATATTAAATTTATTAAATTTATAATCACGTTGTTTATTTTCATATTAAAAAAAATATATATTTTGTTTTAAACAAATATTATTGTTCTTACATAAAGCTTTAGAGATAACTATAATATAAAAAAGTGGGTTACTGTATTAGTGTAATGGATGTTTTAAATTTAAGTTTAATTATAATTATAGATGAAAAACCATTTTGAGCGGTAACACTAGAGACAGCTAGTCTGTTAGTCTTTATATTATTATCACTAATTAATTTTTCATTATATGTTTTTTGTTAAACCTGTTAAAGTAAATTTATTTTACTGATAATATATTTCAGTAAGTTGATTTAATTTTTGTCGAAAACATTATATTATAATTACATTACTAATAATATTTAAATATTGTTATCCATAATATTAATAAATATTATTTATCCTACTGTGTTATTTTATTGTTATCTACATTTGAGTATCGTACCACTTTATTACCGTAAAACAGTGTGAATAGGTTCATTGTATATAAACAATAATATTATCTTAAAATTAATCTACACATTTTGAAAGTTGCATTACGTAAAGTAAAATGCATAATAGTTATACGTAAACGTTTTAAGTCTCCATCATGAATGATGTTTTTAAGTTATAATAAAATAATTAATATCGAAATTCAGTATTGAAATATATTACTTTGTCTAAATTTCAATTTATCTGTAAAAAATAATTTTGCGTTTAAAATTTTTTTCAGACTTTTTAATCCCAATATAAAGTACTTATAAGGAATATTGCACCAAAATAAAAAATTTATAAATATTAGTTTGTAATTTAAAATTTAAAATTTAATATTTTTTTGTGATTAGAAGAACTTTATTTAAACAAAATTGCGCTTGTATATTTTTAATGTTTTTACAGATATAAGTACTTAAACTTGCGCAATACCTTTTATTACATTTTGAAGAAACTTGAGCCAGTGAATATTTCTATAATTTAAACATTAATCAATAAAAAAAGTGTAACGATAGAAAATTGTTTATGTCTGTACTCTGTAAATAACTTGAAAAGAGTCAACATATTTTAAATATATCATGTATATAATTATAATGTAAGCATTTGGTGAAAATTTCAATTATCTATAGCTATTCGTCTTGGAATCACGTTAAATAATAAAAATCGATTTTGTAGAAAACTGACAGCATACAAATTATAGATTTAAAATATTCAGCTAACTGATTTTTAACTAAATTATTTTTATTTTACCAAAAAAGACATTTTTTATTTCACTTAACAAGTTTAAAAATTAGCTAACGTATTCGGCTTTGCATAATATTATGAAAATAGTGCTAAAAAGCTCAAGATATATTAATATTATATAATACAATTTTTCTCGGTTCTTAGTTATAAATATTTTAATAATTTTCATATTATCGGTTAAAATAGATTTGTTATATATTCCAATAAATGGACAAGTGCTTATTCAAATTCATTTGTAGTTATTTATATTATTCAAATATTAGATGTATCTTAAGTCGTTAGTAGTTAAATAGCCATAAACAGCTTGAATATGATATCTGGTGAAAATATACATAATTACGTATATAAATAATATGTACCTATGGTTTAGGTTTATAATAAAATTGGACATAATGTCTAATCTTAACTAAATTTTAAAATATGCCATAAAAGGGTGGTAGAGTCCACGTTGGGAATAACTACTCTGTTAAAGTATAATATATAGACGAAGAATGAATATTCTTAAAAATAATACGTAACGTGACAGGAACGTGAGTATTCGAGTTTTTTTCTATTTAGATAATTGTATGCCTTTATAACGATAATTTCTTCATATTATTTGATCATTTAAAATATTTTTATACTTTCTAAGAAAATATATTGCATTTTGTTATTTTTAGGAATTATTAAAATTAATGCATAATAGTCACGTACAGATACCATTTCTATGGAAGTATGAAAGAACGAATAGTTTTACAATTATTTTCGTTGAACAACCATTGACCATCTTTTAAATTGATTAAAAAATTTAAAATGCACACAAACATTGTTCTGTTTGCTCCATAGCAAAAGCCAAATTATTAATTCATTACTTATTAGTTATTAGTTAAATAATGTTTATCACATAAGGATAGGGACATGAGGTAATGGATTGTTTCAGTACCGACTACCAGCTGTATAATAGTTTTTATATTATAAATTGATGAATACTTATGGTTAGTTGTGATTTGTAAACAGCTGTGTCTGTTTTCATATAAACTTCATAAAAACCTAAAATTAAATCTTCAAATTATACTACTAATTTTATAGTTGGTATGCATCTTCGAAACATTTTTTGGTTTTAAGTTCAAAACCTAAATATGAATAATAATAATAATTAAAGTTTCAATGATTATACGAGTAAATAACAAATAATGAGAAGTTTATAAACTATAGTAGGTATACCTTATAGTATCATTTAATATGAAGAAATGTTCACTAACTTAATAGATCCAATAAATACGAGTATATATTTATAAATTTGGCGATTTATGTAAAAATTATACTATAGTATGCCACTTTTGAAATGTGTACGATTTTGGATTATATATAGGTACCAAACATGCATGTATTTCCTACTACCTGTAGACTGTAGTTACGTTGCATATGTGCATTATAATATCAGTGAAGTAATAATACCTGTAAGGAATTCATTGACATTTTGTTGACTGTATAATAATATAATAATATAATATATTATAATGACGTGCCGCATCTGATAGTGCGCCATCCATATACAGATTGATTTGGGTTGGAAACCACCACAAAAGGGTGTCTGGCTGCCGCATGTATTATTTTTATCACGGTACGCAACATGTTTTCGCATTCAAATTTGACGAATATTTTGTCCTTTTTGCCGGTACGTCTGCGCGCCCACCTCTACGTATACATATATTATATATACATAATATACGACTCGTTATATAATAAGGGATTGAGGTTCTCACGACCAAAGGTGGTATCCTTTTACCACTGTACTGCGCGACTACTGTAGGCGGAAACCGATTATACAATTTTGCACACAGGTCCTCGCAACTGTTGCACAATGGACCAGGTAGTATGATGCGAAAAATTCCCTCGTCAATGGACCGTGTCGCGTTTTGTGTGCCGCTCGCGGTCTTTGCATCATCCAATAACGCATCGTATTTTTGCGTAATTCTACCGAAAAAGGATATTTTTCCTTATATTCGCGTTTTATTGTTATTCCTGTGTGCCCTCATATTAACCATCATGTATATATACGCGTTGTGTGTGTGTGTGTGTGTGTGTGTGTGTGTGTGTGTGTGTGTGTGTGTTTGTGTGTGTGTGTGCGCGCGCCGTGCATATAATAATAATATATATATGTATTTGTGTGCTCTTATATATATGTACATTTAAAAATATCCCAATCGCGAAGGGCTACCGTCGTCGTCGCGTGGGAAACGGATGACCCGACGCCCGACCCGACCCTATACATCAGTATGTATACATACACTTAAACGAGTTCAGGTATACGATGCCGACCGCGTTATATATATATATATATGCTATATATATTATGCATTGGTCTGCAGTGAATATTAACATAACACTGGTACAATTTGCCAAAAATCTATAGATCAAATGCGCTGATTTATTTTGAAATGACATTTTCACACACATATAATATACGTAAACACGGCGACGCGTACCTACCATATGTACGAAAGAGGTCGTTTTAACACGAAAACGGGACGAAAAAATGCGTTTAAAAGGGTTTCGAGTCTTTGAGATTTATGATATGCAAATATATAATACTTTTCAACGATGAGTCTGTGTAAATAATTTAAAAGAATATATTATTCTGCGCAAATATATATCGAAAACTCACATGTATATATCGAGATAGAGAGAGCATAGATTTCTAAAATACTTCAAAACCACTAGAAAATCGTATCTTTAAAACACAATATAAGTACTAAAGTAATAATATGAAAGGTACTGATAATAATAAAAGGTAAAATAACCTGAGATACTGATATAATTTGAGTTGCGAATTTAAAAAAAAAAGCATTATTTTCAGTTTACTATTTAATATGTATAGTTTATTTTTTAAGCACAAAGTATTTATTTGATTATAATGAATTCAATTTTAACTCTTTTATTTTGCGTTTTTGTTATTTTTATTTTTAGTCTTTTTTCTAAATTTTTTTTAAATTTTTGTGTAATAAATATTTTACACTTAATTGACTTATATTTTTTAAGCTATAATTCTTAAATTTACTTATAGTGCGTTTTTATGTGTTTTTTTTTTAATACATTGTATACACTGCAATCCTAATAATTATTACATCGCATAAATGTCATACATTATAATATTATTATAATACGGAGCTGTACATGCCCCTATATAAACTATTATTATACTTCCCGTGTATACTAAGTAGTTTTCCAAACGGCTAGTTTTGTACGGGCTCCCTTCGTACATAGTAGTGGTAGGGGGTACATTTTTCTGTGGGAGGTATTCAAATCTGTTATTTTATTTTCCAGATTTTGGGGGTTCGTCGGGTATAGTGCGCGCGCGCGCGCATAATATCTGCAGGTGATGGTTGTTTTTTTACTGTCGCTTAAAAAAAAAACAGTACCCGACGCCACAACCAAGCACGAGCCTGTCTCGGCTCGTGTACAAGAATGGGGGACGTTTTATAAAAAAAAATCTAGGTGGTAAAAAACACGTACACGCAAACACCATTCATTCGGTTTCCCCACCAACAGCATCGCGCGCGCCGCCGTCGCCACTGCTTTCGTGCGCATAAAATATTGTTGAGTGGCACGAGCTCGGGATATATTCCCCCCGTATAGTAAATAATAGTAACGATAAAAAAAAAAAATCCGTACAACGTTCGAAGCTGGTTTTGACTTGTAGATGCATTGACGTTAACGTACGTCCTTCTGGCTTCTGTATAATACGACATGTGTATAAAATTTGTTTTAATAACGCATGGCAATACTTCTTTTTTTTATAATTCTTCACATTTGATGTCAGTGTGTTAATAGTCGGAAAACAAATACTTCCTGTTTATTGAAACGGGTTTCCCGCAAAATAATTAATTGACCTTTATCTTTTACTCATATTTTTAAACATAACTCATTTGTACATATATGTAAAGACTTCCCTAATGCAGACCTACATACATATATCGAACAATTTTTTCGATAAAAATTATATAAATGTACTACAATCCTCGCTCTTCAAATAACAGACATATCTTAATAACTGTCAAAATTTCAGTGTCTGAGAGTGTCTAGCACTTAAATATTTCACTGTGTTATTAAATTATATGGGCGTGACAGTTTATTTCAAGTTTTATTTAACTATATCAATACGAACATACAATGGCCGAAATACAATTTTTACTTAATAAAAACAGTGAAAAAGTAACGAATATATTTGGGGGAGACCCTGTGTGTTAAATTTCATCCTAACGAACATATATACCCTTTGGCCTCCATTAGTTTATGTGGGGCTGAGACCCCTAAGACCTTAGTTGTATATTGTTTAGTAATAGCGTGCTACCAGCATAATGGTATTAATATAAAATAAAATAAAATTAACCTAAATTGCGGTATTGAGTCGAAAACGCATTTGTTAAAATTTTTATCAAACCTAAAACGATTATTGTCGACCACTCAAATTAAAAAAAATAAAAATACATTTTGAGTAAATTCATTTTTATAATATTATACAAGGAAGTCTTAGCTCTTATACATGAAAGGGATTATCGGTTGCGCATATTAAATGCTCGCACATATGTCCTTTCCTATACACATTTAGAATATGCACATCTGCCCGCGCTGGACACGGTATAACTGACGTCACGACCAGAAACCGTCGAACTCACCTGAATACATCGCGCAGTTCACATAACAACTATACGACCCTGGCCGAGAGATTTTTGGGTGCGAGTGTGTCGGTTTTTAAGGGTTGCGTAACGTTATGGGGTGGCAGATGGCCGATGAATATATGTATATATATATATACCCATTATATATATAAACGTATTCCTGGAAACCAGAAGTAATCCGACGCTGTTGCCAATTTTATTCACTCTTCCGGGTCCCCCTCAGTTCACGAAAAAGAACGAATATGCTCCCATATTCCCTGCATATATTTATATATTATGCTATAGCTAAATCAATCTACAAGCCATTTTTGTCGTCGCGGGTGCATAAAGAACTATAAAGAAGGGCAACTATTCGACCGCTTTGGTCTAGGGTATAAAACAACGAGTTGAAGCCAAAGCACGTTTATACTGTAAACGTGATGAAGTTATTATTACAAAGGGGCAACACATCAAAGGGCCTATACGAAACGTCATAATAATATATAGTAATTGACAGTGACGTGATAACGCGATTCGAGTTCATTTTCATTTATGGTATCAGACGGTTGCAGTTGTATCGTTGTAAGCTTATAATATATTTGAACTAAAAGGTATCTTGACAATACCTCATCGTTATATCTTATTGTTAAATCGTTTTTTTCATTTTACTTTGACGTATAAATGCCAAGAATATAATATTTTAAAACGAATTAAATGAACTAAACATAAAAAAAAACCTTTAGGAACTAAGATTAACGGTTAAACAACAATATTTGCAACAATAACTATAAATCTGTTATAGTATAAAATATTCTCCATTATTTAATTATACTTAATAGAAATTAACAAGTTGTTAATTTATAAAATTTCTGGATAACATTGTCGGAAATGTTTTAAACTGGGCGTATTACAGTATTGTCTAAATTGTTGAGACACAACGATAACGTTTTACGAATTCTTAACGTGACACCATTAGTCGTTCGACTTTTAAGTGATTATTAATTGATATATTTATAGTGCTTTGTACAAACATAATAAATAAACTATAATAATAAAATACTTTTATACAATCATTAGACGGCAGCCGATTATAATTATATTAAAAAGGTAGATACCAAATTCCAATACTCAAAAAAAAAAAAATTATTAAAAAAACACAAACAAACAATATCAGTTTTGATAAATTTAAATTAAGTCCGTTTTCCACAAGTTACCTACAAACGAATACTCGTCATGTATATCGCAGTGACAGATCACGTATATACGAACATTCAATGTTTTTTATTCGTTTTTGTAGGTATTTTGTTATTCACTATCTTTCTGTGAATTTTTGGAAAAAGTGTAACGAGTCTAAAAATATTATTTATTACCAAAAATAGCTGATATCCGTTGGTTCATATAGTAATGATGATCTATAGTTATCGTGTAAATTGACAATAATTTTGAGTATATTCGTATGTATTTTTAAATACGCTAGTCGTGAAAACAACTATAAGTACAAGTAATGTACAGAAATTTGAAATACATACTTAGAAAATCAGTGTACAGGTATAATAAATTGGCGCTAGATTCCTTATGCTTTTAGAAAATCAAAGTTCTGGTCGATGACAAAAGTTCATACGTGTCGAACGCACCGGCCCCCGTCTGCAGTATATTATCGATTACTCGCACGTATATTATATATATATACGAACAGAAGCGTGCGCGCGTGCGAAAGTAAAAACTAATTACGGATGATACCATAGCCGCGGCGGTGTTTTGAACCTTTTTATTTTTGATGATGGCCATCGTGAACCGTCCCTCATCGTATATAAAATATGTTTTCGTATTACGATACGACTACGACGACGATGCATCGAATAAAAATTAATTTCATCGCGAGGGATATACTCGGGCGCCAACCGGTCGGTCTTTGGGATTGGGATTCACGTAACATATATACATATATGTCTAGGGGTCTGGAGCAGATGGAATTCGGTGGTCATCGTCGCGTAGTTGGTCATCGCTTGGCAGGAGGCCGTTTGGCTGTCCCGTATACACTGTGATCCTTTCAGTAAAAATTCGTTATTTCGTCTGTGTTGCATAATATTATAATGATATGTATAGTATACGCTAAAGGTATAATATTTTTCAATAATAATAATTACCTTTTTATAATATGTATAGTGTATACGCAAACATTGTAGAGACCACCTTTATTTGCTAAAATTTTAGTATCGAATTTGTACTATTAACAATGACGACCTAGTACATATAGAATACGTAATTATATTACATCTCGTAGAAATGGTTTGGTTTTATAATTATTTAAATCTTAGATTTAATAGGATAAGTACAGAAGTGTCCTAATAAAATTATAAGCTGCGTATTTGAACCAATAATATGTTAGTTGCTACAAAAATAAATAATATAGTAAAGGTTTCGGAGTTTTGCAACAATACTTTCAAATATCAATAGACCATGTTTGGCTGATGTTAGGTTTATGAATATTTCTAAAATATATATCCTGTTGGGATTAAAAATTTAAGTTACAGGTTTTCAAAATAAATATATTACAGACAAACATGAATATTTCTAGAGCTGTATAATAATATAGTCTACACATTCCCATTTATACAAGCGCTCTGTATATACCAATTCCGTGCGCTGAGACTGTATTGCAATATGAGCACACGGCTAAACGAACACAGCGCAGAGAACTACTTTAACCCCTCGTGCGGGCGCACGTTAGCCCTTTAATTATTGCAACGGCCGTCGTAACTCGTATAAGGGACCATCGTCGAGGGATCGAGATTCAGACGGTTTCATATATATATATGTTATACTCGTTTCTTTGATTCACCGAATTTTTCGGCGTGTTATATATGATATATTATTGGGCATGTGCGTGTGTATTTCTGAATTAGAACCCGATCTCGCTGTTGTATAGGTGAAATAATGAAACATATCGCCTCGGTCCGAAATAATTACAAAACGATCCGTGACAAATTAGACGGATTACACATCACGCAAAAGTACCAATTAAACTATAGTTTTTTTGATTTTTACCGAAAAACTATTATTATGAGTTATAAGTTGTAACAAATTATAGTGATTTTTATAATATTTCTTGGAATATATATAATACACGATGAGTCAGTGAAACCTCCCCTAGCGACACTCCTCTAAGTTAGCGAACACCTCCAAGCAGTGGACTAAATTCCATTTAAAAGTTTCACTATTTCATATAATTGTATAGAGTTAAGTTTGTGTATATTTTAAGTTTAAACGTTTAAAGTATATATATAATAGGTACGACTCATACGAGTCACATAATTCCGATTTGATAATAGCTAATACCATTTTATATACTAATTTCACACTACTTTAATATTGTTATGTTTATACATACAATATAAAAAAAAAGTTCAACAAAATAATTAGTCTGTCGTCTATACAAACCTTCAGTGTGTAATGAGTTAAGAGTTTTAGAAGTGTTTGTAAGTTGTAACAAACAGTATTTTGTAAATTGTAATGACCATGAATAATATTAACTATACTAAGTATCTAATAACTACCTAAAATTAGTTAAATTTGTATGTATAAAATATATTTCATAAATAAAATCGTACATAGTGGAAGATTGTTACAATATTTTGAAACATATATTATTAAGTTATTTATTATTAATAATAATAATTATGAAATAAATTAAAAATAATATTACAGAAACACATATATAATTACGGGGACAAAAATGAAATACTCTGACGAACATATACTTAAAACGAAGAGTTTTAATAGTTTTATAATGGATGATGATGTACTGTATAATAGAAAACAAACTGTTGTTTGAAAGTTTTTAGTTTTTATAATATCGCATTTTTAATCTACATTCTACTGCAGACAGTATAATATATTATATTATCATTATACAGTGCGCCATTAAGATATATATTGTACACAACATCGAGTTCAATTCAAAATCACTGAACCAAACGCGATCATCCTTTAGACACACCGGGTTTCTGTTGAAAAAAAATTTGTTTTTTCTCGTCGTTCTGTTTTCGTACACGGCACATTGGCAATTACGAGTGTCGTTGTGCCGGCGCGACGCCGATTTGTTGGTGTCTATACGTCGTATACAAAAGCAGCCCGACAGACAACAATCTTGCCCGGCGCGCGGTATAGGTATATATATAGGTATAAACCCCACACGCAAACTCTGTATGTGTTCTGGACGTTTCAAAGGGGTTATAATGTACAATGTATAATGTATATCGCATATGTGTGTGTGTGTATGATATTATACATGTACGAGAAGAATCCATCACTACGAAAACAGGTGCGTTTCAGTATAAAAATAAACCTAACCTAATTTCGCGCGGCGACACCACTAGTAATATGTATGTACGTATATAATATGTACGCGGCTCGTAATGATACGACACACAAACACTCCGCCCAGGTCCTCCGGACAAAGGACTGAGCGTCTCCAAAAGCAACAAACACCGATGACATGTTATGATAGCGAACCCTTTTGTTGGTCTACAAACCGTGATTGACGGACGTATATCTCGTGTATAAGGTACCTACATACACTGCGTACATATTGTATACACGTGTATTATATATAATAGTAGGTATATAATATAAAGTGTAACGGGCACCATAATATGACGAGCACTGCTGCTGCACCGGCGAAGGAATTCAGAATCCCTTTATTTATTTTTTACGCGGATGAGTTTCCTATTATAGAAACGGGTAAGGCTCGTGCCGACGAGGAAAAGGGGTACCGCGATGATTGCTTATATATATATACGTGTGTGTATGCATTCATAAACCCCTTCGCACCCCGCGTACGTCTTCATTAAGCGCGTGTAAATAATAATAAAAAACCGGGTGTCTACCCTAAAAAAAAAAAAAATTAGTCGGGTTTAAACACCGTTTAATAAGTCATTATATGGGGCGCCTAAAGGGGTTGGGAAAAGGGTTCGACAGGTATTCAATTATTGTGTTAGTCTTGTATGATTTTTTTACTACTATATTGTATTCTATATGTGTAACGCAACCATTCAATACCCCTTTAAATGGATCTCGAAACATAAACGATCACACCGCGGTTTATCGACGACCTAGTGCTCTAGACTGAGCTCACTACTTGAAAAAAAAACCTGTTCCCCACAACCCGTTTTATTTTCTCCCTTTATTTTTGATGTTGTGTATGTTTTTCATCGATGTATCATGATGCATATTAACGTGACGTAACTTATGTGATAAAATATAAAAAAATAAAATGCGTATACCAATATTATTGACGTAGGACAAACTATGTCATCTACTTGCTTTGAATCCGAAATAAAAAATCCTACACGAAGTAAGTTTCGAAAATAACAAAAATCGTAGGAGTAGCGTTATTACGTGACATCGCATGGAGGCGTAACATTTTACACCTACAATTTTACAAACTTAATTTTGCACATCCGTAGATAAAAAGTTATTATGCTCGACACATCCACACCATATTATTATACTGCTAAGTAAAATATGAATATAAATAATTAGAAAGTCGTGAATATCATAATTTAACTAACCGACAATATCTTAAATATAATAGCTTACTAGTATTATTTAATATTAATTATATTAATTGTATTGAAATCTTAGAAATCAGAAATTATATTTTGAATTATATAAATATTTCAATACCAACCTACCATGCGCTAATTTCTTATATTGATTAAGTTTTATTAGTTACACAGTCTATGATCATACATAATAATTTTATTACCAATTATAAAACAAACTAATTACTGTATAATTATAATAGGTTCATGCATTTGTCATAACCACCCCCCCCCCCCCCAATATCGTAATTTATTTACTATTAAATTGTAAATTTTCGTGTCAATAATGTTTCCGTATAGCTTAAGTATAAATATATTGGAAAAAATGTTACAAAATCACGCCTACGTTTATAGTTGTAAAATCTTAACCGGAAACATATTTCTGCAGTAACTTCCTAGTTCTTGCTCACAACTTCCGGGCACAAATTCGCACCGCCAATGATGAGAGAGGGTCATAAAATGGCGTGGACAATTTTTGCCATTGCCCCTTCTTTGAAACCCTCACTGCACAAGGTCAAGTGCAACGTTGCCTTTGTTTCTTCCACCGAACGACTTTGCACACACGCGCCTGCATCGTGAATCATCTAATGCCGTTAACTCCTTGCTCCCCCCGCATACATCATACATACATACATACATACAGCGCCCACATGCACACGCACACCCCTTCATCATTCTTGGCCCCCATTGTTTAATATCTGACGGTTGGCCTCAGCCAAAAATACGGGCAACATGGAAGCTGTGCGGAGCGACGGACTACTGTGTGGGGTGTAGACCTAGGGAATACGCGACCCAGTGCGGGGGCGGTGGGAGGAATAGAGCTGCAAAGGGAATAGAACTCGCGTGTGTGTATATATATATATATATGTTTGTGTGTATAGGGGTGATGGAAACGGGGAAAAAGTCCATCGTTTCATCAGTTAAAAGGGTTCTCGAGACGAGGTGGCGGCGGGGCGAGGGTGGAATTCTCGCTAATGAAGGGCCGGCGGCGTTTGCACCCCTTTCGCGTCCGTCGACCAATGAGCAATCCGCTTAGCAATCAATATTCAACCCCAGCCGGACGCTGCCATCATGAATCTTCCCCGCTACTATATATATTACACTCTCCTAGTTTCCCTCCCCTTATACACACTCGTACTTACACGCGTATCGTGACCACTATACAAACGTGTGTGTATATATATATATGTGTGTGTGTGTATGTACAGGCTATGTTACTAATCACTACGAACACTTTAATTAACCCGAGCACGCATTCAGTATGTGTGTGTGTGAGAGAGAGTTTCGGTGCCGTGAGGATTAAACTAGCTATATAAAACTCTCTGGGACGGATTTTATATATATTATGTACACACGTAGTGAACATCGATGTGTATACAATTCGAGAATCAAAAGTACTTATATATGTCTCCGTAGCAGATGTTGTACATTTATTCAATATTGGGTCAAACTCGTTGTCAGGTCAACCAGTGAACAATTTGTTGACAATCAAAATAAAAAAATATATATAATAACCAAGTACTTTCCCGCCCGGAAATATATTCGCGAAAAAAAATTTAAAAAGTATATAATAATACATATATTATATGCATGTTGATTATTGCCAACAATTTTTTTCAACGTTTAAAAAAAATACTGTCCGTAGGGGACTACTCTCTAAGTTTCTATGTCTCTTTCTCTCTCGCTCTTTCACTGCATGAGGGAAATCCGACATTTTGTGAATAACAATGATTGTATGTAAATCTGGCTTAATTTTTAAGGACCAGCTGCTTTCATTGTGCTAAAATGAAAAAAAAAAAAGGCGTGATCTAGATCCAGATTGTGTATGGTTTTTTTTTCCTTATACTTTCTTATGCAATGGCAACAGACCGTTCGAGTGTGACGGACATTTTTGTGAATAATAATAATAATAAGGTATTCGCAAAACGGGTATCCTTATATGTGCAGTATTCATTGTTAGGGTAAAAAGGGATGTATGAATCGATTCTTGGTATATTTTTCCAATCAGATGAACAATATTTACTTCAAAATAAAAATATTTAAGAGGTAAAAAAACACATTTTTTAACCCAATGCAGTTGGTTTTCCATTCTTTTTTTTCAAGCTGTTTTTACTTAGATTATCGCAATATGCAAGCATTGTAAACACATAATCCCACCCAATGAGGGTTTTGAATACGTATCCAATAGATGGTATAATAAATTATCAATTGTTCGTTTTACAATATTCAATTTTTTCAACTCCTTAGTTTAACTTTTTAAGTGTATATAAATTATAAATATAATATATTTTAAACTTTTAGGCCACATTCATAATATACATAATACATATTGTATATGTCATTTTATGTCATATACAATATTATTATAAGTAACATTGTTTTATTTATTGAATGTTTATTCTTCAAAAATCGTTGTTAGTTAAAATATATTATTTTTTGTTTTTAAATTTTAACGAGTATAATGTATAAAATAATTGAAAAGTTTTTCTGAATATTAACTTTTATAATTTTTTTTTAAAAAATTGTGATTTAAGATATTTCTTACCGGCCTATTTATTTTGTATAGTAGTTTTAAATGAATACATTGTTATTTCCTGTCCATAGACTATTAATGTGTTGAATTGTGAATAGCAGCCCTTATTTGATTTGTATAAATCAAATGAACTGGAATTAATATTTAAAACGATTCCCAGCACAAATTTGACTGTTAGCTTTTGAGGGTAACAAATCATAACTATTTGACCCTCTTGTATAATTGACTTATTGTTATAACCTTTTTCTTGTGAAAATAATATGTTCATAAAAAAATATAATATGTATAGGTACATTTCACTTTTTTTCATTAATTATATAAGTTAAGGACATATTTTATCTTAAACCCTTTTATATCTTGTAGATTACTTATATTTTCTATTGGTTATTTTATGTTAATAAATACAATTTACCTCATAAAATTATATTATTTATAGAAAATTAATAAATATTTATAATTATCAAAGTATGGATATTGTATTACTTTTCTTTTAAAATTTAAAATTTGTTTACATTCATTTAGATCTTAATCTATAATAATATTTTCAAATAATATGCCACATATTACTGTATTATCTATGTTTGTTGATGCCAATTTTATAACTCATAAAATACTAATGCGCAATACATTTTTTTTAACACTAAAGCATTTCCATCATCGCATTATCTGTGTCAAAACAACGTTTTTTCTAGACAATCCTTTTGTACCTGCTCCCCTAGTTTTTTCAGGGTAGTCATTGTTAAAGTGTTATAAACGTCCTTCCAGTCGATAAACCCTACCACAAGTTCTTTTTTAAAAATCGATCATGCCAACAAACTTAATGAACTAAGCGATGTATATTTATAATAATAGCTAATTTATAATTATATACTTGATTTACATCGAGTGTTCTTGAGTACCTAAACCCTAAACATCTAGTAGGTATAACCTATAACACAAAAAAAATGTTGTATTTCATTACAAGGCTTCTGAAAACAAATAATGTATTATTACAAGTGAAAATTAAAGACGATTAAAAAAAAAAATACACTCCAAAACGTTTTTATAAAATTGTCTATACTGCACATGTTCACATGTCTATTGTATATGTATTACACATTATATATATATAGGCATACATTATAGCAATTACTTAACGTGGTATATTAAACATTTTAATGACTTCATTAGAGTATAAAATTAGAGGACACGCATGCACGCTGCAACAATTCGTTAAGATAATAGTGTCCATCGTATGTATACATTGTAAACACAAGCTACAGAAAGATGCTACCTATTAACAGATTAAAACCCAGTCAAAGAATATTACTTTCACGCGTAATAAATATAATTTCAAACAATTGCTTTTCTCTTGCACGCGTACGACACTAAGACGCTTAACGATCGTTGATAATTTAATAAATAATAATAACGTTAAATTGACGATTTCGCACCTGATCCATGTGATTACCATTATAAAACAAATAAGAAGCAAGTGCTAATTAATGGCGAGTCACTATACGGTTGTATACTGCGCATGTACGTAGATATATATAAACAAATGAATGTCATAGGTGAGAGGTATTAAAGGCTTAGTATTCGCCTAAACAACTTTAAAATCCTCTTGGTAATATTTCAGTATAAGAAATTAAAATATGTACAAATTAAAGTATTTAAATAATTTGTTTATGGTACAGCATAGGCCACAGGGAGAAAAAAAATTAATATATTATTCACACTTCTGTATATTTTGGTATTCGGTCAAAATATTTAAACCAAAATAATTTTTACCTCAGACAATTTTACATCAATATTAAGTTATAAGTTAAAAATAATAATAATGGTAATACAAACAAAGCCCACTAAGTTCAGGTCATGATGCATACAATGTATCACAATGTATTACATGTCATGTGTAATAATAATTATATATAACCAAGGCTTAAATGCTTAGAACAATGATAACTATTTATGCAATCTATACATTTTATAAGAAATTGATATATTTAAAATCTATTCCGATACAAAATATATGTTTTATGATAATGAATATAAGCTTTTTTTTATTTCATATTATTGTTATTTTTTTCCGTATATTTTGGAACAACTTATTTCAAAATGTAGTAAGAATAATATAGTATCATTAAAAATGCAATAACTCAATAAAATTAATTTAATATGAATCTATATTAATCACTAACATCAGAAAATTTAGATATTAATTGTGAAAATTACTAAAAAATTCAGCTGACAAGATAAAAATAGCGTAGCGAAAATCATTGGTCATCTGACCACCGTCCTTCGTAGATCAAAAATAGTAGTAGAAAAATAAATTAAAATATCTCTGCATGAAATTCAATTATGTTAATAGGAATATTTCCAATTTACTAAATGTCATTGTTAATGTTAGATAATGTAATCGATTGACTATAACAACATTTCAAAATGTCTGTACCGTATTTAAATTATTATTATAAGTATTTATAAAATATTTAAATTTTAAATATAAAAACGATTTTCTGAATTTAGATATTTTGACCTAGAATTGTATATTTTATACAATGAATATAATTATTATCTACCAATAATTGTATGTTAACCATAAAATAAACAATAACAAGTATATCTTTGTTACGTATCATGCTTGTCTTTAATATTATATTTAAATATTAATATACAGCCTACTGTAAACGTATTTTGTATTTTTAGATTATTAAATATAAATATAAACAACCTAATCAATTCCGAAGTATTCGAGTACCTATACCTATATTTTATTTTGCGTTAAAAATATTTTTATAAATTCCAGCGGTTAGTTTCTATAATACGCACTTGGCTGAATTCAAATCTCTCAAATTTGAAGCAGTATTTGTATCTATGACGTATTACTATATATATATATATATATATATATAATGTATTATAATATAGCTCAATAGCTGCATACCTGAAGCAATAATCGATGCTTTTTTCTACGAAATCCGGGGGTGGCGCACGACAATACGAGACATCATATTTATTTATCCGAGGAAACCGCAAAACCCGCACCCACTCTCGTTTTCTTGCCGCCGTCGCGTAATATAATAATATAATACACGCTGAAAAGAAATCGAAACGGCCGGTTCGTACCTTACATATATTTGTGTAATAATAATAAAAATAATATATAACCCGCGAAGACTGCATCAGCAAGCGTCGCTGCTGTTTACCCGAAAGACCCGCTGCAGGTGCTGTGTCCGTTGCATAATGTTGAAAGGACGAATCGATATTTTCTTCTTTATTTATATATATTTTTTTTCGATCCTTTATCGCGCTTAGGTACCCATCAGAATATTATATATAATAATATGTGCATATACGCACTGGGTAGTAGCGGGTACGCGACACGAGGAAGTTGTTTTTGCGCAAAAACCTCGTGTATATAAATGCGCGCCCCCGAACACATGTCAATCACCCGATATATCCGCACAGTTCTCACGCAATCAAGATCGGTCGCGTTGTCGTCCGCTCGTATACCTACTATACCTATATGTGTATTATGTATACTGTACCCGGAAACCTAAGTATAATATAATATTATAATATAGTGGACCGCTGCCGCCGCCACATCCGCACCCTACATAGCAGGTATTATGTAACTATACCGCCTATATACATATGCACTATATTATTCGTATGCTCGAGAGCCGGCTGATCTCGAAAATCACTTTCCCATATTATTAATAAATAATATTTATTATAATATGTTTCCAAAATATGCACGTTTTTTTCTTCGCCCCACATAGGTACATGCGCGTGCAGGCACCGGACACGAGAGTTTTTTCCGGGCGCGGCGTGTTAGGCGCAATTTGTATATCCTATACACGACCTATCGTATAAAAAAGAAAAAAATTAATTCACACACCCGGGGGGTATACCTCAGAAATACATACATATTTGGGGCACGTTAATACACTCCTTTGTAACAATTTTTTTTCATTACTATTATTTACATATGTGAAACATTTTTTTTCAATCCGTCTATTATTATAATAAACACTCGTATAATAGTTGTGCGCTCTCGAAACGCTTCAAATTGACACGTATTCTTGTTTAAACTGTCAATTCTCCCTTTCGATGCAAATACTTTCTTATATGCACGTATGGATATTGAGTATATGGCTAAACCATAAAATATAAATCGCCAGTGTTGGTATTTGTCTTGTAGGCATGAATACATTCTTTACTCTGTGTTCATAAAACAGGCACATGAAATAAAAATAAATATATTATTATTATGCATATTTTTGTATTTAAATGTTTTAAAACTAAATACCTACGATTTTTTATTTATTGTAAAATTATTTAAGAATAATATAAATACATTAGGTACTTCGAGTATACCTAGGTATATTTTAAAAATATAAATTAATTTAAAAACTATCGATTACTTTACCTCAGAAACATACATTATTTTGAATTGTACATAACAAAATATATATGTATTCTTATATTTTATCTGTTTATCATATTGAACAGGAATATTTCATTCAACATTTTTCAGAACTTTTAAAAATTAGAATACTGTAAAGTTAAGGTACACGGTAACGATACACATATACAGTATACTAAACCACATAGTAAATATTGCTGATTTTCAAAAACCCTTATAACTAGGTGGTTTTTTATCATTAATTATTAAATTCATCATTTATGAATAATTTGCATCGTCAGCAAAATCCATAGCCGAAAATAAAATTTTTGTTTATAAGCACTAATTTTAATTTCACGTTAATGTTCAGTAAAACTATAAATCTTAATTTCGTCAAAAAAACTTTCTAATTAAGATAAGCAGCTATAAAAGAGAGTTTGAGTCATCATAAATGATTTCGATGAATTAACAATGATTAATTAAAAATAATAATTTATCAGTAAGCACTGTGGACGCGTGCTGTGGATACTTATATCATAAAAAATAAAATATAAAACTTTCAACCAAAGTATGTTGGCTATCGTTGATTGATTAAAGTGGAAAGTCATTGGCGGGAATGACAGAATGGAAAATTTGCCGGGTGAAAAAAAGGGAAAAAGTACGTTGAAAGCAAAACCTTTATTATTTGCCCTCGTTAGAAGAAAGTGGTAGGGGCAACCGAGTCCGATTCAATTATTTATACTTTGTTATTATGCATTGGGTAAAAAGGGGTTTTTTGTCGCGGAAAAAAAAGATGGCGTCCGGTCCCGAATTTACATTTTTATGAATAATTCTTTTGACAAAAAAAAACCCCGAAAAGGGGAAAAAAACGGTGTTTATATGCAAAGGGTCCCCACAAAAACGCAGCTGCTTTGATTTTTTTCGCACACCCCATTATTCAAAGATGTCCAGCCGGTCGCCCGATTCCCGAATTCGAATGAAAATTAACATTGAATGACACAATGTTTAAATAATACATTTATATAAACGTTTGTATCGATAAATTTATATATACATATATAAATGTTGTACAAACACATTCGTAATACTTTGACGGGAAACGATTCAAGTAATAATAATTAAAACGGTAAAAAGCGTTCAAACTGAATACGTAATAAGTTTTTTTTTTAATTACAACGTCGTTGTAATAATGACCGTCTATTGTAATGAGTTTTCTTTTACTCTGAAACCGCAGCCCCTGTTTATTATACAGAACGATTTACAATTTATTCAACGTAATACTATTATCAAACTTTTCCATTCGCAATATTCGTACCGATATCTAATAGCTATATAATTAGTGTATAATTTACGAACTAGTAGTATATTATATTTTTACCTATATGTATAATGTATATCGTATATTATTTAAATATTACAATATTACCTATAGCATTAAATGCTAATAGACTGATTAGATATATAAAATACTTGATTATAATAAACTATATATTATGTACCTACAATATAAAACTGCACATATAACACAATACAATTCAGAAAACTTAACCTAAACTTTATTTTACAGATGAAATGAAACAATATTTAAATTTAAACAGATGTTTATTAAATTGTATTAAAATATTAAAAAAAAAAAAAATTGCCCAGAAAAAAATTCAATTATTTTCTGCGACTTTAATAATTAGGTACACTACTATACAATATTTGTGTCTATATACACTGACTGTAAGTTGAGCCACTATTTATATTTGATACCTATGTATTACACATTTACGTATTTTCTATGTCCCCGAAAAATATCTGGTCAAGCTAGGGCTATTTGTATTTTGTATATTTTTAAAACCGACTGCGACTGAAGAAAAAAATTTTGTTTTTCGTTTTACTAATGCTACAAAAATTATACAATTAATATACATATAAATATTTTAAACTCCGTAAAAATGCAAAAAACACGTCAATAATATTTAGACGCATTTAGTACGGTAAACGAAAATAGGAAACGGCGATCGGATACAAACACGGTACGGCGCCGCCTTATGCAAATATACACCTTATTACTCACTTGCCCGTCTAAGGTCACAGTATATGATCGTTTATTGACCTAGGTCATACAGTATTATCATACATGTATACAATGTTGTCATTTAACGTTGGGTTCATGTACTATGTAGTTGGTATTTTACTTCACTCTTTTACGGGTACGTATATTAATATTATATAATATTAATAATATTATAAACCGTTAGCTTAATGATGAGTCAATATTCAATAACAATAAATATAGATTACCATTATAAAATTATTACAAACAAAAACATAACTAGGTTAATATAACTTATTAGACGTATAATTAAATCTAAAATAATTATATTAATAAGCTGACAGTATATACGAGCTCCTATTACTATTAACTTATTACTTAATATTAATTATAATTTTCCATATAATATTGTATCTTCACAAAGTTTCTAACGACCAGTAGTTGCTTTGTACTTTAAAAATATTTTATCTACTTAAAACAATCCATTAGCTACATAATATACTCTATAGTTTGTATAAATTATAAAATAATACTTGAAACGACCGATTTCGGCAATATTATTATAATTACTAGAGTATAAAAATAATAAGGTTATTATCATTTAAATGCGTATAATATAGTACATTCAGTTTAAATATTTTATATTGATACTATTTATATCTACATTGTTGGAAATAATTTCATATTTTCTTATAGTTTATACGATAATAATAATATTGTATTCATTAGTAATTTATACATTAAAATGACTACTCTAATAATCGTTTAAATTTTATTTAAATTTAACGTTGTTGATAACTGTTTAATATAACATACAATTGTATTATGTTAAGTGATCGAGCTCAAAATCATGGGTCCATGGGTTCCATAATAAATAATACAACAATGTTTTGGTTGGAGGACAAGGTCCAGAGACGACCATCATCAGTTGGTTTTATTATTATTTTTTTTTACTCTATTATAACATTATATAATTGTAAATTGTAGTTTTAACTTCCTTGGAAGCTATTAACCGCCCTACAAACCATTTGCATTGTTTACATCATCCCTTGCGAAAGTGATGGGTTTTACTTGGAATAACAAGGTAGATGTTTTATTACAAATATTGTTGTACCGGTTTCTCTTTTTTTTTTATATTAATAAATACATACATATCTAAAAACGGCTATTCGGGTAAATAGTTCTTTAGGTTTAAATGAACCTTAAGGTTACCTAACTGTACAATGATGAAATAAAAATGTATAACGAAGGTTTGTATCCAGCGTATACGTGACGCGACGTAAACCACCCGTTGCTTACTTTTTGGTGTGTATAAAAACGTGATTTAATTGTTTGTTATTTTCACCGAAACCCCAAAAACTCTGTGGCTGGACATGGTTAGAAACGCTCCATGAAATGTCATGATTTATAGCGTCTCTCTTTTTTTTCTCATATTATCATGTATAATGGTAATCGAAATTGCAATACACTGCCATTTTCATTTGACATTTTACTGAATGGGGTATATATTTGACTCGAGTCGGTAGGAGAATGAATCCATTCACGAAACCCAAATTCCGTTGTATACTTACTATATTATTAAGAACCATTGGATCAACAAAAATTTGTAACACGTGCAGACATACGATTTTACTCTTCTAAATATTCATTTCAGATCTTTGATATTAAGTATTAACTATCATTTATCAATTAAAATGTTCTTTTTTTTGCTAGAAAGTTTTTTTTATACATTTGCACGATTAACTGACATTTGAACCAGTATCTAAGTATTTCAAGTATCTAATAGATCACAACACAAAAAGTTAACTTGCGACATACCTACTTATTGGTTTTTTCTATTTATTTTTTAAAATAAAAGTAAATAATAATGATTAATGAGTATGTTATAAAATGAACTATGCTAGAGTTCCTAGGAACATAATGATAAAATAAGTGGTTACGTCATTATACATAGTTTAACATTTAACACACTTTAATGTATCATTATAAATATTTTACACGATATAAATAATAAGGTCAACATATTGGTTATAAGGAAAAAACCATGGCTAAAAAGCTTCGGTAAAATAGACATTTTTTTCCAGTATTTTAATTTACATCACTAATTATATCGTTACACGTATAACAATAATTACTTTTATTGAAGTTAAAATATTAATCGTATAATAGTTTTTAAATAGCAAAATAGTAAAATACTTCAAACTAACCCAAGGGAATTTTCTCAGACAATTTCAACAAATGTCATAGATCTATTAAAAAATACTTTATATTTTACAAAAAAAAAAAAACAAAAAAAAAATATACTAAAATTAATTGAATTTATGCCTTATACACTTAAGATTATTTGTACAACAGAGTAATTTATTTTCAACATAAAATAGTTTGAAAGTGTTCTAATTATTTTAAAATCTCTTAATATATATATTTTTTTAATAAAAAGCCAGTGATTAAAGTTTCAGTATCATCTATATTTAAAAATGTACCTACGTCTAAAGTTTTATACATAGTGCAGCCTATATTCTACACTAAAATATAACATTATTTAATAAACATTGTCATCCATTACCTATACTATTTTTTTATTTATTACAAATTATAATTTATAACTTTTGGGTTCCAAAATCACAATCACTAAAGAATTATTAATGTTATTAGTTTAATCAACGAAACTCAATACAATTTATTTGTATAGATAATAAAGAAATTTTTTTTCGTGATTTGTACATACAATAACATACAACAGTACAACACGTTACTTGTACACACATGATAAGTATAAATTACATAATATGTTCATATGGTACATTTTGTTTATGATTTTTTTCGAAACACATTGGGGGTATACTGTAATACTGTATAGTAGGTACTAATAATATACAGACCATAGAATATAATAATATTTTTAATTAGTAATTACTAATTATCCAAGTTTCACTGTATAGAGTGTAGATGCTGTAACTATTGACCATGATGCCTTTAATGAACTAACAATTCTAATAATTTGCAAGTCTCAGAGGAAAACAATTCATTTTATATGTATGTGTGTGTAAGTGTGAAAATGTTGAAGGCAAAAAAACAATCACCTCGTTTGTTTAAACAGATACTTATACAGAGACTCGAGGGGTAAACAGACAAAATCTAGATAAACAATAATATAATATAATCGTGTAAAAACTACACGACCTAGTCACCAGAGTACATGGATGTAGCAGGTCCGTGACCTATCTGACTATCCCTCTGACCCAAGAGATAAGAGTTATCTTAGACAAATACAATATAATATTGTTATTGAGTGTAACAGCAGCTGCTGTGCAGAGTTGTTTCGTTTGTCGATAATGTTTTGATGTTGCTTATACGAGATCTGGCTGCCAGGCCCACACAACCGTCTAATAATAATATAATATATTATGACAATCTCGTTTCTGACCAGCCATGCTGTAATAATAATTATAAACAATTTAAATACCGTATTATAATAAACTAAATACTCGCATGTATAATGCTTATCGTGCATAATAATAGTAATAATAATAATAATATGGACTATTCTATCGGTATTAGAACTTTTAATATGAAGGTATAATTGTATAAAGGATAAAATTATTGATTCTAGACCAAACTATCCAAAGGTAAACCACAACCAATTTAAAAATATATAGAAAAATATTTTTTTTAATATTTTTAATTATTAATGGTATTTATCCTATAACAATAAATAATAATCGAAACAAGGAACAGACATTTTAAAATGCCGTTCTAGTCAATATTAAAGAATACCTTTTTAAACTTTTCTAATAAAATTGAAACATATTTATATTGAGCTAGATTTTAAATGCATACACTAATTCTTACAAGTATAATATATGGATTGTATAAAATTTCAAACCCTGGAGTAGTTACCATTACACACGTTATAGGCATAAAATATGTGAGCAGAACTTAGTGAGTTAATATTATATTATAATAATAATTATTTTTTAACCTATTATTCAAGTTAATGCCGATGTAAAATAATTATTATAGGAAAAAATTATTTTGGTTTAAGTATTTTTGTCCGTCATAGATATTTGACCTTTAGATATTTTGATCGAAAGTTACCAATATACTACTATTATAGATTTTCATAATTATAATATTATTATGCAGAAGGTATAATATCAAGACGCCAAGACGGTCAGCACACAAATAACTTAATAAGATTATTATGAATAATAATTTATTATAATATTATTGTCATGACACCTATATAGTTCTTGAACTACGTGATACACCCAAAGATCGAAATAGATAGAATAATCGATTGATAAAATAGGAATAGTTTGTATACCATACGTCCATACACCCTAATAACTCACCGGACGTATATACTTATATAGTTATTTAATATTCATAAGAAGTAAGAACATGGGTACATATACTTATGTAAAACGTCGAAATAATTATTATAAGTACCTATAACGTATCGTTATCGGGCTATCTTGTTCATTATCATTTATCACTAAACGGCTATTCTATAAAGTCTATATGAGTGCATAATAAATAATAAACGATTACCCGCGACTGCATGTGATTACGAGACTGAAAACGATAGAAATATTGTAAATATTACTAGATTATGCTCGAACTAACAAATTTGAATTTACATGTTATTAGGTTCATTACAAATGATTTTTTTTGTATAAGGTTCATAAATGTACTTCATATCACTTAACAAATCAAATTCAAAAGATTTTAGTTTTTAGAGCAAATACTTTTTTTTTATTATATTTAATTCTAACCTAGCATAGTTTTTAGTGAATAATATTAAAAATTGATTCTAAAATGTTGATTACTTTTATCGTATGTTTGGTGATCAATACAATTATTTTTAATAATAATAATATATGAAGATTAAGAACTCAAATACTCAATAATGACATTAATTTGATATTTCAATGAACGTATCATGAACTCAAGTCTCAAGACCAACAAAACATTTATAGATACAGCAGTATTATTTTTTTTTATTATCATGGAAATGTAAAAGTTTTACGTAGGTACGCCGTAAGCCACGCGCCATTATGGTCAATTACTTTGTTAGAATAAGGTACAACTACGCGACTTTAGTTACAAAAATGTAAAATAATATTTGTTAACCGCTCTCTTTCATGGCGTGTGATTACTGTCGACAATATGGCGATTAACAACTCTAATCATTATATGTGTACCTATAGTACGACCTACACACGGTCAAACGATATGAAAGTTTATAATCGCTTACAATAATGGTCTGGATATAAAAATATGAAACTATATATCACAATACATAAAAGTACACTTATGAGTCAATTTAAACGTTTTTATATTATATTGGTTCTCTTCTATTATATTTATTTTATGTACCTATAATGCATCGTCATTGTTGTTGTGTGTAGTCCTTTAAAGCAGTAAACAACGTAATGCGTATAAATATATTTATATAGTATATAATATTATATTATACATAGAATGCACTCTACAATGTTTAATATATAATAATGGTTTAAATTGCAATTGCCTTGGGTTAGGCAGGTAATTAAAATGTTTTGTTTTTTGTTATTCTCCGATTGGAATCAATATATACCTGTAAATAGTAATTTATACTACTGAACACGTACAAATATAATAATACTAGGAACACAAAATTTGTAGAAAAAAATAAAAAATAATCAAGAACTTTAGACTCATTTATAGTATAAAATATAATAGTTTTTATACGAAACCATAATATTATATACGTGTGCTGGTATATAATATTGTTTACACAACGTTACCGATATTATTATTATGACGCAAACGCCCAACACCCGTTGTCATGTCTATAAAAACGAACCGTATTGCGTGTGTATCTGTTTTCCTTTTTACACGGCCAAAGAGATCATTTTTTTTTATTATTATTAACACAAAGCAACGATGACTCTTCTTGTGGTACGTTGTGTGGTCTCGATTTATATTCTTTCGTAAACACGGTCATATGAAATTGGCAACGACCTTTTTTTTTACCTACTTCTTTCCTTGAGTTTTCACTTACTTCCTGCGGAGATGGCTTAGGTAATGAACCATTGGGATTAGATATTTCGTATATAAAACGTCATCTCACAAAAAATAAAAACCAATAACAAGAATAACCATTACGATTTACAGTTATATTCCTTTTGTTCGCAAAATTCTACGTTTCAACTTAATTGTGCAACAAATAATAGTGAATCGATTTTTTAACCCATATCAATGTATTTCGGACATTGATAAATAGAAAAAATATACCTAAACCTATAAAAACATTACGAAAGAATAATTGTTGTCCGCAGAATATTTATCAAATATTTACGAGCAAAATTTATATATAACATCTTAAATGTTTTTCTTTTTAATATTTAACCACCTAAATAATTTAAACACTGAAAAATTAAAAAAAAAATTATTTATTAAATTCAATTGCATTTTCAGACTTCAGTCAATAATATATTTTTATCTTTTGTTGTTGTTAACTACCTATATATTACATAATCTAAGACATTATAAATTACCTATAATTATTGTTATTTTGGTAATATAGATTACGATTAACCAAAATAAGTTAAGTACCCATCAGTTATATAGTCCATAAATAATTATTGTAATTTGTAATAACTAATAAATAATAATTATCGTATTATATAAATTTACCGAGAACAAGAGATATCATTTAAATCGATTCAGGATATCCTCCAAGACCCAAGAATATTTTATGAATCTATGAATCACAATTATTAACATTTAAATAATTTCCATTAAACTATAAGTTAGTACACAATTCTAAACATAATAATATATCTACTGACTATAAATTATAATATTGTATTATACGCCAATACGCTACCTTATAACTGCACGGCTTAATGTATTCGGTACATTCACATAATCCATGTTAGCGTTTTAATTAGTAACTATATAGGTGCTTTTTAGTCAACGAGTTTCATTATAGGTTTATTTACTAATTTACTATACCAATACGACAGTTGACAATTATACATGAATAGCATTAGTTTGGTATTTATAAAAAAAGAAAACATTTCGTTACAGTGATTATATTTTTATATATTATTAAATTAAGATGTCAAATGTATTTTGTCGATTTTACAATGTGCTCGGTTTCTAAGAGTCGTTTCCGGTCGTTCTAGACGACACTTGTCAGACGCGTTTTCGATTTTTTTTTTTTTACATTAGTATTTATCTTATAAGGTTACCTAAGGTATAGTGCGATACCTAAGTAAATTTTTGTTAAAGACGCATATTATTTGCTACCCAATAATGGTGTTTATTCCAAAACATTCCTTTCGTTCCTAAAGAACCCGCTATTTCTATACCATAATATAGTAATTTAGGCTATAGAGTATAGACCAATAAATTAACTACCTACACAAAGTAGATGTCGAACAGTTGTAGTTTGGGTTATTATTATAACGAAGAGAATGGTGTTTCATACTTTTATTTAACAGCATTATTAATATGGTCAGTATGGATAGAAATTTAAACTGGTATTCTTACAGTTTTTAAAATACATATTATTTAGGTATATATAATATGTACACGTGCAGTACTACAATATACCTTAGCAGTGATTGAGTATTAAGCACGTGCAAAGTATCGATACCGATAAAGGGCTTTACTAACATTTCGAAATTCGAAATAAAAAAAAACCAAATTTCCATTTCCTTGATCTCTTAAATATAATAATATATAGATCCTAGAGGGCAAGGCGACGAGGGTCAAGATATACACGGCCCTGTACAGACTTGGACGTTTATATAGACCTGTATGATTTCCTAACATTTTTTTGCAATAATATAATGTAGAAATCTTTCTTTTCTGTGTTACAATGTGTAGACCGGTAAACCATAATTTATTACTTGGCATGCGAGTTTAACGCGATTGACGATCGATGTATTCGTGTAAATGCACATTTTAGTGCATTTTGCACTTGACCTCGGTGTATTAAAAATACAAGTAATTACGGTGTAAAACAATATTTTACACGGGCCAAATTTTTCCACGTAGAATGATGAAGTACATGTTGTCACAGTTACACCTAAGTGGCAAAGTACCTATTTATCCTATTAGTGCATCCACTAAACGTATCTATACATAGCTAGTCGGCATGTATGCAATACGCACACATCTCATGCACACCTGTTGAAAAACAATGTAAACAGCAGCCGAAAAAAACCGCTGAACTTTACGAGGAGTTCGACGTAAGAGATAATTAATATTATACATAGTTCATTATTCCTTATTAGTACAGTATCGTAAAATAACCACCGCCGACACGACGCGACGACGTACGGCGGCGGCGGCGGTAATCAACAGCAATCGGCCGTTGCCGCCGACCGTCCGTTCCGTACTTCCACCCCATTTGCGGGAGTCCGGCGGTGGTGGGAACGAATTAGGCGGGGCCACCGGACCCCTCGCGCCCGCCCGCCCACCGTCGGACGAGCCGCGATCCGCCGAGCCGGTTTCCGAAAATCCGGCAAAAATAATAATATTATCGCAGTGCCATCCGTACCCGTCGGCCGTGCGCACATTTCTTTCTCCGCTACCGTCGTGAAGAAAAAAAAAAACACTTGAGAAAAATATAACCTTTAAACGCCGCAGTGGTCGTTATCGTCGTCGTCGTCGTCGTCGTTCGTCTACTCCCGTCGAGAGGGAATATAAATTGATCACACGCCGCGCCACGCCGGCCGAACTTTGACTTGCACAGTTGCACTGCTTGCACTCCGCTCGCACTGTCTTTCGTTCCGCCGATCGTCGTCCCGCGACTCGCCGGTCCCGCGCGCACCGGCGTATTTTATTTCGATAAACGATTTAAATATTACGCGATATTTTATCGTATATTATTATTATTATTTACTTAATATTATCATTATCACTGTTATTATTATTATAATCGTCATAGTAATAAAATCGTACGTATAATATTATTAATACTATACGATAGTGTGTCGGGTTTTCTACGAACCGTTTTTGACGCACATTTACATGGTGTCCTATGAAAGTCCGATGGCGCACGTATTGGGGACCAACAACCTCGACTCGGCTGAGCCTTTCAAGTCCGACCTCGAAGATAATATGGACCTGAAGGGTATTTATCATTATATTACAATATCATGTCGTCATTAATTTATTCTAGTTCCGTAGTGTAATAATTACTAATTACTATGGTATAATATTAAACCTATCGTCGTTGCGATTTCGATCGAACGTAATTCGGTTGAGTTGTATACTTGGTAGATGATGTATACCTAATTGTTCGTATTAAACGTTTTACGTTAAAATCGTCTAGCCGATTATACGAAATATTGTTTCTTGTGATCCATAGGTCCGGCGACAAGGTTAACATGGTATAAATATTGTATTGTTTACGTTATTGATAAGGCTCAACGACCTGAAAACAATTATATCACAAAAAGGGTTTGCTTAATTTTTTCCGACTAAAAATATTTTCGAAAAACCCAAAAGTATATTATTATCATTATTTATCGGATGCTCCAGAGTCTAGACAGACACCATTAATATTTTAGTCGTTACGTAACAGCTTTTAAACTTTGACATGCAATTAATAAATCAATGGACAGTTTTTGTTTTGTATTACACCACAAATCAATTAAACAAATATTTAATAATTTCCGTCTAAAAATCGTATTTACACGGTAATAAATTTTACTTTTAATATATTACTACAAAAGTTCTAGTTTTTTATATTTGATTTCGCTGCTTATCAATTACAATGACTATTATTAAATGTGTATGTACTAGTTCTTTTATCCGTGAAAATAATTATATTAAGTGTTGTTTATAGTTAATTATTATATTATTTATACACAACATACAACTCGAATATATTCAACGGTAAAAATAATTAAATTTCTATGTGTTATGTAATAACTAATGTGTGACTATTAACCTATTAAGTAATAAACTAATAAATTATACTAATGGTAAATTAAATATTAAACGCATGTAACGTTTCTCAATAAAATCTGTGTTGACCTAGGTATGTATGTAAATATGCTCCTTATAACCTAACCAAGATAAAAGAATTTCGAAATAATATTTATAACACGGTAGTTTAAAAATTATATTATTAGATAATCATTAATCGTTTATTAATGTAATAAAAAATGTAATAATTGATTAATAATTATTACATTTCTCGAGAAACTAATTTGAATTAATAAAACATAATATAGTAATCGCTACTCATGAGTGTTTTACAGAATATATTGGTTAATATATAATAGGTATAAAAAAATAGTATAATATAATAATATATTAATTTACGTTTATTATCCATAATAATATCTTTAATCAAAGAAATACATTATTGAATTATTGCACTGATAATTATTAATGTTTGTATCCGAATAATACATAAATAGTAATTTTAAATTATCAAGTCTTTTTAATCCCATTGTATATTAAACCGTTATTGAATAAATTATTGTTTTTACCTATGTATTATGCAATTATTTAAAGAAAGGGTCAATATTTAAATAGGTAAATGACCGCTTGTTCGTGAAAATACTACTATCTTTGGTAAACAATAACAATATTATTTTTCTATTTATTATATTCACGGAAATTATGAATTTAATCTACTACGGTAAATATTAATTAATTACCTCTAGGTAGGTACTAATATTGGAATTAAAAATATTGTATTATGTCGTAAACTGTGTTGTGTGGGTACCTATAATAGTAATCACGTAATATAACTCGAGTTTCGTTCTTTATAATTTTAAACCATAAAATATAACACTATGGTTTGGAAAATCAATTAATTAATTAAATTCTATTTGGATGCCCATGTACATTGAAATGATGATATTATTGTATCACATTCAACTATTTTTATCCGATTTTCTTCGACCATCGCTTTAATAATAAACGATCGATAGTTTTTTACATTTTTTTTTTAGCTCATTTCATCGGGTGTGTTTTTAATTCGTATAGCCGTAATAGGATAAGTTGATTTGTTTAAAACGTTTACCACCCTGCAATTAGTTGTTGATAATCAAAAATAAATCGTGTCCATCGTAATTGTTATTACGATGGGCACCGTATAACGATATCGTCTGCAGCAGTATGAATAATTTGTCCGTTTCGTTTTGTTAGCAGTGAACGTAAAAGACTATTGGGTCCATTTCGCGCTGAACGCACTTCTAGACCGATTCAACATCACTAAAGTGCCGAGAACCGAAGAAGAAGTGCGCACGGTGTTCCTCGAGTGCAACAATCTCCTGCAGTACGAACTCACCCAGCAGCAGCTGCGGGGCATCACCGCGTCCACGGACAACGTCCTCATGCAGGTCGTACACCAAGTGTTCGACCTACACCCCGAATGGCTGGACCAGCGGAACAACAATCAACCGCCGGCAATCGTGGCGGCGCCGGCCAGCAGCGGCGGCGGCGGCGGCGGCGACGACGAGACGTCGTCGGTGGCGTCTTCCGCCTCGTCGTCCAACCCGCCGTCGTCGTCGCGCCCGCGCCAAACGCGGCCGTTCAAGTGCAACTCATGCGGCAAAGAGTTCGGCTACAAGCACGTGCTGCAGAACCACGAACGCACGCACACCGGCGAAAAGCCGTTCGTGTGTTCGGTGTGTAACAAGTGTTTCACCCGGGACCATCATCTCAAGACGCACGTCAGGCTGCACACCGGCGAAAAGCCGTTCTGGTGTCCGCACTGCAATAGGTTTTTCGTGCAGGTGGCCAACTTGCGCAGACACCTCAAGACCCACACCGGCGAGACCACCTACCCGTGCGAGTACTGTGTCGCGTTTTTCGAGACGGCCGCCGAGCTGAAGGAACACAAACGACAGCACAAGGAGAACAACAAGCCCCGCGGCGTGGTGAAAAAGCGTTGCCGCGTGGCCGCCGCCGTCGCGCAACCGGCCGCCGAGCCGTCCACTCCGGTGCCGTCGTGGACGCCGGCCACGCACGGTTCGCCGTCACAGTCTCCTCCGCTGCCGTCCGCGCCCGCCAGCAATTGCTGGAATTCGCCGCCGCCCCAACCCGCGGTGTACGCGCAGAAAAATCAACCGCGAGCCGCCGTCACGTCGCCCACGGGCGGCCCGTCCATCGAACCGTTTCATTATCTACAGTTCATCGCCCGGTTCCAATCGCCCGAACGGACCGGCGAACCTTTCGTCAAGTTCGAGTCGCCCGAACAGACCGAGCCCGAAGACCTTTCCGTCAAATCCGACAACAAAATGATCGTCGACGTTGCCATGGATCTCACGTGTAAATAGCTTTTATTATATTTTATACTATAAACATTTCAGGAAAATAATGAAAAGGAAAAAAAACAATCAAATAAAAATAATATACAACCATACATATTATTATATACAATATGTTTATTTTATGTCCGACGTAAAAAATTACCATTTTGAATTAAAATTTACAATTATTAATGTTTTATTATTTTTTTTTTTTTTTTGTGAATATGTAGTCATGTCACTTAGTCATAAGCTCAATTTTTTCTCATTAATATCGAAATTTTTTTTAAATAATAATAATTTGTTTTTTTTTTTTTTTTGACGTTAATCAAAATGATTGTGCAATACATATTATTATATATAAAACATGTACAGTTATTACCTTTAAGTTATAATCGATGCTATAAAATATATGTATAACATTTTTATTCAGAATTTGAATACCACTAAGTTGTTCCCTAACTTTTTTTTATTATAAATAGGCAAACAATTTGAGTTGGTGCTAGTTGTATTATTTATGATAATAAAGGAAACGAAGGGCCGCTTAGTCTGGATGTGAAATTTGTATGTACATAAAATTTGTCTGCCATTCGTAAATATAAAAAAAAACAAATGTAATCAATACATTAAATACTATTACTCAATATTTTTGTTTTAACTTTCGTGACATTCCCATTTCGTTATTCGTATGTAAAGTACAAGTGCGTATGTGATATTATATTTGTTTTTATATTTATTATTTTTTGTCAATTTTTTTTTACTCCTGTAACAATATTATAATGTATTAATATAATTTATATATATATATAATATTATTTATTCGTTTACCTATCATAATATTAACATGTTGTACAAATTATTGTAAAATTAAGACTGAATTTTGTGAAGGATAACATTGGAAACAAATGTTGGCTCATTAAGTAATTATTTTATTATTTATTAATAATATAGCCAGTTGGTATTTGTTTTGTTTCCCATTCTCTCTTTTAACTGTTGTAAAATATTTCAACATATTTTTTTCTTTATAACATACAACTATTAGAAAAATGAATTTTTGAAATTGGAGGATTATTTACTCATTATTATTAATTATACTTTTACTGTCAACATTATTGGATTGTCATTAATCATTGTGCCATTTATAAACTTATTATTTAGGTATATTATATTGTTAAAGCATTTTGAGTTATGGTCTGAATAAATGTGCTCAAGTCTTTAAAAAAAATGTATCACTGTTTTGAATTTGTGTTTACCTTCCAATCGGCCTATACACCTATTCCTGTAACTGCGGTGAAATTCTCGAATTTCTTCGTTTGTTTGCTGTTCTTATTTTTTTTATGTATATATATATATAAATCTGCCGTTATATCAGCATTAGATATAGAGGCATGTGTGTTTCCTTTTGAAGGCCCTTGTTCTTTTTTTTTTTCATTTTAATGGAAAATGGAGAGAAATCTCACAAAAATGGGTTAATGCGTTGCGAAAAAATAATGAAAAATAAAAAAATAATACTTGAGGGTTCAAACAAACCTAATAAAACCCCTCGTAAAGAACGGTTTCTTTGCCAAATTAATAATAAAAAAAAGAAGAAAAAGAATCCCGTTATGTTGGGGTTGTTTGCGAGAGGAGTAGATGACCTTTTCACAGCAGGTACAAATGTATACCGACCGAGAATTGGTTGTATAAAATATGAGCACGAGTATTCAATAAAAAAGTTTAAATTGTTTTTTTTTTTTAATAATTCATCAAAATAATTAATACAACATTTTTTAAATTAATTTTTATTATAATAATTATTACGTATTAGGTCAACGAAATTGCGTCTTTATTTGTGTGTACCGAGTGAACAATTTATTGCATTATTGCGCGTGTATTAGTGTGGAAAAATTATTTACTACTATAATTTTTCACTAATAGATTCTCATTGACGTTGTAATGTTATTTGATTATTAAACATATCAAATGTATCAAAACTATGAAGTTTTATCTCATTATTGTTCTCATTTTCTTATATTCAAATTCTTATCATTAATATAATTATTAATTAAATAATTAAATATATAAAATGTGATAACACAGATTATTCATGCAATTATTATATAACGTACATAGATTTATGATTGGGAGCATGTTCAAGTTTCAAAAATGCCTTTGTTTCTGCTAGAAAACAATAAAAAATTCTTTAAAATATATTTTAAAGAAAATTTATTTTTTCTTAAAATATATCTTAATTTCGTAAAAATGTTAAAACTAATGAAAGGAAACACGTGAAGACATTGCACTATGTGCGTCTCGATTGCACAACGTAAAATCACGAATACAGAAATTCAATATTTAAAAAAAATTTTAATTCATATAAAAAATAAACTAACATCAATTAATAAATTTCATTGAAATATATAGGTATACTGTGTACAATCAATTATTGTGAGCTATTAATTTTTTTTTCTTATGCGATGTCACGTTTAATAATTTTCTTTCATAAAACATAAATCGATTGGATAAATGACCAATCGATGAATCAATTAAAATGACGAATATGAGAAAATACGTTGCATTAAAATTAAAAACTTAATAAAACCATAATTTCTAAGGGCACTTAGGAGTTTGCAGATGTAATAGGTATACCTAAATAAGTATCTATATATTTAGTATATTATACATAATAAGTATCCAATATATATTCAACCATTATGCTTTAGCCGGTATCAAAAATTGATTCACTTTTGATTTGAACAGTTATGAATCTTAAATTATGAGTATTTAGAATATTCATCTACTTAGAGTTTAAAACAATTTATATCAATATAACTAATCAAAGCCTCCTTCAAAGTAGATACTCTAAAAGCTTAAAAAGTGTTATAAAATAAATTAAATATTACAACATTTTAATAAATGATAATAATATATTAATATTCATATTAAAAAAATTATTTATAAATTTATCATGTTCATCGTTTCATCGTTAAACAACTTACCTACCTAAAGGAATTAATATTTATAAAAAAAAGTTGTTAAGTATAAAAAGCGTGAATAAAATACAAATGCACACTCTAGCATCTTAAAAATAACACCTCCGGTTGTATAATATATATATATCAAATCGATTTCTACAGTTATTGTGGCTTTTATATGGACAACGACAATAATCTGCAGTGTAAAAGGTTTTTTTTTCAATTGCAATTTCTACTTAAGCGACGAAAGTGTCAAGTCGCTAGTCGATACGACCTAAACTCAACGGCCTTACAACTATATGGTACATACAAATATAATTTATTATTATACATAAGGGAAACTGGTGATTCAGTCTAGACACATCCTACGGCAGAACTACACGCGTGGTCCTCATGCCGGCCACGCATTCATAGCGAAACGGAAAAATAAAAAACGCCCACGCTGCCACATCGTAATGGAAAACATCTCTGCCGGAAAGCTATATCTTGAGCACCATAAGAAAATACAATACCCGCCAATACAATGTCATCCGGCTCCACGTTTTATCCCAGGTAAGCTAAAATTCGAATTATAAGAACTATAAAAAATATTTTACTCTCGACTACTTTTTAGTAACGAGTAATTACCATAAAATAGTTGAAAATGTGCTGCAGTTTTCTCTTAAGTACCTACTTGTTTATAACTTATTTTTTACACAGTACACTTTAACTTAACCATCATGAACAATACAAAATAATAATATTTTACAGGGAAAAGAATACTGTGTAATTGATTTTGTATAGGTATCTTTAAAGTTGAATTTTTCAGGTCCGGTGTGAAATAAAATTGAGTTCAGATACCTCGTGAGTTGTAATGTAGTTTATTATATTCGTCTCTGTATTGAAGCCAAACAAACAACTAAACATGAAGGTAGAATACAGCTTTTTATATATTCTTCCTTAAATATAACATCTATCTTAAAGATAAAATTTCAAAATATTTCAACTTAACGCATTATGTAGATTCTTCAGTTTAAAAAATAATTTGGTTTATAGAGGCGTCAAATTTTTAGACCTCAGCAGTAAATGCATGCATGCACTCAAAATACAAATCTGGAAAATTAAACTTAAATGTAAATAACAATCGATATACTACAAAGTTTTGCGCGGCGACTTTAATGCGATATTTATTCGTATAGGTATATGTGTAATATTCAATATATATATTTATTAAAATAATATAACGCGCAATTATTGGTAATTTAATGGTTCATTGATAAAGTCTCGTCGTTAAACAAAATCGAATATTTATTACGTACGATCTATAAACGCGCGTCACAATACAATTATTTTATTCCGGGTTTATTTTGAACCAAATGAGAAGTTTAAAACGCAATATATTTTGCGGTTCGCGTGTATATAAAAAAAGGGTGCCTATCCTATAATGTATACCTAGTGAGCCAAAAATGAAAAACGGCTGAAAAATGATTGTGACCGACGTTTCCGCATATACGTATAAATATATATATTATCGGTCGCGCGTGTCCCTTCTTTTATACGCACACGCGCGCACACACACAGGTATATATAATAATATTATACGTAGGGAAACGGCGTAATCTCCTAAATGATTTGTAACCATTTCACGACTGAGGAAACTCCGACGGTGCCGACGTACTATATGCAGTGGTGACACGTTATGCGCTAAAAAATAATAAAAAAAACTAGGTATTCACTCGTATAGTGGCAATCCTTTGTTGCGGATTAACCGGAGTTAATCAACCCCTTTATATCGTTTTGGGGAATAGAGCGGATAGCGAATAGCGAATTTTTTTTTTTGTTAAAACCCGTTTCCTGAAATGTGAAATGCATTGTGATCCGCGAGGTGGGCACACGACAATTGAAAGAGTAATAAAGGGGTTTTATCAACAAAAATTCTATATTTTTTTCTATTCCCAACCAGGAAACGTATAATGTCTGTTGTCTCTGATGGCTCTGAAGTGGGCCATGTGCTGAATTGTTTCCCCCGCCCCGGGAAACGAGACCTCGGGGTAAAAAGGTGGGTGGTATAGCGAAACTGGTGTAAAAAAATATATAAAAAAAAAACTAACTGTACATATAAAACGAGAACCCGTTTTTTCCGATGAAAACATTTTTATTTTTTTTTTACGCGCATATACAATTCCAAAAATAATATAGACGGACCGCCGTGCCGCCGCCGCTGCTATACTTCGAAGGCTAAATAGGGTTTAGTTTTTTTTTTTTTTTGTTAAAATTCATAACCGATAATAACATATATATATGTATGTACGAGTATGGGTTATGTTTTATGTATACTATATTTGGACAGTTGCTTTTTTCGACGAACAAAGGAAAGACCTCGATACGAATACTGTTAATTCTTATCGAATGTACTTCAAAATGTTTATTCGACCATATTATTGTCAAACCATCTTATATAATATATTATTATATACGATTCAAGTTTTGCAATAAAACAAAACATACAATAGACACATGTACAATAAGGGTAACGTATGTATAGCCTAATACATAATATATATATAATAAACATATAAACTATAATAAATGTATATACGATAATACTGTAATAATATTTTGTGTACTTACTCCGCATTGTATGCCTATACAACAATATTATGAACATCAATCGACGTACTCTGCGACATCACTTTGTCCATGGGCGGCACATTTCAGGGTGATGGCAAGACGAGACAAATGCTTCCGCCTCTTTGAAAAATAATATTATGATAACCTATAACTTGATGAACGTTTGTCATAAAATAATGAACTTGTACATGTAGGATAGTTTCATTCGGGATACCAACACAAATAACAGTATTAAGCTTGGCGAAAGACGCGAAGACATTGTAATTCTAATGTTTACCGTTATCAAAACGATAAATACCTATATAGATCATATTTTATTCACTGCTTCTTAAAACACATTTAGTTTTATGTATAACGACAATAATATTCATTATACCTGTAGCATAATGCGGTATATTTAAATGTAAGTAAATATTATGTTAAAATAGCGTTCAATTTTTACTTAGCTCAAACGTATAGAATATTTTCTCATTCCCTCCTGCTGCAGTAATTACATTTTTGGTACCAATGTACTCGTCGTGTAAATGTCTCTATTAGATATTTGTTGATCTAAGTATATACTCTAATAATTATATTGTACACTATCGTACACGTATAATATGTTCGTGTGGTTATTTGTTTTATTTTTTTTTCGCGTAGAAATGTATGGGCGAGCTGGATCTTTATAATAATATTGTTAGTGAAGTCATAATTATAGCAGTGAACGGAAACGAATAAAATTACAATTGATTAACAGAGTAGTAATAATAATATATACCTATATATATACGAGTGTGGCGTTAATCGACTGGACGCGACCGTCTGTGGTCGAACTGTTTGGAGTTTATATAATATGTGTGTTATACACGGTGAGTACGTATAAAAAAAATACGCTATACATATATATATATACGTCGCTGCCACCACCGTCGCATGCTTTAAGAGCTTACCCCTCGACAACTGGCCTGTGGGTGCATAAACGATGCGCCTCTCCCCACACAACCATCGCTGTAGACGAGTGTTTCATATATCATATATATATATACGTATATAATAATGTATAAGGTATACCGCACGTCTGTACATTATTATTATTATTATGTCGAGCGGTGCAGTATATATATATAATTGTATACTTTGTTTCATTCATCGTCATCGTCAATCGTTATAGGTGTACGCATATTATATTTTCATACATACATATTATGCCACTATGGCGGTTTTGCTATTGTTAAAAAGTTTTTACAACCGTAACACAAATATAATATAATATTGTTATTGTACGACAAAACACTCGTATGAAAAACAAAAGCACACATTAAATTCTATAAAAGTATAATACTCGCCTATACCGCTACCGTTTATAACAGGTGGCTGTCATCGTTCAATAATACGTTTATGTTATAAAACGTCTTCAATCATAATAAATGGTAATTTAACTATTCCTCGAGGCAGTAAATGCGATGGCGTGTATATTATATAGGCCGCGGTATCTCAAATATATAAATCAAAAGAATTCTGTCATTTACGTAGTCATTCGGCCAATTGAGTATGATGATTTGGTTAGAAAATCAAATACGATATATACGTGTGAATTTGTTTTTTATTTTTTTTTTCAACACCTATCCGTCGTGCACTTCGATGGACCATCCGCAGTTCTGTCAATATACATTTGTGTGTATAGTGGATACTCGCCCAAAATAGCAGCTTACCTAAATAGTAGGTACATTTATATATTGCACTCATCATCTAATATATATAAAGTATGATTGATTTTACGTGATATATATAGTACGAATGATAATCTAAAGCGATTTGACGAAAAAAGAGTATAATGGACATCGCAGAAACATCTATTGACTCGCACAAATAGTTATATACCAGAAGTCTACCTAACATGTTTATATAAAACTAATTACTAAAACTCCATCGGGCGAACGTATAGTTTTTTGATCGCGTGTGTGCCACGCCATACGTTTATCAAAGAGCCCCCCATTGTTCATAAATTACCGTTTAAATTTCCGTACTTTTTTTTCGTACAGTCGGAAAGAAAAAGACAATAATTATAAATTACAAGGGAAAAAAAGAGGGTTATATATAAAAACAACAGTAGTTATCGATCGCATAATTTTTTTTTAGCTACATTTGGGTCCGGTCACCCTTTTTTTCCTCTCTCTCGCTCTCTCTCTCGGGCAGGCTTCACCCACACACTGCCTATCACCACCCTCACGAACGCGGTTTTTAGACTCCTCGGCGTGTACAGAGGCGCACAAGGCCGTGTGTAAAAAAAAAATAATAATAATAATAATAAAAGAGAGTGAGAGGGAAAGCGAAAAAAGAGAAGAAAATATAAAAGGGTGAATCCACCGACGTTACTATAGTAACAGCTCGCGGAAGGACACACACAATCGCGCGGAAATTACGAACTTTTCTTATTAAACAAACGACCGGGAGAGAGAATACGAGGAGTAGTAACAACCAAGCAGCAGCAGCAGAGTCGACGCGCGACGAAGATCCGTGATGATGAGGTGGGAAAGTGGGTGCGGGAAAAGAGAAGTAAAAAAAAAAAACGAAAAACGAAAAACTTCCACTCTTTATTGATCTGTTGTTTTTTAAACACCACGGATTCCGGGCAACGGTTTTCTTATTATTATTATTATTATTATGTCGTCGAAGAGAGTGAACGCTACTGATTGCCCTGCAGGCTGCTGTTGCTGCAAGACTCGTTCGTCTCGTCTGCTTTGAGGTCAGGCTCGATAGCTATTTCCTTTATAATATTCACGCGCACGCAGATCATCGAATTAATATTGCATTTATAAATTAAAAATACATTAAAATATAATTATGTAAGTAGATATGTAAGTCGCCACTATAGAGTCTCCATTTTTGGCGAGCTGTATATTATGCACCTGCACGCGCTATAAATCGATTAATCGTTTATATTCGTACACCGAGATGCTGGTGAACATAATGTAATATAATGATAAAATGAGAGCTTCCCTAGAGCTCTTATTAAAAAAGAATTCGGTTTTTGGTAGTTGGTTAGATCCAATCACCTCGTATAATACTTTTTTTTCATGAATTATAATACTTTATAGTTAGACTTATTTAATATTCGGATACAAAAATAAATATTTTGCTTTGCCTGTAGTATAAAATATACGTCACTCACAATACCATCATCCGTATTCTACGGGAATTGTAAAGTCAATCCAATCGGTACAGCATATAGTTATTTTCCGCCGCGATATCTCCATATATTATACTCGTACACAGTGCGGTGGCTACCGATTACGCGTGATGTAGACTGTAAAAAATATTATAATAGAGCAACGTTTTTTAAATAGAGAGCCTTCTCTGTATAAGAAATATATTGTATGGGCCTTTTTAACTTTTGGGCATAATAAAAAATATTCACCATAGATACACCCTAACAATAGGTACAACTATAGAATCGGTTTCGTATAATCGTGTTGATAAGCGTATAGTAAAAGATTAATAAACTAGATTGGGTAATATGTATGCGTATATACCTACTATATTAAGTACATATTATCGTAGTAATTAGTCGTACCACGATAAAAAAAAAATATTGTTACAGCATGTATTTTTGATGTTAACAATTTAAGCAAATTACTCAAAGGATTTTATAAAATCGTTATAAAAATTTAAAAAAATGATTTAAAACATACCAAGCAATTATTTATGTCATTCGTATCAACGTAATTGCTTATAAATTACGATATATAGTTTAATAAATAATATATTATTAATTAATTTTATTAATGTAAAGTTTATTTTAAAAAAGTATGCATGATAAAATTAATGTTATAACTTTAAATTTCAATTCCATATACCTGGTTGTATTGTAATCTTTAATAAATTTAAGTAGATTTAAAAAAATATTGGGATACACGATTTTCTTAAACTAATCGAGAATTGCACAGAATTATCAGTCCATTGCTTATGGAAAATTTGAATTACCTACTCTTAAAAAAAAATGTGTTTTGCTTGTAGGTACTATCATTAATCATCTTTCAAAACATCTGGACGTTTTAAATAGGAAGTTTCTTTTTGAATCCCAGCAATATTGTCATTTTTGAAAATCTTTATACACTTACTTCAATTACAGAAGTGATGATGACTCGCATAAATACAAAATATATTGATTGATGATTTATTAATATTATTTGTGTTGCAACGCCAGCGCGCCCGTAAGTCATCTTTTACACTCCAAACGGCAAAGCTGATTCTTTAGATTAACAATGCAGGACGCAGGTAAACTATATATTCGCTTTGCCATTATGTTTGGAATACATTTTGTGTTGAATGTATTAAACATAATACCTATAACACGTGAAGAAAACGATAATCATTATTTTCCGTTAATACATACATATTTTTATTTTTAGAACTAAGCGCAACACATAACTGAGTCATAACATATGTATATAATATTATGAAAACAGAAAGTTATATATAAGCTGTTAAAAAAAATGTGTTAAATTTAAACTATTAATGCTGTTTCAGTTACTGGTCAATAACTTATGTGCGAACTAATATTTTAGGAGAAACATTTATATTATTATGCAGACTTCCGTTGAAGTTAATTTGATGATGCTGGGCTAAGTGTACACAAGATATATCAATGATAATTTGTTTTCATACAAGACAGTATATACCTACCTATATTGTTCAATATAATATAGCTACCAACAATTTTAATTTAATACTGAAATTTGTAACTTTGAACCATATAATATAGTTAAGCAATTACATGCAATTGCTATGTGTATTATACTATTATTTTTTAAGATTTTGTTTTTTAAATATTTTATGTTGATTGTTGGTTATGCTACAGGTAAGGTAATATTTATATCAGTTCTATCCTATAGTAAAATACCATATAGATTGAATATATATTTGTATCTTAAATGTGTACACTATTGTAAACAATAATAGGTATTTATACACATTATACATCTATAAAGGTATTCAAGTTTCCCATACTCAACACTCAACTTAGACATACTTTATTACATATATATTACTATAAACTTTATTCCGATACTTATTTTTATAATACTACACCTCTATATTAGATTAATAACTGTACACATACAAGTAATATAATAATACATATATCAATTTTCCGAGAATTTATTGCTGTTGTGTGTAACAATAATATAATGCACATAACTGCATTTTGGCATAAAAATATCCTACCCTCGTATACATATGACATTATGACATATGTCTGTATAGTTTATACTATACACATAGACACAAACCACAGCATAATATTGTTATGATGATTTCTGTTTTCACAACAAAATGCATGTTACAATAAAATATAAATATTACAATAAAAGTAAAAAAAAATAAATAAAATAATAATACACTATATTATAATATATATTATGTATATATACTCGGCTATGTGCAATCTGGCTCAATATGATGGTTTATGTCGTTTATAAAACATGACGTTATACATATCAAATAAAAAATAAAAACTTCCCTCTTCCACTGTAGATTTATGATGTATATATAATATTATAATATATACCCTATATACACCGCGGCTATACCCTTTGCTCAAATGTTTTCGCATATTTGCAACAATTTTTACAAAACATTTGAAAAGTGAAATTTAAATAATCAGTTTTTTCTCGTGGAATATAGCTGCATAATAATTTATAATATTATATAACAGCGGGGTTTGCCGAGGATAAGATTGATAAATTATAAATACTCAGAAACGTAGAACACTATAATCTGGAGTCTAAAACGTCTTCAATCATTGTTGCGCGCGTGGATTCTGTATCATTTTATGAAATTAAGCATGTATATATGATTCAATCGCTCATTCCGGTGTATCAAACCCACACGAGAAAAACCAACTATATAATATATATACACATCATTTACGCGTATTATATTTCGCTATACAGATATACGCGTGTTTAAAGATTCGGCTGGACGAATTTGTTTATCCGGTCGTGATTCCCACAAATTCTGCAACGCATATTATATCACATAATATTTTGTATTATGTCGATATTATTAATTCGCGGATGTATGTATTTATACATATTTATCTACCGTCGCACGTGTAAGCACGAACATCCGCTGCAGTTTCATAATATACGCGTGTAGGTATATATGCTATTATAAACACACGCGCGGCGGTAATCAATTATATAATAATATACGCATATACACATATATATATACTCGATGTTGTACTTATCGTTATAAGGTACAAGGTACATAATAAAAATATATAAAAGCGTGTATTGTATTACTACATGTATATACTTATTCATAAGTACTATATATATTAAGTGTACCTAATTCACAAAACACACACACACACACACGCCGCGCACGCGTGTACGCATAGTTTTTTACATTTTTTAAGCGACCCAAAGACACGCCCAACACATCATCTCTTTCTATCGGTTCTATCGTATCGTCTTGGTGCCTCGGCACCGGTAGCTTTCGGGTCACGCCTTCTTCGGCGCACGCGCAACCGGTTCGCGTAATGCTGCGAGACGTATTTGTTACTACAACAGTAAATTATACTACCTATATATACGGTGGTAAACCGTACACGCACGTAATAAATAACACGAGTACAAGTAGGCAAACATATACAGTGATAATATTATCGTAATAATAGGTATACCGCATCGGCAGAGTCCACGTGGGGGAACCAGTTGCTGAGGCAACACAAACCCCTTCGCGGGGCGCACGAGACAATATAATAACGAGCTCGTGCTCGTCGCACGCGTATTTTTTAACAACGCACACAACATTTATGTATATATATATATATATACGCCGACGACGTGTGCGCCGACGTCTCCTCTACCCTCGTCTCACCCTCCTTCGCATATCTGCCGCACTCTTTCGCGCGAAGCTAATGTGTATGCGTGCCAGTGTGTGTGTGTGTGTGTGTACGGGGGTGAAACGGAGGAGAGCATTGTAAAAAACGTATAAAAAAAAAAAAGCGAAGGGGCTACGCGCGTAATAACAGTGTTAAAAATAAGAAACAACACCTGGAGCACCCTCGAACCCTTCTCTGTGCGTGTGTGTGTGTGTGTGATGCGTATAGTGTATATTATATTCACAATAAGAGATAAAAAAAAAAAAGTACGCACGCGGAAAAAAAAGTGCCCGTTATTTTATTATTTTTTTACGGGCTACCTGAGTGCAATTGCGGACCTGTGCGTATGCGTATATACCTATGACGTGAAGTATAATACCGCTATATATACCGCGGTGGTAAGCGCGGGCGCCGATCAACCAGGAAATGCCTAGGGGCTGAAAGGCTTTCAAAAATATTACAACGAAATGTGCTCAGCATATATATAGGTATACATAATAGTATAATGCACCCATATACAGTCATATGAAAAGTATATACTTATAAGTTATAGTGCTATACGCAATGTGTAATCGTTTTTAAATATATATATATATACAGGTGTTATCTTAAAAAAAATTAGTATATATAATAATAACCATTGATAGTGCTGAGCATAAAATAACAAATATTATTTATTTAAAAGTATATTTGTGAATAATATGTTCGTAGAATTAGCAGCTAAATATATAGGTATATTTGTACTATAATAATCGATTATCTGCTGCAGTAGACGATATTCCATATACAATAAAAATAAAACAGCCCTAATAAGTGAATTTTGACAAAACTGCATACTGTTTGACGATTTTGAAGATTATAAAATGTCTGTATAATATTGGTGCACGAGTAAAAAATTTACATATTATTGTTTATTTTCTGATGCAGCTCCCCTTAAGTGAACTGTTTTTTATGACATTTATCAAACATAGCGAATATCTACAATTGTATGGAATGTTTGTATTACGTGCAATAATATGACCTATAAAAAAATATATAATAAATGCAAGTAAACTTGTGAGTGACAAATCATTAAATATATATTGTTATCGTACGATAACACTATTAACTAATCTAATCAATATATAATACATACATAACTATACATGATACGAGTACATCTTACAAAGATACAATATATTTTTATACTCATTAATACAGTCACATAAACGTACTAATTTGATTTTACGTAAAATGTTATAATAAACTATATTATATAATATATTTTGCAATGATACACAAATATTTTAGATTTAGACTTATATTTTTTCTTTGAACACCCTTTTGTGATTATTATTTTATGAAGAAAAAAATCTCTTTTATATTAAATATATTATACTTTTCTTGAAAAAGTGTGGTTAAAGATTATTGCTAATAATTTAACTTATTATTAGTTATAACTTATAACAGATTGACGGCTTATTAATTGGTTTATTGGTTATATGTACATAATTAAAAATATCATTAAATTAAAATCTAAAATTCACAGAAATTCATAATTAATATTTTAATGAAGAATGTCATTTCATTTTAAGTAAAAATACTTAGGTGTTTAATAAAATTATTATTTTGATTTTATTTTAACCTAATTTTGATTCAACATTTTTGGTAACTTAGAAAATTAATTACATAATATTTTTATATATGTATTTTTACTTTTACATTTATAATAGTATAATTTGAATAAATAAATAATAAATTTGGATTTAATGAATGGTAGCTCGGAGAAGTTTAAGCGTATAAGAACTTCGAAATCGTTAAGTTCTGTTGTAGCCCTCGAGGTGCTTTAGTATATATACAAAGTGGGTGTGCCGATTAAAATTGTGCTACCATGGTTTTTTCGTTTCCTTTTTTCTTTTTTTTTCCATCCAAACAACAGAGATATATTTTATTAAAAACTCTCCCTCTTCGTGATTTATAACCCGTTGGAAAATTCCGGTACAGCAAACCGTCTATTTCCCCGCCTTGGCTCAGCTCACTTTAATTAGCCATTCTCTTTTGGAAAGCCTGAGGGTGCAGTAAAAAATGTAAGAAAGTTCTGGCAGCAAAAGCGGTAAAAAAAAGGCTTCTATACCCATAGCTGCCGAAAAAAATAAAAAAAATAAAGACGAAAGAGAAAGAGACGGAGAGAGAAAGGATAACTTCCCCGAGGGTCGTTGTGTATGCAAAGCATCGTCAGAGGGGTGGTTTTTCCTTCAACCCTCTCGGGTGGCTAAATTAATTTTCAGTGCTGAAACAAAAAAAAAAAGCCCCATTGCTAATGGAACTCGCTGTTATATAGATGAGGAGGCGGGCGAGTGAGCGTGGTATAGAGGGATGACGAGCACTGCTGCAGTATCTCTGGGTGCTTTTATTATTCATCGTGTATTTTTTTCTGCTTTTTTTATCCAACATTAAAGTGTATTTCTTCAATATTCATAAAAAGCTACGTTATAATTAAGTCAAAAAAAAAACCAATGTAAGTTATTTACAAACCAACTAATGTCATAAGCAGATAAAATATTGAAATCAATTTATACCTTTTATATTATATTATATTATATTATTATAAACATGAAATCCTTGTTATTTTAATATATATATAAATATTAAAATAAATAATTATTGTAATTATAACCATAAAATATACTCCAAGAGTGTTTATTTTGTATTACTCAAGTAGTACCTAATTTTATATAGTTAATCACGTTTTCACTGTAAATTATTTAGTGGATTAATTTTTGATAATTTTAATCAGTAGTTTTTCAAGTATGCTTTAATTTTTATTTAGATTTATCAACATAGGTATAAAAAAAAATATCTGATTAACAATTTACTGAGAAAAAAAGTGATTTTCATTTAAAAATAAATAATTTGTATCACTACAGGACACTCCTGATGGCGTACAAACCTATAGAATTGAAAGTAATGTCCTTAAGTATACTTAAAAATTCTAAAATCCAAAATTAATGGAATAATTTCCACATCATTGATAAGTCGGTTTAAGATAAACGGTGTTGTCGACGGTCATTTTATACACGTCCTCTTTAACGTTCGATTTTTAATGAAACAGATCGCCATCATTGGTGAATATGTCAAGCGGATCGTTCAGCGTGTGACTGTACCTATATATATATATATATTTGCTAGCTTCATTGCACTTCCGGTCCGCGTCACCCATATACCAACTTGTCAAGGTGATGGTTTCTCAACGTAAGACACACATTAGCGATCAATTATGTATATTGTTCACACGTTTCTCATACTAGAAGTCTAGAACACTTTTAAAGCCTTAAACCGTTATTTACAGTTTATTATGTATTATGATTCAATAGTTGCACGTATTTAAATGCGTATGCAGCGTGTAGTATTGGTTTGTAAGATCCAAATAAAAACCTTAATAATATAGATGCTTAATCGCAAAATCCCTAAACATAACCATACAAGATTTTTAAAAAGTTAGTTTTAAGACTAAGTACTATACTTAAAACTTTCAAAAATCAGAATTGGGATAAATACATGCGATTTAGGCATAATATTTATTTATTGGGCATAGGTATAAGAAAAATCACTCTAAAAACGAATTTAACACAGTGTAGTACTATAGATACGTATTTATGAAATTCTAGGGGGAAGAAGCCGATCGTCATGAGTGGCATCTTTTATATGTCCCCGTGGGCATTATATGCATATTTTCGTTTATAAATTTTGTAACAAATATTGTAATCTTGTTGGGGAAACTTTTTTTTATTAACTTCGTTATTATTCACCAACCAATCGTACAACGACAAACGGAAAAACACTACGGTGTTCTGACTTTCTGAGTGCTGTGATCATGTTGCTTAGTATATAGAAAAATGTTGACATTTATAATAAGTATGATGGGAGGGAGCCAATAGGAGAGAAAATATTATAGGACCTGGGCCAGAAAATTATATGAATATGCCTGTGAAAACTTATATACCTAATATATTCGAGTATACATTTTCGGTGTCAATATTTTAAATATTATACAACTATTTAATTGTAATTGACGTGGATTATGTGATCATAACGTATGAAATCGAAATGAATATAATATTATATGTTAAAACTATTTGGAAACAGTTGTACTATTACCAGTGTACGATAATAAGGAACAATCACCGTTCATAATTTCATATATATGCTTCCATTGAAGCGAAGTAGGTCTTATTCCAGCGAATTATTTGGAGTGTGCAAGATATGAAATTTGTATCCATAAATTATTATAAAGAACAAATAATAATGAAAAAAAAAACTTTTATGAGGCACAAAGTTGTCATATGTAAAAATTACAAGGACCGGATACTGGATAGGAATTAATTCTAACCGTTAAACCATGTATAGGTATTAATAAAAAAATACGAAAATGTACTATTTCCCATCCATATACGATATATATAATAGGTACTATTATACATTTTTTGTTTTTTATTCATTAAATAAGTATGAAACTAAATTAAGAAAACAATTATGTAATAAATAACCAAATTTAGCAACAAGTCTTAGTCAGTCAGTAAATATTATAGTACCTAGACCAATAAAATAATTATGTATATAAGCAAGGGAAGTAGGTTAAGTATGATATAATATAGGTAAATAAAAAATAAGAGAAGATAAAAAAGGGTTCTTCAGTGGTGACCGCTTTATGTGGTCGTGTACAGAACACCGCATTGCTTAATAAAGTGCTTCTACTTTATATTGTGTGCGTTTCATTTTTATTAGTGTGCGTCGAAAATTAACGGCGTGTGCGACAGTACTAAAAAGTAAAAATTGCATTTCTAGTTGTTAATATTTTAAATCTTATATCTTGCCAGCTACACGAATAATTTACAAAATATAAAGTATTATTATGCATGTACTACTGCTACAGCTATAACCTATAACTATAATATACGACTATGTCCTACAGTATTACAGTAATGATTTAAAAAATTCCTGCAAACATTTTTGAATACTTACAATTGAAAATCTGATGAAATTACGTACCTTAACTTTTATAATATGGTACTCGATTGGCCGTCGAATCGTTTGAAATCAACGTTTATATAATGCCTATATCGGAATCGGGAGTAGTATACTATCTTACACAAAATACCATTGCCATTATCGATAGGTTAAACAGTTGACTGTGTTAGAATGTTAAAAGTGTAAAATTTACACACAAGCAGTCACACGCATATTATTAAGACGTAATATTATGTATTACTCGTGGTACTTATTACCTATATAATACAAATTCAGCAAGATAAAATAATATATTATAGTTATTATATATAGTGATTCATATCAGTTAACTTAATAATTATTGTTGTATTAAAAAAGTAAACATTTTTTGTGTATTATTCGATTACGCTGATGCGTGAAATGTCATTCTTTGTTTATATATTTTTTTTAAAAAAAAAAAGCTCATGTAAAAATATACACAAGTATAACATTTTGAGTAATAATAATAATAAAAAAAAAAAAGAAAACTGTGACATTTAAAAATAAAAATAATAATTATTGTTTTTTTTCAGTTTAGTATTTAGTCAATTTAAACATATTATAGAAAATTGTTAAATACATTTTACTATATTATATATTGTGTAAGATTGCTGTTTCTTACTTTATATTTTATTTACAGTAGGTACCTACCTATTGTAAATTAAAATTAAAATAACGATACAAAAACACTTAAGTGCACTCATATTTATAGACTATATGTTGTATGTATACATAATATATAATGTACATGATTATAAAAATTTAAATCACTTAAAAGTTAAAACAGAGATAATATTATGAGTTATGACATTATTAATTTTGAAAATTTTGAAAAATATTCTTGTGTATCTCAATGATAAATATATTTTTTTATTTTATATGATAAAAAAATGTATTAATATATGTTAATAAATTACATTTTGATATGGCGCCAAATAATATTAGTATATTTGTATTTGTGCTTTAGAAATTCCTAAACCTACGTCCTACATTATCAAGTTGACATCTCGTCGATCACCAAACTTTATCGGCAGCTCGTGATTTCTATGAATAATCGACAGTGAAGTTCCGCTACGATAGGATCGACTTCAACCGGTAATTAGATTTGTGTAATGTTGTACATTCGAAACCACAGACATTGATAATAAACTAAATTGCTAACTCGTGATAGTAATTGAAGTTCAAATCCGCCATGTTTGTGGGAATTATTGCTCTAATCACAGCATTTTCTATTATGAACAAGAAATATTTTGAAATATTATTTATTATATTTCAGATTCTTTATTTAATTACATTTTTATTGATTGAACAATGTATCAGTATATTACCACGTTTAAATACACACCCTAACCACCCTAAAATATAAGCATTGCTTAATATATTGAAAATATGAATTATGAGATTTAGTTTTAAAAGTTTATTAAAAAAAAATCTCTTATTACTGTTTTAATAATGATATTAAATGTGCTTTCTATTTATTCTGAAATAGTCAACATTCTACATTTCATATTTTATGTTTTTCATTAAGTTGAGTTCCTATATTATAATATATATATATATTAGAATAAAAAAAATCTTGAAATGTTAGAATACACTTTTAACTTAAATACTCATTTGTTTCTCGTTTCCTTCTTCTTACTTATTTTTGTCTCTGGTTTGTTCAACTTTGACTGAAAACTTTAAAAAGTAGATACCTGTACCTAATTCGCATTATATTGAGTATTGACAAATTTTAAAGCAATCTCCAATTATGTGATTTGTGTAATTACAGAAACGAACTGTATAATTTACATGTGGTTATCTCAGATATCTGTAAGCATATTTAAATAGAATCTCATAATATAATAATTTTTATAACATAAGTAAAGTTTTATTTAATGATTTTTATAATTAAATTTAAATTATTTACAAAATAGTAGCTAAAAAATAATTTATTAATTTTAGAACTAAATGGAAACTTGTTTGTTGTTATTCTTTATTAGTTATTAGTTATTTTTGAACAACTAACAATACATAATTAGTAACTAATATCATTAACAAGTAGTATCAATAAGTAATTTTATACTATTTTAGATAAATTGAAATGATTATCTATCATTGATACAATTAGATCATATTAAACATTTTTGTAACCTTAATTTCCCAAACAATATGTTAGTTCAAAATCATTATCAGTCATATCACTATATATCAGCAAAAATGAAATATACTTTGCAACACTATGCGCGGAGAAAAAAATATGTACAGCAGTTAAAATTTAAAATTAAATTTTTTTTTTTTTTTTAACGAACAACTATACGATCTTTATATTACATTGTATTATTATGCGTGTATATAATATGACCTACTACCCATCTACGACAAAATTATAATAGGTACCTATGTAGTTTATTTATTATACAATATAATATATGACGTATGGTGATCGGCGAAAAAGAAATCGGCGACACGGGACCGGATAACCGCAAAACAATCGTTATTTAGCAACAAGTCAATCCGGACGTACGTAACGCGGTCACAATAGCGCGCACCATCCCTCGCCGGAGCCGTGCCGTGCCGCCATCGGAATCTGCAGCAGCTTTTGTCTATAACCGACACTTATCGCACCTTTTTGATTTATTCGACCGTGACTTCATACACATATAATATATACGTGTGTGTGTTATTCGTCACTTGTCAATCAAATATAAAATCGTTTCCAGGTGAGATTCGTAAATATAATACATATATAACATTTATATTATATATATATAAATATACTTAGATACCTATATATATAGTATATAGAGTATATAACTCAAACGCGTTTCTATAACACACGCACGCGGCCCACATGTCGACGAATTAATAATCGTACATTGTTGCGAAAACGGCGAGCCTACACACATGTGACGTGATGTGCTGCAGCGTATATTTTAAAAAAAAAGAAAAAAAAAACTATACATAAATTCATTTTTTTCAATCGACAATAATACCCATACGAGTGCGGTGCGATGGGAATAATTTTCTATCCGAATCCGGATATCCGTAACCCCGATACATATATGATATACGTACCTATATACGCGTTATGTATGTATAAATCGCGTTTTACACGTAAAAATAATATGTTCGCACGTAACTATATAACATAATATAACATAAAGTAAAGGTCCGTAAAAGGTACGCGGCGGAACCGTCACTAATATCATATAATATACATAGATATGTACCTATATACACGCTGTACGTCCTATGTGTGGACGCGTTCAAATTTCGCTGACGGTTCCGCTCCGATATTATTCAAATTTTGTCGGATCCGTGACGAATTTGTTTTATCGTCCGGCACCGAAGACCCCACCGACCTCGCCACAGAGGCTCGTCCCGCGAAGATTCTCGCGATGATAATCAACGCACAATACGCGTATTATCGACACGCACGTCGCGTAGGATTATAATATAATAATATAATATTATGCAAAATCGTTTGTGCCCGCCGCGTGTATACATATGCGCTTGTCGCCCGTCCCCTAAAAATTATTTTTTTTTTGTATTATTTACGATATTATTGCTTTTAGGTGCCTATCTGTATGTGTGTGTATTATGTAAACGTGTACCGAATCATCGTATTTTTGTTATTAATATATATACTAAATATATGCCATCCTGAGTACGATTTGCTATTATTTTTAGAAAACGCGCGTCGCGGTAACTTCGACAAATCGTTTTTTGCGAAAATGAGGATCGTTCGGGGGGAGAGTTATTTTTTTTTTTTTGGACTTAGAATTATTTATGACTGTGAGAAAACCGCGGCCCATATAATATATTATACATAGTTACCTATTAAAATGTCGTCGTAGTAGATACCTACACTAGTACGTGTATATAAGTACCTATTACAGTCGGTGGCGCCGCGATCTTAATGTACCTACATATCCTATATATGGCTATATGCATTCCAGATACAGTAGGTACATAATTTTGCTGGGTGAGTCGTAGCGCACTATGGAAGTTCGTAAAATATAAATGTACAACTTATATAAGTACGTAGTTATAAGTATTAAAGTATATACAATTAATACGTATTTTAGTGAAAAAAATTTACTGTTTACTGATAGCTCTTATCTAAGATTTTATTTTACAAAATACTATTTGAAACTGACATCATTGACATCACTAATTATACAGTTAACTGTTTGCTATACTACATAAACACCTCCATGGAAGATTTGCCCGGAAAATGTTGTCTTCAAATAAAAAATTATAAAATATAAAATTCAACTAAAAATTTATACTAATACTAATATTACAGACACGCATATGCCACACACGGCACACAGAATATACAACGACTAGTAGATGATTGAACAAATATGCACATTCGTCTGTCCTAATATAATGTTGTATAACTTTATAAGAGTCTGCTACGGTACAAACATAAAATTACTATACAATCAGCACGTTGTGATTTTTCGGCAAGTAATATGTGACATAATATAATTGCAATAATTGAAATTTATTAAATCCATCCTAGTAATGAACGAATAATATTACAACTGGTGTTCCAATTGTGAACCAAATCATATGTAGTAAATCGTTTTAATTACTTATCAGTTATCAATATTACAAGTGCACGCGTCCTATTTAAGTACACATCCTCAAATAATTCTCTAAATATACTATTAAGAATTTAAAGTAAAGAATAATTATTATAAACCAGTAAAAAATATTGTTTAAATTTTACGTTCATATCCATACCTACACGGTATTATAATACCTACACATTACCTATACGGTATACTGATAAAGTGATAACCAAATTATCTTAATTTAATATTTTGTTTTCAAAGCTGTAGATAAACCTTTTTCAGACGAAAATGTTAATAATATACAAAATGTATTATAATAGCGAATATTTTCATTGTCACTTTCTCGGTAATTTCAAACGTTTTTTTCCTCGAAATATTGTTATTGCATTTAATTAAGTTTACTTGCTGTTTTTGGAACTTAGTCGTTTTATTAATTTAATCAATTAATTTGGTATAAAAAATACAACCAGATAATTTTTAATTGAATTTTTAATATTAAAATTTCAGTTTTTTTCTTTATTAATCAATACACAATCTGTACCTGCAGATACAATACGAGTATAAGCTATAAACTAAACCTAAAAAATAATATCTAACTTGAACAACTTGGTTAAAAAAAGCCTTCCATTGATGACATTTTTGTCTTTTATTTTTTATATTTTTATGTATACGATAGATATTTTTTTGATTCAGGATTATTATCTAGTAGGTCTCTGCACCATTTGCTCTTAAGGCGAAGAGGAGGGTTTCTAGGAATGGTTAATGTAACTAAATTTTTAATAAGTTGATTTGGATGAGTGTTAAGACGTAAATCGTAGATGGAATAGTTAATAGTAATTTATTGTCTCGTGTATAGGTCTCTATGTTGGTTGTGATTAGATATAAATGGCGGGGAATTTATAGGTTTTCTCGTTATAATATATTTCTGAATTTTATTTACCTATATTAAAGATTTTTTAATTGTCCCATAGGCCATAGGCTATAACTGTAGGCTGTAAAAGAAAACAGAAAATAATTTAAAAGAAATGTTTTTCAGTTGGATTTTTTTTTTTTTATTTTGACACAATTAATTTACCAGTTAATAATATTCATTAATTTTACATTTATTATTATTAATTTAGTTCTACCTAAATAAATTGTATTCAGAAAAATAGTTATTTTTATCTTAGAAATCACTGGTGTTAAGAAAATATTAATAACATTATATTGTTTTTTAACAATATTGCGAAAAATATCATCATAAGTAAAGAAAATCTATTAGAAGAGCCAAATAATTTCAATAAATAATTGTAGGTAATTTTTATTATTCAACACAATAAACATATTAAATATTTAAAATACCACAAATGGAATAATTACAAAAAAAACAAAAAAAAAAGGTTTACTTGAAATCAGAATGACGTGAAACGAACTTACGAATAAAAATTGTATCTCTATCTCATAAATAAAAGATAAAAAAGAAGCATAGGTATTCTTTAAAATCCAAGCCCTTGTCATTAGTATAACTTGTTAAAATTATAAGATGTTTGTATAATGATCAATTTTGAGAAATAAATATTGAACATAAACTCAGTAATCATTTTTAGACTGAGCAATGAATATAATATGTACTTGGTTTTTATATATAGGTACAAGGGTACATGTTATACTATAGTAGAAAAATGCTTTGCGAATTTAAACTTCAATGTTTTTAGCTAAGATCGTAAATCAAGCCGAAAAGTTGAAATTAAAAAATGTACACTATACTTTTCAAAATAATTGAAAAGATATAAAATTCGGGAAATGGGAATTTTCACGCATAACTAGTTTTTGATAAAATCAATTTTCTTATTTTGTCGTAATTCAAATAACTAATAACTATAGATACTCGAAATTGTTGAAATTGTCACTAAATGTTTTTATTAGTATTTTCCATAGATTGTATAATATCCACAATATTTTAAAGCTATTAAAGACAATTGACATTTTGAATTTTTTAAGGTATTTTTTTTTCATAAATACCGATAAATATTTTCGCTCGGTCAAATAATTTGATAATTAATTATTTAATACAAGGTTAATCATAATTTTTTTGTTATTACAATTTATAGATATTATTATTATTAAAATTATTGAAAATACATAGTAAAATGATTTATTATTGACATTTTTAGTTCCAATTTGGACAAGATTACGTACTTAAACGATGAATAACAATTTTAATAAATTTTATAAAACGTTGAATTTATAAAACTCTTATGCTATTGCCTATTTAGTATTTATAGGTACCGCAAAATACTATTCTATACCACGATTTTTTTTCACACTGCTTTACGAGATATCATGTCATCGGTATATTGACTTTTAAGTCAATAACAATAATAGTGTTATAAATATACTATTAAAATAATAATGCGAAATGCAATGTTTTCGTAAAAATTAATTCCGCTTAACGTATACTTAACTAATAGTAAAATAAATTACTAAAAAAGCAATATAAATATTGTATTATAAAGATTAATAGACGCCTTTTGATCAGAACAATTTTTCATATGCAATGATTATGTAACATTAAATTTAAATTAACAAAATACACAAAATACCTACTTTACTATTACAGTAACTTATTCAACGACGAAGTACATTCGATAGCCATTGCTTACTGTCCAGATAAACGGTTACATACTTTTCGTATTTTACAAATTTATAATTCTCGAATTTCGGTAGATACAGCATTAGTAAATACAAAAAAAAAATTATTTTTATTTAAAACATGTAATTAATTTTTTAAATCAATTATTCGTTGATATGTTTTATGTATAATGTTCTTAGAATTTAATTTTTGTTTGTAATTATTTCATTTTGGATACCTCCTGTATTATTCATATCATAAATATTATTAGACCTCATAGAGTATGTACGGCTAAATTAACAAAGTTTTTTTTTTTAATAAAGATGTGTATACATTTTAAGAAGATTGAGCAGAATAATAGAATAAAAATTATATGTAAATTTATGCAAATTAAGTTTAAAGATACTTGGCACAAAAACAGAAAAATAAATTACAAATGTTAAGTTGACTTTAAAATTAATATTAAATTATACCTATCATAATTTATTATTCATCTTTATAAAATAAAATCTTCAAAAGATAATTTGAAGAATATTGTTAAGACTTGATAAGTTTCAGGATTTTAATGAAAACTCAACAACAGTGCCAAAAATAGCTTTAATTATTTAAATGAAAAATTGAATAATATTGGTTTTTTTAAAACTATAGATAAAAAATGTAAATTAATATTAACTAAAATGTATTATTTATTATATTTTTATTATATATAATGCAAATAAGTAATGAGAGAATAGATACGTAATATTTTTGTAGTGTTGCAACAACTATAATTTTAAATTATCATCAAATATTATAAATTATATTAATATTATATAATCATCATTAGGTTTAAGATAAAAATAAAAACATTAAATAATAAATATATATTATACAAATATCATTCATAATTTATAAAATGTATAAAAAAATGTTCATTTTATAGTTATTAAAAAAAAAAGACAAAATTATTAACCGTAGATCAGTTCAATTAACTTTTTTACATTTTTTGTTAATATCAATATAATATAAATTAAATTAAATTAGTATACCTGTTTTCAAATTATTTCAATAATACTGTCACTCATTAAGTAAAATAAATACTGTATTGTTTTTAAGTGTTTGAAAAGTTTAAAAACAACTAGAGAAAATACACAGTATACAAAGCTTTTTACTTTTTAGACACAGTATGTTAAAATAATGAATGAAAAATTAGTTTAAAGTGGGTGAATAAAATCTGTTGTTGATATAAAATAAAACACAAATATGATTTCAATTTTTATTTTTATATCAAATTTTGTCAATACTTTCCAAATACTCTTTATGTAAAGTTGCGTGAGTTGATTGAATTTTCTGTAACTTCTTGGTCAACCCTTTACTAATTTTGTTACCTTGAATATCAATAGTTGGTAAACCCTATTATAATTAAAAAAAATAAATATATGTACTAATCAGTTTAAATAAAAATATTAATATTTGAAGAATAAAAATTATTATCATTTACATTTTCATCAAATTCTGAATATTTGTCAGTTTCTAATTTAAACAAATCCTTAGGATGTATTTTTTTAAGTTCTTCTTTTTTTGCCTTTGCTTGATCTTGTTCTTTTTTCTTTCTCTCTTTTTCTGCAAGTTTTTCTGCTTCTGCTTTAGCTTTAGCTTTTCTTTCCCGTAAAATTGCTTCTCGCCCCACAAACTTAATAGCAGTAGGTTTTCCATCAAAATCTTCTAAACGAACTCCATTATCAGGAAGAATTTCATCTCTGAGTTTATCACACAAGATTAGTATATCTTTAGAAGATATTGAACGAGCAATAGCACGAACAGAGTCACGAAAATCTGATAAAATGTTTAGGTATGGAGTGACAATAGTCTCAACCTAAAAAAAATATTGATTTATTAATGTTTATATTTTAATTATTTACTAAGTATATACAATTTTATACTCCATTGACATTAAAAATCTCGGTGGAAGATTAGTACACATAAGTATAGCTTTAAGCATTTACTATACGAAGCACATAGACTATAGATAGTTGATTAAGCAACAATAAACTGATATTGCCCAACTATCTTCTGAAAAATACTTATTGTTACTGAGGTTTCTTAACATCAATGGAGTATAATCGAATAATAAATAAATCTAATGCTTACATCACTTGAAGAATTTCCTTCACTCACTGGGAATCCAATTTCATCAGCTGTTTTAATACCAAATACTTTTAATATTTCAGTGATGTATTTAGCTATATCCAATAATAATGTATGATTCACGGCAGAAGAATCACAGTCTCTTAAATATACATTACAGGCAGATATACATTCTCTGATTGCTTCTAATACTGTTTTTGTATCAATATTATCTAAGAAAATTGTTAATTGATTAAAATAATTTTGTTTATTACTTTTCAATTTACAATTAAAATTTACCACACAATGCTGCATGAACATTTGATTTGCATAAATTGAATTTTTTGCTCAGTTCTATTTCAGAAGATAACCATTTAGAATATCCAATGGCTAATTTATTAATATCATTTCTTTTAGTTACATGTTTCACATTTAAAAAGAATTCCTAAAAAATTTAAATCATAATAAATATTATTTGCAAAAAACTTGACATGATATAATCATATGAAACCAACATTAAGAAGTTTTTCACAAGCCATAGCTGACTCCATAGTGCTTTCACTATAATCTAAAGTGTCCTTCCATGAATGTAGCAAAAAGGCAAGTCTCAATTGCCTTGATGTATTCTTCTTGAGAGCATCTTCAATGGTAATAAAGTTCTTCAAAGATTTTGACATTTTACATCCCGAAATTGTTAAGTGACCAGAATGCAAAAAGTACCGAACCCATTCTTTGTTGTTGTAATAGGCCTACAAAACAAGTAACAACTGTATTAGTTAATTTAAAAATAATAGATGTATTGATTTATACTAATAATTACTTCTGCTTGAGCGATTTCATTATCATGATGTGGAAATTTAAGATCAATACCACCAGTATGAATATCTAATGTTTGACCTAATATACAGGAAGCCATAACAGAGCATTCAATATGCCAGCCAGGTCTTCCTTTTCCCCAAGGAGAGTCCCACCATGGTTCACCTTTTTTTGATTTTTTCCAAAGAGCAAAATCATTAGGAGAACGTTTTTCATTGACTGCACTTGTTGTTAGATCACCTAAAATGTTGTTTTACATTTTATTTATATTTTTTAAACTATTAGAGTACAATTTTCAAACGTTCTTTAGTTTTTATTTAGTAACTACCACTATCTATAGAATTTAATATTGGTTTTTATCAAAATATTATATATTTATTTCTTCAAGAAAAAAATAGATTCCACTGAACAATGTTTTTTTTTTTAAATAATTAAAGAATACTTATTATTAATTCATACAATTGAAAATGAAGAAAAAAATGGTTCAGGTATAATTTTAAATTTTATATAACATGATGTTAAACAAAAATATGTATTTTCAATTTTCATAAATATTTCAAAATTAGAATCAAAGTAAATGTTTTAATATTATGATTTTTTATAAATTATAAAAATAGCATTGCTTACCTTCTCCATCTTGAAGGGATTTTGAATCTCCATATGCTTCTGGAACCAACTTAGCATAATGGTGAACAGGTTGAGAATCAAATGCAGCAACATCAAAATACACTGAACCATTAGATTCATAAGCATAACCATTTTTTATTATTGTTTCTATGTAAGCTATTATTTCAGGGACATACTCGCTCACCCTAGAAAGTTTATCTGGTGGTAAAATCTGTTAATGGAAAAAATTACAAACATACTTTGTAAATCATGCCATAAATATTTAACTTCAAAAACAATTATTATACTCAACATTTAAAGAAGCCATATTTGAATGGAAATTTGATTCCCAAAATCTAGGTAGAGACTCAAATATACTGTTATCAGGAATATCTGCACTATTTAAAGTGTCTAAATAAGCACCAAATGAATCTTTGATTTCATTTAATGCCAACTAAAATAAAACTTTGTTTAGACATTTTTTAATACTAAAAAACTATTCAATTATAATTTTTTTCATACTTTTATATCATCCAATGATGAACCCTCAATAAGTTGAGAAACAGAGGTCAATTTCTCTATAGCTTTTAATGTCATTACTTTTTTGTCAGGATCCATCTGTTCGATATCTTTTTTTAGGTTACCTAGAGCCAGAAGAATATCTTTTTGCACAATTTGTTTATCGGTTGCTGTCTTTACATACTCTTCAAACAAATGTAATTGTCGTGCTCGCTTGATTATTTTGTCATCAATGTCTGTGATGTTCATAACATATTCAACATCATAACGAAAATAATCCTTTAACACTCGACGCAGTATATCAAATGTAATGTAACTCCTAGAAAAGTAAAATAAATATTTAATAAATGATGAAAAAAAAAAGGTAAACAATGTATGTACTTACCTAGCATGCCCCATGTGTGAAGCATCATACACTGTAGGTCCACAGCTATACCAATGCACCTTATTCTCATTTTTCGGGATGAATATTTCTTTCTTTCTAGTCAAGCTGTTGAACAACTTTAAGCGAGGTGTATCAGACACTTGGTCACAAGACCATGCTGGTTGACTTCGCTTTGTAGTAGCCATTGTGATACTATATGTTTCTGATATCAGCAGCTATGTGCAAAGAGTTAATATTAACTAGACAAGATCAAACAAACCTATTGTACACGTAATAATATTGTCAAGTGACAACAGTACTATAATGTCTAATACTTGTTTGTACAATATTTGTCACAAAAGTCAACAAATATTATTTCTAAACACGTCGATGCCACATAAATATTACCTTTATAAATACCTAGGTTATTAGATGATAAACAAAAAGGTACTTACGTAAACACAAATCAATTAAAATTGAATAACTCTTAAATCTGCACAGTGGTTAAATTACTGATAGCAGAAATTTGAGATTTTATAAACCGATGTACATGACCACAATTGATTTTTATTTAAAAATTTAAATTCACATGAATGATGAATCATGTGCAATGTGCATAATTATTATCAGCCGCAGTACCGCACGGCGATCGGGCCATGACAAAATGATAACACTTATCGTGTTTTATCATTCTGCCGCGTTGACAGATTGGCATTTTTATTTCATTATCATATACAAAATAAATAACATAATTTATCTATTATCTGTAATTATTAATTTGAAAGTTGCAACTTTACAAGTGAATGATGAATGGTGTGTCATGATGTGATTTGTGTTTCGAACAATTTCTGCAAATTAGATTTCAAAACAGCTCTTTTAAAATTCATTAACGTATTGTTGGATTTATTAAACCACTATCAAAGGTAATTTCGTTTATTTATTATAACTATAACTATGGCGTCTATCGTGAACAATGTTATTGTAACTTTCATTAAAAAGTAGCTATTTTGATAAGGTCTATTCAACACATTAATTTTTAATTGTTATTTGTTCATTATATATTTAAAACTAATCACTTCATTATGTTTTGTAAATTATTGTATATTTCAATTTATAAATAGGATAACCGATAAATTATCGTTTGTATTGTTTAAAGCCTGGCACTAGAAAGGTCATTTTTAATTGAATTAGTTACTATTGGATATCTTCCTCAACAGACTAATAAATAGTTAGATTTGTAACTCTTCTCATGATTGTTTTAAAAAGTACATATTTTAGCGTTAAAATTACATTTTCAAATAAAATTTAAAATTTAACTTAATATTTTATAAATACAATTAACAACTATAAGGAAGAGTATTTATGGTTATATAATAACATTTAGGTATAATCATTTTTGCGCTTTAAATAATATAAATTATTGAAATAAAAATAGCATAATAATTATAATAAATAATACATACCTATTTATAACAAATCATTAACTTTGCACAAATATTATCCAAACCAGTATGTGTTACACTGCGTTAAATAACCACCTAGATTCTAGAATACTAGATAAAATTATTAATTTCAAGTAACAAACATATTTTATAAACTTTTTGTCATCAAGTTTTTAATGAAACTATTATTATTTCACTTTTATTTATTTTGTACAATTTTAATATAATTTAGTAATTCTATTTTAAACCTTGTTTCAGGTATACATTTGTTTTTGTTTAGAGGATTTTAATATGAAAATGGTACCCATGACTGGCTTAATTTTGAATGAACACGAAGGCGAAGTTCATGATGCTGAACTGGATTATTATGGTCAACGTTTAGCTACATGCTCTAGTGATAAAACAATCAAAATATACAGTATAAACAATGGTAATAAAACATTATTGGCTAACATTAAGGGTCATCATGGACCTGTGTGGCAAATTTGTTGGTCCCATCCAGTGTCTGGTCATTTATTAGCCTCATGTTCTTACGACAAACGTGTTGTTGTATGGAAAGAATCAAATGATTGGTTTAATATATTTGAATTTACTCATGAATCCTCAGTTAATGCTGTTGCTTGGGCACCCCACCAACATGGCACAATTTTAGCAAGTGCTAGCTCAGATGGGTCTGTTGGAGTACATGTGTTCAATAAAGAATGGTCTTCTAAATCATTTAGTGCCCACCATAATGGATGTAATACTGTAGCTTGGGCTCCATACAAAGAATTATTATTCGGATCTGATCAAACAGACTTTGGAAAGAAGTTAGTATTAGCAAGTGGTGGCTGCGATAATTTAGTGAAAATATGGACTGTTGAAAATGATCAATGGATACAAGTTGGTGAAATAAATTGTCACACGGATTGGGTTCGAGATGTGGCTTGGACATGTACTATTGGTGATAATCGGCAATTAATTGCTAGTTGTTCCGAAGATAAAACTGTCGTAGTGTCACATAGTGACGATTATTCCAAATGGTCTTCTGTAGTAATGCATTTGTTTGATAGTCGTGTTTGGACTGTAAGCTGGTCAAAAATTGGGAATGTACTTGCAGTATCTGCTGAAACTAATAAAGTATCATTATGGAAAGAGAAAACAATTGGTCATTGGGTTAGTTGCAGTGAAATTGATGATAATAAAGGAGTGGAGGATTAAGTATTTATTTTACTATTTTTACTTTTACATGTTTTAAATTATTTTGTAATAAAAGTTTTGTAAAAAAAATCTTCTGAGTGGGAATTAAATAATCGAAAATTAAGTATTGTTTTTTGACATAAAAAAATATTATAATAAATGTAATTGTAATTATGGAATTTAAATTGTTATTTTGTTAAATTGTTTGTGAATGTTTAAATAATAATTAGATATAAATATATTTCAAACATTGTAATAAATACAATAGAGCCCCTCTGATCTATCATTTTGGAACTGGGGTTATTGCCAGAATAAAGAAAAGAGATTATTGGAAAATACAGAAAAATATGGATTTACAATATGTAAAATAGTAAATTATATAATTTACTGTACATACATTAATTCTAAAAATTAAATGTAAGTCTATATATGGTAGAAAATGACTTAGGAAAAAAATTCAATGGTATATAATATTTTACAATTTTATGTTCTTACTATAAAATAGGTAAATCTTAACGTATTTTTAATGCAACATACTAAATATTGATAATATTTTAGCCAAATTTACCAGACTTGTGGACAAGACAGGTTTTACTGTAATTCAATATAATGATCACCAATTATCATGTTGATTCAGGTTTTTAGAAACCATTATCCACATTTTTTAGGAGTTGGTATTTTCAATAAGATAATAAGATGTTAATTGTATAAAGCTTGGGTATTTATTATTTGATTATATTATATTGAATTTAGAATAACTTTTTAAAACATAATACAGATAAAAATTGTATGCATACAGATAATAAATTTTTATAGATGGGATCTGAGAATAAGAGATGGTTAGGATGATATTCCTACCAATATTTTGTCCTAAGTATTTAAAAAACACCACTATATTCAACTTAGGGAAAATATGTTATATTAACATGAAATTTTATATTCATTTACCTCAATATTATAGCCAAGTAACTTAGTGACTTTTTGTTTTAAAAAGTGTAAAATATAAATTTAGGTCTTGTGTGTATTCCTAAGGGGGTGTTAAACACACCTTCCTCTTAACTTACGATATAAAACTATAGTTCAAAAATGTATTATATACTAAATTTTAATAATTCAAGTTAGGTTTTAATGGATTATATTTTTCATATATTTAAAAAATTATTTAAAACTATTAAGTTAAACGTATTGTATAATTTATTAATGTAACTGTATGAGTTTATGGTGAGCATGTGAACCTTTTCTTAAGTTGTATTTAAATATTAAATTAAAATATCATGGTTACGCGTCTAGATGTACTTAAGTAATCTATAATTTGATTGATTTTGGTGAAGTACATCTAAATTTTTTTAATGACATACTTATACAGTGTCACAGTTACAATACAGATTAGTTGAAATTTTATCGACTCTGTGCTTATACAATGACATTTATATTCCCTCTAAATATTTTAAATTCAGCTACCTATTTCAAATGAATTATTAAAAAACTTGCCTCAACACATACAAGTACATAACCATGGTATAAATTTATAATATTATGAAAAAAATTTTGAATCATGGTTAATGTAAACAGAAATATATCTATATTGTATGGTTTTCTATTATCAGGTTATTATCTTAAATCGTTATCACAGAATAAATTAAATCAAATTAATTTATTATGATAGTCAATATTATGTAAGCTAGCAGGTACTATAATTTTTAATAGGTCTAAATATATTATTAGGTATTAAACTATTACCTAGCCTAATTAGGTTATCAAAAATCGATAAAAATTTAAAAATTTTAGATTTACTGTTAATAGTTAATTGTCAGTCATCGAAATTTAAATTTGAGAGAGTAAAGTACTTAAGTATGTATTACAGTAGTCAGTAGTCCTGTTTTGTCATGCTGTAGTTTATAGTAGGCATTGAAATAAATACATTATATTATGTATTTATATACTTCAGTCGTTCACTCTTCAGTGGTCATAGTATAGCAACTATCGATTTATTCATATAATTTATTTGCTGTTTAAGCGCTATTTCTTTGACTTAATTAATAAATAGTGATAGTGTTTGTTCTATTGTATTAGTCATAAATATAATACATAATATTTTATTAACTGATCTATTATTTATTTTGTTAGGTACTTAACTGTTGATGATAATATTTTATAATGGCTGAAATAAAACCTAAAGAATGTTGGCCAATAGTATATAGAAAAGAGTACAATGTTACATTTTTTGGTCTTGAAAATTTACATCCCTTTGATTCGAAAAAATGGGCTCATATATACAAAGTAAGCAACTAAGTTATTGAAACTCAATTTAATATAGTATTTCAACCTTTTACCCGTATTAAACCTTGTTACATTGTATTAATCCTGTGTTATTTTTGTTGCTCTCAGTTTTCAAAAGAACACTACAAATATACAATAATATAATGTTTTATTTAATTGTTCATTTTAACTTGTAGACAATTATGCAAATGGTTAGGATTGAGTACCTATTCAGAACTTAAATAAACTTCAATTGTTTTGATTTTTAATAATTAACAATAGAATTTAAAATTGAAAAAAATTATTATATTTGATTAAAATATAGTTTATAAAATGATTTTTTTCTTTTTTTAATCAACTATATAAATGGTGAATTTCTTTTAAGTGACTTGAACTTGTTTAGTGGCTCATAGCTTTTTTAAATCTCATTCAATTAATAATTATTGGGTGATTTATTATTCATTAAAATCACGGTCTACAGTAGATATTAATCTACTGTGATTAAAACTAAGATGGTTTGATAATTAGTTGTATCTTATTTGAATAACTAATACTGGAACATAATCAGTGGTGGATCTAGGATTTTGTTTTTTTTTTTGGGGGGGGGGGGGCATTATTTTTTACATTAGTATAATTTTTATAAAAACACTTATATTAGTATAATGGTATTTTAAAATATATTATATGGCCATGGGGGGGCAGGTCCCTCTGGCCCCCTCCTTAAATCCGCCACTGAACATAATACCAATACATATATATCAATTAATAACTCATCTATATTTTTTTAGATACTAAAAAATACCTTGGGCTTAAATCAAAGTAACATCTATGTTCCTGATGAAATTACTGAAGATGAACTACTCACGATTCATAGTGATAAATATCTTAAAAGTTTAAAAGTAAATAGGTACCTATTGTAATAAAAAGATGTTTTAATTCAATAGTAATTTTATAAATTATAGCAATATGATATATAAATTAAAATTTATGTTTAAAAAAAATTATTTTTGTATAATATGTATAATAAATAGTCTACGCTTATTTAATTAATAGTGGAGTTATGTTGCTGCACGTATATCAGAAATTCCTGTGGTTGTCTTATTTCCTAATTTTTTGGTCCAAAGACAATATTTAAGACCCATTCGGTGAGCAAACTTAGATTCAAATGACTTTATCATTGTTATATTTAGATTTTTTAGATTTCAGGTTGGAGGCACAAGGTTAGCTGGAAAAATAGCTCGAAAGGAAGGAGTTGCTATTAATTTAGGAGGAGGTTTTCATCATTGTAGTAAAGATCGTGGTGGAGGGTTTTGTCCATATGCTGATATATCATTGGTTGTGAATGATGCATTACAAGAAAATGACTGTAAACTGGTGATGATTATTGATTTAGATGCTCACCAGGTTAGTCAAAACACTGAAAAAAAAAAAATTAGTTTTATTTCAATAATGTGGCATATTTTTCAAAGGGTAATGGATACGAGAGAGATTTTATCGGAAACTCAAAAGTATTTATTATTGATGTATTTAATAAAAATATATATCCAAAAGATACATATGCAGAAACTGCCATTTCAAAGGCTGTGAAATTAGATTACTTTATACAAGATTATGAATATTTGACTTCTGTTGAAAGGTAAAAAGTAAAAACTTATTAACTAATAAAACAAAATTATATAAAAAATTTAAAGCAAATATTAATATAAGTTTGTAAATAAGTACATTTTACTATTTAATTTAATTTTTAAATACTATATAAATTGTTCTATTAGTGTTATAAGCACAATGTACTAAATATAATTTTGTTAGTAAGTAATAAGTATCTAGTTTAATTTACTAAACATGAAATTTTTAATGTATGCATATGAATAACATTTGTATTTAGTACATTTTTCTTACTACAATCTTACCCTTTCCTGATGGCTAATTCTATTATTCATATTAGATAGTGTGCACCTGTATTATTTTGTAATTTACATTTGTCATAATATGTTTATAACCGTGTCACACTTAACCCTGCATGGTCAGTCAGTTTATAACATGTATTATATAGGTATATAATTGTTAGTATTCAGTTATCAGCAATAGCTGTTTTTACAATAAACATCAATTTTAGAATTAAAATTGCACTTAATAGTTATTATAAAAACTAGTAGGTACTACACAATACATATATTTTGTCTAAGAATAATTCAAACTACCATATCATTATTCATTATGCATTTGTTTAAACTAATCTAATAGCTAGCCATCAGGTTATGTATTATTTAAATGACTATGTATATATTTTGGGAAAATTAAATAGTTGGTAGAATTATTAAATGCATTAAAAATCATAATATATTTATTGAAATTAATAAAATATAATTTAATAGCTAGTAATAAGTGAATAGATTTTGTAGAACATAGGCGCAATTAGGGGGTGATTGGGGTATTTTTAGCCCCCCCCCCAAATATTTGCCTAGCCCCTCAAATATTATTATTATTTCAGATATTATCAATGTTGCACACTCCATAAACAAAATATACACGTATTGCATTTGTTCTAGCCCCCCCCCATACCCCCCCCCCCAAAAAAAAAAAAATTGACCCTAGTTGCGCCTATGTAATGCAGAATTGTAAGCACAGTAGAGTTTTGTTAATCTTAACGGACATGGTCGCTTTTGACCAAAATCGTACTTTTCACATTTTTCGGTCAAAACAAAAAGTTTGATAATAATAATATTATTTATGATACCTACTTTAAATCTTTATGTACAACATATGGAAAATTATTAAAAATATAAACTGATCTATAAAATGTGAACAATATAATTTAAACAAATAATGATATATTATTTTTATCAATAATTATTTGATAGAAAATAATCAACCTTTTTTAAATTTGGTCGAAAAGAGAAGGGTACGTTTTTGGTCGAAAAGGGTCTCGCTTATCTTAATATGTTTGAGGAAAAGGGTTGTTCGGATTACCTATGACTTTAAGAAAAATTTTCTTATAATTTAACTAAAAAATACATTTTTTTGTAATTATACAATCATATTCGTTTAAAATATTTTTAATAAGATTAATTATATTTTAATTATTAATTATTATTGTAATGTAGACATGTGGTTCCACGTTCTACAAAAAAATATTTCTAAATAAAGTATAAGTATAAATTGCAAATATTTTTTAAAATTAAAAAAAGAATATTTTAATAGTGACATGATAATTCTCAACTTCTCAAGCCAGTTGAGATTGACGATACCCGAATGTATGTGATTTTATTGTTGATTTGTTACTTTCATTAAACTGTACACCATAATTTCGCATGTATTATGGTTATTTTATAGTATATCATCTTAACCCACAAGGTTTTTTTAACATCCTAACTCCGCACATAAGTTCTTATTTTTTATTGTTTAAATACAAATAATATAATATATTATATTATTCAAATTAAATAAAAATAATATTGGATAAGTAATACCGGAAACAACTTAATATAAACAACAATGTATTACTAAAGCTAGCTTTAAGCTGGCTTCACGCGGAGCGGTTTTTTTCCGCTGCGGAAAACCGCTTACAATTATGAGGTTAGAGGAGGCTACACCCGTATGTGTTGTCTCCGTCTTATAAATTTAAAACATAACAAAAAACTGTTTCCACAAAAAATAGAACCGAGAAAGCTACAGCCATAACTAAGAAACGAAATTTTCACCACATATAAAGGAGAACTTTAGCTGTGAAATTTCGTTTTTATTTTTTCGATATCGGAACTACGGAAATGTTATTCAAGTTTAAAAATCATAAAAATAATCGATTTTTAAACAATAATAACTTTTTTAATATAAGTGATATCGAAAAAATAAAAACGACATTTCACAGCTTAAGTTCTCTTTTATATGTGGTAAAAATTTCGTTTCTTAGTTGTGACTGTAGCCTTCTCAGTTATTTCCTGTGCAAAACAGTTTATGCTATGTTATACCTACGTTTTTAAGACGTAGACAACAAATACGGGTGTAGCATCCTTTAAACATGAGTTAATCAAATTGAATATTCATACGACCGAATCCATGCCGCTGACCGCTTCGAACGATCGCCTGCGACCGCTCATGTTCAATCTTCAGGCGGTCAACCGTTTTCGTTCGCTAAACATAACCAATGCTTTTTCAATAGACCTGTTCAGACGTTAGGTAGTGGTTTGATCGCCGCGGTTCGTTAACGCCGCGGTTCGTTTAGTGGTATTGTCGTAAGCCCCCCAAAAAAACTGATCGGAACCACTTTTAAAATCACCTATTTGTATAAGCAAACCGCTATCATTAATATCAATTTCTTTAAATCTAAGTATTATTAACTAAAAACTAATTACTAATTATAATAATACATGTATGTATACAACAAACATCGTTGTTGTCGGTATAAAATTAAATGAAGTTAAACTTTTTATAAAACTACATCTATTGATTTGGTTTACATTAAATAATTCTATTTTTTATTTATAAATTGCATATAAATTTTTTGTTGAGTTCTAACTTCTAATTATCTTACTATTTCTACTTTCATGATTAGATCAAATATAATACTTTAATTTCAATATGGTTTTACACCGATACAGCGATATCTTAATTTTATGTCATGTAAACTTTTTGGTGTTAAAAATATTTTTAGAATGCGGAGCTACGGTGCGTTCTTATTATAATCTATATCTATCGACTATGATTTTTATCATACATACACTTTTATTAAAAACTATTAATTGTTATAATTTTGATAATTAATACAAATATATAGATTTCATACTTATTTTTAGTGCTTTGATTGAATCGTTCGTAAAAGTTAAACCAGATTTCATAATTTATAATGCGGGTACAGACATTTTAAAAGGAGATAAGTTGGGGTTGCTCTCTATTACTCCAGAGGCAAGTTATTATTTAATTTTTTTTATAAAAAACTATTATTTATGTCAATGATAATATTAGATTAAGTTGTATAATTTTATAAATTTTATAATTAGTAAAATTGGTAAAAATTCTATTTCAATTTTATATTAAAGTATGTTATTTGGGTAATTTTTACTTTTTAATATAATCTCAAAAATTAAGTAGATTATCACAATTTATTCTTGTATTTAAATTTTACTCACGTAATCACATCAAATTAGAAATTCAAAAATTGTATTGCTACAAACCTTATAGCCTTTTTCACTATTATGTGTAAAAATTTGGTAAAATAAAATAAGAGATCAGCTTTCAATCTATTAAAAAGGATTCATGCTTTGAATCTTTTGGAGTTTTTATTTCCAAAAATATTTTTATATATAATTTGCTAGTGGCCACTGGAGTGTATTGTTTAAAGAATTAATATCTTTAAATCTTTATTTTTTTAGAAACTAAAATTAATAAAAATATACAGACCCTAGGTGTCCTCTATTAATACTAAAATATTATATATTTAGACCTTATAGCTTATACTAAGGTCTATGAGTAAATAGTAATTTTTATTTTGTATTCAAATAAGGTTAGGTTAGGTGTATTTATAGAACTATAAAATGAGAAATTATTAAAAAGCATACATCTTCTGATCTTCATCTTTTCCTTCGCCCTTCACTCCCAGCTATATTAGATCGGTCAACTTATTCCTATAACCGTAAGTTCTTGATTCTACCTCTTCATTATTCACCCCAGATAGTCTCAAGTCATTCTTTATTTTTCCATCTATACTTTATTTGGTCATCATCTCTAGTCTCTCTCTCTCTCTTTCACCATTATCACTCATAATAATTGATTTTGTTTTTGTTTTGTTTTTTTAATTTAAAAACAAATAAGCGTATAGACTATATAAACTTGAAATATTTACTAAATACTGATATTATTTTTTAGGCGTGTTATAATTTCAAAATATTTTGACTTTTGTACTGTTTATAGAAATGTTGATTAGAAAAAAGAAAATTATCGATTTATATAATATTATAACATAAATTTTGTTTAAAAGTAAAAAATCTTTAAAAATTCTGTATACAAATCAATGTTCTTCATTAAAGGTGTTCGTCTAGCAATTAAAAATTATTAAAAATAGGTAAATCGTCAAAACTCCACACTTACAAATTATTTTGTAAAATTTTAAAATTGAATAACTAAAGCTAAACCATGGATTTTTTTTCTTATTTTGATTTTATAATATTTTAGTTTTTAATAAATTAAACGCTTCTAAAAAATGGATAATTACATAAATGTATTTTTAATATTTTTAAATTTCTAGATGTAGGTAGGTATAACTTATGAGGTAGGTATTTAATTTTAGATTTTAAAGTTTTTTTAAATAGAACAACATAACAATTCAATTGGGTATTGGGAAGAATAACTTCCAAAATAATTTAATTGTTTTCATGATTTTGCAAGTATTCGAACTTTAAACGCTTATAAAAATAAATGTTGACCTTGGTGTTTTAATTGTTTATTTGCGATATTGTTTTTCATTTTCAAGCTATTTACTCAGTTATAAACAAGAAATTTCATTCATATAAAAATTGAAAATTTTTAATAAATAGCACATATTATAAACCAAAATATTCTTTAAATTATTAATGTTTAATAAATGACAATATTAAAATTTGATGTAATACCTATTAGAGTTAAATTCCCTTTGTTATTTAAATTTTACTTGATTGTTTAAAGAGTATTGTGAATTGCTTTTGATCTAAAGTACCGAGTAGATCGAATTTTCTACCAGAAACCACTCTCAACATTAAAGGTAAATTTGCTATTCCAAAAAGTATACAATATATAAAATAAATTATCGAAAAAACCAATATGTATCAATAGATCATCGCCCTGATCAGAACCAAAATATTCATGTTAAAGTTGAATAATTTTCGTTTTTATTTCTAATATTAGGTAATTTCCAGATTTTAGTTAAGCTAAAAAAATTCAGTGATAGGTATTTATGTCCCATGTATACATACCTTTATGGCTATATCTAAATATATCTCCTAATAATATTGAGCATGTAAAATAATGTATTAATTTGAATACCTATTTCAATTTTAAAACCATATATTTATTAAGCAAATATAAATCGAATCCAGACTTAGCATACATTGTCATATTATGGCATATGTTTTTGACAATTTCTACATTATTTAATTACATTTTCGCTAATGAGAAGAAATCAAACATTGTAGCGACAGCCATGTTAAAAACATATGTTGAATTACAATTTGTATAGTCTGGGTCTGGCTTAATAAAGTTACGTGTATTTTAATAATAGTATACAAATTTTTTATATTTTATTCTTTTCAGATTAAAAATTGTATAATGTTAATTTTAGGGAGTAATACAAAGAGATGAAATGGTGTTCAAATTAGCTCAACAGAATAATATTCCTTTAGTTATGTTGACGTCCGGTGGCTATCATAAGTCAACTGCGAACATCATAGCAGCTTCATTGCAGAATCTAGTACAACAAGGGCTAGTAAAACCATCTCAAGTGGAATAATACAAATTTATAAGCGTAAAATATAAGCCCTACCTGTACTGTTATTATTCTATTAAACAATGAAAAGCGTTCTGAAATTTTGGGGTACACAATAAGAAGAATGTTGTTTAGTATGTGTCATAGAAAAATATAAAGGAATATATAATATATATGTGCAATATAATAACAAATGAGAAGTAATAATAATGTAAGCACATTCAATAAGACTTCGGTATTTCAATATCCAACACTCAATGGTTAATTAATAGTAAATTATTTTTAAACATAACAAGGTAGTACACAATTAATTTAATTTAAATAGAATATATAATCTATTTAGATTTTTATTGTAACTTTGTATTTATAGCATTTTATATCAAAGAAAACATTATTTTTAAGTGGACGATTAATGTTTAATTAATTAGATTTAAAGTAATCTGCGATGTGTATCGTGATTTAAATTTCCAAGCAGTATATACCTAGTATGTAATATCATTAAAACAGTTATTCATATTGCCTTAAAGTGGCCAGTCAATAAGTACCTAGTAAATGATGATTTTCCAAATTACCTATTACATGCATACTGAAAGTAATTTATTTTTCAATACGAACCTTAAAAATATTTGGTGGTTGATAATTTGATATTATAGCGATAATGAACTGATCTATAATCAATATTGCTATAAATATAGCGAGTGATGAATTTTATTACATAAATACGAAATTACACAGTCTTACACCTAACCTAACCATGAATTTGTTTTTTATTTTATTGTTTGTTGTAGACATTATGCTGTTCTCATTTGGAAAAAAAATTATATCTTTTTCATATTCTTGTTAACAATTATAACCTCATAGATTATTCTTCACTAAAAACTGGATTAAATCAAATTCCTTTTTCTCAAAACTTAAGTAAAGAAACGGTTTTCTCAATGGCTCACTAATTCACTCTTGTATTAGTCAAGTACTCATGTTTTCGCTGCGACAGAACTTACGATATATGCAGTTTTCTGCCGCAACTTGCGTAAGTGTAGTAGACAGGAACGGGTAACCAACTTATAACTATATAATTATATCAAGCAAACTTCTACGAATTAATATATATATAATACAGCAAAATATCAATAATAATTATGATGCGGGCGTCCCCACAGTAGTATAACAATATAACAAAATGGTATAATTAAAAACAATACAATATAATAACAACGATACCGAATAACTCAGCTACCGTAAAGATTTTGGACAACTTATAGAATAAAAGTAGATGAGTATATGATTTTACAATAATATAAAAATAATACCGGACCGACGGACACCACGTGACTTTCCTCCAAGATGGCTAGGACCGGCAAAACTGACACGTCCGTGGCGCCAAAAACTGTATGACCCGTGTGGCTTCTGAGTTCTGGACCTCAGCAACGGCAGCAGAAGATATGTGGCGGTCGGATACCCCACGAACGGGAGTTACCGTATAAGAAGTATCTACCGGGTTCCGACTCGCACACACACACGGTTAAGGCGCACTTGTGGTGACCACAGTCACGTCGCGAACTCGACAGATGCGAGGTGCAAAGGCAAGTGCCAGTTGACCGCAAAGAAAAAAGCCGGTTCGCGCCGACAATGGCGACGAGTGCGATAAAAACGCACGGCGCGGGGGGCAGAGGTGCGACAGCTGTTGTCTGTCGGGTAGGTATATATAGGTTATAACACTTGTTTTTAGGCGAAATTCTGCGACAAGCGCGCGAACATTGGCCAGGTTCGAACATCCTCCCCCTTGGGAGGCTTTGCCTCACATTGCTGGACTTCGGCGATGGTAGCAGTGGACCTTGAATACACGGTAGAAGAGCACGGATTGAGTAACGTCTATCTGCTGATCCGATAATTATACACATTTTTTTTTTTTTTTACTAATTTAAACTCAAATACTCATCATACTAACAACATTACAAATAAAATACATAAATAAATAACCTCAGACATAATTCCAGACACCTATAACAATAGTGCCGCTTACATAAATAATACACATTAAATTACATACAGGCACAAGTAATAAATTAATAAATAAATTAGAATAATAGAATAAATATAATAAAAGGATGGTCCCCAAGTAATATGGTCCCCCCAGGTGATTCAGTGAGCACCGTAGGAATAGACAAAACAATAAAAATAATAATAATAAGTAATGGCGACTGCGGCGACCACCATCAATTCGTGATTACCCGTCGACGGGAAGAAGAACTAGTTTTACCACCGGTCGCGTAATTAACCCGGTACTGGTCAGCACCTTTGCGACACGTACCGTACCGTCATCTCCCGGAGACACCTCCATAACACGACCTAGTCGCCACCTTAGTGGAGCACTGTTATTGTCTATGATAACCACCATATCGTTAACATTAATATTAGGGACATTGTGGGTCCACTTAGGGCGTTCCTGGAGCGTGGTCAAATATTCAGTCGACCATCGTCGCCAAAAGGCCTGGTGACATTGGTCAAGCAATTTCCACCTATCCCGGAGATTACGTTTCGCATCGGGAGTCGACCGCGGCGGTACAGCTAGTAATGGCTGACCGATCAGAAAATGACCCGGGGTTAAACACTCTAGGTCTTGAGGGTCGGTAGACGCGGGAGTTAATGGCCGAGAGTTCAACACAGCCTCTATACGAGTCAGCACTGTGGTAAACTCTTCGTACGTAAATGAGTGAACGCCGATGACACGGGTCAACAACCTTTTTGTTGAACGTACCGCTGCCTCCCACAAGCCCCCAAAGTGCGGGGCGCTTGGCGGATTAAAATGCCAATCGCAAGCAGTGCGTGCATTAGCGATGGCTACTTGACCGTCCGTACTATTAACGAGCGCATGTAATTGTTTATTGGCCCCGATAAAATTCGTTCCACAGTCAGTAAACACATCGGTGGGTAATCCCCGTCGGGCAACAAAACGGTCGAACGCGGCCAGAAACGCGTTTGTAGACAGGTCGGATACCACTTCTAAGTGAACAGCTTTTACTGTAAAGCAGACGAAGACCGATACATAAATTTTAACAGTGCGGGACTTTCGGAGTCCAAGCTCGCGCATTTGTAACGGTCCGGCGAAATCAACGCCGACACGAGCGAATGGTCTACACTGTTGCACACGCGAGGCGGGCAAGTCTGCCATAAACGGTTGGACTGGTCTGGCGTTTAATCGCACACACACATTACAACGAGATAATACTTTATGCAGCACCGACTTGATCGACACTATCCAATATTGTCGTAATATAAGAGCCGCCATTACGCGTGGTCCCGAATGGCATGTTAATCGATGCCATCGCTCACCTATTAACCTAGCGAGGTGTGAATTTTTGGCTAACAGCACCGGGTGTTTACAGTTGTAATTTAACGAGGAGTGCTTAAGGCGACCACCTACGCGTATTACTGTGTCGGTATCAATAAATGGTGACAGTTTGGCCAATGACTTTAGTGACACGCGCGCGGCATGGGACAGTTCACGGCGCAGTACGGCAAAATGAACACGTTGCGATTCTAAAATGATAATACGAGTCGCGTTGTCAAGTTCCAATTTTGATAGGTACACGGATAAGTGTAGAACACGACCGTCGTCCGAATCGGATAGATTATCGGGTGGAAACAAACATGAATTACGTTTACGAAATACGCGAAAGTGACTAATAAAACGGAGAACGCGCGCTGTCACTCGGATTAATCGATCAAATGACGAAAAAGATGCGAACCACTCGACGGGCACATCATCGGCCCGGCCGGCGCAAACAACTGGTCGAGCTTCGGGTAACTCACATATATTTGTCGGCGTAGGACTGGGTTCCCAACTTGACGTATCAGAATAAATAACGGGCGGTCCATGCCAATAAAGTGAAAAATGTACTAGTTCCGACGGCATAAGGCCCCGCGACGCGCAATCGGCGGGGTTATTAGCGGACTCAATCTGATGCCATTGACAATCAGGTAGTAGATTGTGAATTTGGTGTACCCGGTTGGAAACATAAGTTTTGAATGAATCGTGGGGAACCGTTACCCACGATAACACTATGGTCGAATCGGACCAAGCGTGAGTATTGATTATATTTAATTGTGGCGCGAGAATATGACGTAACCGACCTAACCAACGGGCCAGCAGCACGGCTGCATTCAGCTCTAAACGCGGCACAGTTAACGTTTTCACTGGTGCTAATTTGGTCTTTGCTCCAAGAAGAAAAATACATTTATCGGGCGGAGCATCAATGACACGCACGTACGCTACGGCCGCGTACCCGAGCTGCGACGCGTCGCAGAACCCTAATAATAAGCATGGTGATCCTTGTTGCGTATTTACGTACCGCGGTACTCGGATAGTAAGTAACGATGCTAAGTCAGCGACGAAAGCGGCCCATTCCGCGTGGATATCATCAGGTAGTGGCGCATCCCACGTTAACCCACTACACCATGTCCGTTGCATTATGGACTTCGCACGAAAAATTGAGGGCGCGAAAAACCCTAAAGGGTCAAATATACGCGCGACTAGTGACAACAGGCCTCTTTTTGTGAACACCGGCGTTTGGTCAAGACGGAGAGCACAACAAAATTCATCACGATCGGGATGCCACTCGATCCCTAGCATTTTCGTGATATACCCATCGCCTGTGTCGAACGGAAGTGGTCCCGACGCGCGACTATCGGTTGGAATTAAATTTAGAATTGACGGCGTATTGGACGACCACTTTTTTAATTCCATACCGGACATTTTTAAAACGGAGATTAAATTTGATTGGAGTTCGACAGCCTCCTGTTCTGTATCCGCCCCGACACAAATATCATCGACGTACGTTTGACGCTCTAATGCCGCGCGTACCGACACAAAGTTATCGCAATCTTCGGCCGCTATTGCTTTTAACACGCGCAACGCGAGGAACGGCGCGCAATTTACGCCGTATGTTACAGTATGTAGTTCGTAATCACACAATTTATCATGGGGCGACTCGCGCCACACTATGTGTTGATATTTTCGGTAGGTCGGTAACACAGATATTTGTCTATACATTTTTTCAATATCAGCCGTAAAGGCATGACGGTACAACCGGAAACGCGTAATAATGTCGACAATATCTTGTTGCAATTTTGGACCGGGTGATAAGCAACTATTTAACGACTGCCCGCGATGATTACCCGCTGATGCATCGAACACTACACGTATTTTATTACTATCAACTTCAGGCCGATACACGGCGTGGTGCGGGATATAATACGTTCCCGGCGACGTGGCGATTGACATGTGCCCTAATGATATATAATCGCGCATAAAGTTAATGTACAGTTCTCGGAGTTTTCGGTCTCTCGATAACTTGCGCTCTAAAGACTCGAAACGTCGTACGGCGGTGTCCCGCGAGCCAGCGAAAGCGGTGTCGGATACAGGTACACGGAACGGTAGCGGTACTGAAAACCGACCTGTCGGTAAGCGTGTGAATTGGTCGCGAAAAATAGATTCGCATCGACCCTCGTCAGTAAAACTGTCGGGCGCAGCGATAGGCTCCTCTACATGCCAAAATTTTTCCATCAAACCTTCGATGGATGCCGTAAGAGATACGGGCAGTGAATGGACGGGGCCTATTTCAACATCGGACACCGGGCCGATCACTACCCAACCGAAAATTGAGCTAAACGCGGCGGGTAGACTAGTATCGACGATTATTTTTCTACCGTTCATTACGGACGGGTACACATCACCCCCCAACAATATATCAATAGGGGCGGCGATATTAAATGTAGGATCGGCTAATGCCAAATTTGAAAACCTATCTTTTATAGTAGATGGCAAAGTATTTCGCGGCAGGTCGGCCGTGATCGACGGTAAAACCCATGCATGTACGGCTAATATTGGTTCGATCGCAAACCGAGGTTGAACTGAAAACTCGACGCGGCCTTGGACGTTAACAACAGGAACGCCGCCCAAACCGGTTATCGGCGACGTCCAACGTGCACATTTAAGTCCTAACCGTTCAACACATGACGATGTGATTGCACTAATTTGCGACGCCGAATCGATTAACGCGCGCATCGTTTGGCACTCCCCCGCGCGATCGCGTACATGTACCAAAGCGGTACCCAACACAACGGAACTGGCGCTCGACTGGTGTAACGCGGCAGACGTGCATAACGACGTATCGGACCGCGGAGCTTCGTCCCTATTGTGTTGTTCGGACGGCTGAATATGAACCAGGTAGTGATGCCTGCGATTACAGTGGTGACACCGGGTCTTAGATTTACATTGATTAGACCAATGACCGGCACTAAAGCACATAAAACATAGTTTTTTCTCCTTAGTCCAACGGGTACGCTCATCCACTGACCAGGACTTAAAACGGGGACACGAATCTAGTGAATGAGACTCCGAGCAACATGGACAGGTTTTATTCGGCGCGGCCGTAACTAATGATGCAGCGTGAGACAGCTGTTGCCCTTTATACCGATCTCCCCCCTTGCGCGGTTGATCGCCGTGAAATGGTTTTAATGATGCGGTGCTTTTGTTGGTTTTACTCGACGATTCGCCGACAAGCTCTAGTATAGACACACGCGTCCCAACAAAAGTCAACAGCTCACTCATTGACGGATAGTCGGACGTCACGGTCGATTCGAACAATTTACGGGTGGATATTGGCAAGCGGCGGAATGCTAGCGCGAATAATAAAAATGAGCCGAAGTCCGGAATGTTAAGCGCATTTAATAGCGACACGGACTCGCTGACCTCGCACATAAAATTGGTTAACTCTTGTAGTGACTCTTGAGTGGTCGACGGGATGTTTAACAATTTATCGACTAAAGACGTCGCAACCATTCGCGGGCGATTAAACCTATTTGACAGCGTTGTCCATGCTAACTCGTAGCTATCAGACGCGACCGGTATGCTACGCACTGCTTCCGCGGCTGACCCGCGTAGGCAGCCGATTAGATAATACATTTTATCTATAGGTGTTAGGTTGGACCTACTGTCCACCAACGCCTTAAATCTATCGCGGAAGGTGGGCCAGTACCTGAAATCACCATCGAATTTCGGCAACGGTATCTCCGGCAGACGAGAAGTCGAATTATTGACGCCGGTAGGTGGGGCTGGTGGTTTTGGAACATTACCAGATGTAAAATTTGAATTAATGTACGACATATCGAGGGCATCCGCGCCTTTTGGGATAAGACTATCAGCGATCGCTTTTGATTCGGAAATAAGTGCCCGGACTTCAGCAGGCATACCTGACGAGTACTCGCTCGTCTTGTCGAGTTTTATCAAAAAATCTAAAACCGACTCGTCCTCCAACTTAAACTGAGACCATAACATGTCTAAATCGGTCACGGCAATTAAAAATTGAGGAGCCACGTTAGGTTCACTCGAAACGCGCAACGCTAACCCGTGAACCGATCTTATACTAGCTATCGCATTTGAACGTAATATTTCCGCACGGGCCTTACCACGGGTTAATCGTTCAAGGTCTTTTGTATCAGTCATGATGACGATTTACCTACGATTAGCTACGATCATACGTGAAAATAATGATAATAAAATAATACACGAGCAACTTTACTGTCGGACAATAATAGACCAGATAATCAAACGCGCATAAAATACGTGACCGTGTAACAAATTAAATTCAAGATAGTGAACAATATTTAATTGACCTGTTATATAAAAAAGTTAATCTAAGTTAGCACCCAAATAAATACCTAATTAAATAAACGTCTACAACCTACGCTCACTGAACCTCCCCGGGTCCCAAAAACCACGCTCTGCTACCAAAATGTTTTCGCTGCGACAGAACTTACGATATATGCAGTTTTCTGCCGCAACTTGCGTAAGTGTAGTAGACAGGAACGGGTAACCAACTTATAACTATATAATTATATCAAGCAAACTTCTACGAATTAATATATATATAATACAGCAAAATATCAATAATAATTATGATGCGGGCGTCCCCACAGTAGTATAACAATATAACAAAATGGTATAATTAAAAACAATACAATATAATAACAACGATACCGAATAACTCAGCTACCGTAAAGATTTTGGACAACTTATAGAATAAAAGTAGATGAGTATATGATTTTACAATAATATAAAAATAATACCGGACCGACGGACACCACGTGACTTTCCTCCAAGATGGCTAGGACCGGCAAAACTGACACGTCCGTGGCGCCAAAAACTGTATGACCCGTGTGGCTTCTGAGTTCTGGACCTCAGCAACGGCAGCAGAAGATATGTGGCGGTCGGATACCCCACGAACGGGAGTTACCGTATAAGAAGTATCTACCGGGTTCCGACTCGCACACAACACACGGTTAAGGCGCACTTGTGGTGACCACAGTCACGTCGCGAACTCGACAGATGCGAGGTGCAAAGGCAAGTGCCAGTTGACCGCAAAGAAAAAAGCCGGTTCGCGCCGACAATGGCGACGAGTGCGATAAAAACGCACGGCGCGGGGGGCAGAGGGTGCGACAGCTGTTGTCTGTCGGGTAGGTATATATAGGTTATAACACTTGTTTTTAGGCGAAATTCTGCGACAAGCGCGCGAACATTGGCCAGGTTCGAACAACTCAAGTACCGTTATTTTTTACGTTATTATTATATATATATATATATTAGCATTGAATATTGATTATAAATATTATTATTATTTATAATTAATTATATTAGGTACCTATAACCTACATCAGTTTTATTAATTTATTGCAGTGTGCATAATTCTTTTGTTATTTTTCATAATTATTTTTAATTATTTGTATTAACTTAAATACAATGATGGTCTCTGATCTATGAGTTAATTACGTTTTTATTGTTTTGTTTTCATTTGTGTGTAATGTATGTAATGATATTAGTACCTATGTATCATTGTATATTGTAAACAGGTTGTGTACTCGTAAGTAGTAGTTACATATTATATTACTTATATATGTATTTTATTTATTTTAAAACTCATTTTTGGCATGCCGAGTCATTAAAAAAAATTTATTACATTTAGTACATTTAAATATTTAATGACCCCAATCATGGTCACTAAATCATACTTAAGGGACTATTATATAAGTTCACTATTAATTCATTAAATGTTTGATGATTGATATGGTACCCGGCATTAATATTATACCTAGATTTGTCTAGATTCAAGTATACTGTAACTTCCTACCCCATTTCAAGCTCAGCTTAATTGCAATAATAGGGTACTTATGTAATTTTGTTATATATTAATAAATTGTATGTTATATTTTATGAATCTGGTAATAAAATTTAAAAAAAGATTTAAAATGTAATTAACTAATAATTTATTAACTTATAAGCAGGAAACCTCAGATATGTATGAATAAAAAGTTAATTTAATTTAATACTGATGTTTATTGACATATTGTATAATTTACGTTTGTAATAATTAAATGGTGGGTTTTAACGAACTAAAAACTTTGTCCTATTATATGCACTATAAAATGTTAAAATATTTCTTATAAAATATCAAAATTCAAAATATCAAATAACTATTAAAATAGCTAAAACATAGAATGTTTTTAGATTTAAATATCAAAAATAATTTAAATAACAAATTGGCAATTTGATTATAAATTACACAAAATAAATTCTTCTTTCATTGTTGATTTAAACTAAAAAAAATTATAATTTTACATTGTTAAGATTTCAAAATGCATTTCTATCCTATTTTTAATAATAATTTTAAAAACTAGTATAAAAATACTCTGATATCTACTCAATTTTCATTATATCCCTGTAACTGTGTATAGCTATTAATAATGTGTTAAAACCTCCTCAAATTATATGCCCCGTAGACGATTGTAATTTAATATTACTGCTCTAAAATAACTATTTGAAACTATAACTTTTTAAATATATTAAAAATAAGATAAACACTCAAAGTTCATCATATCCATTGGTAACTTAGCTATACATAATATGTTACTGTGTATGTTATATATAATATATAAGCATCTAAATGTAATGTTACTATTTAGTTATAATATTTTCTAGTTCTCTCATCAGTCATTTATATTGATGCTACTTATAGTAAACGATACAAATTATAATATTATACATATATATATATATAAAATCTAGATTATTAATCATTTGTCTACGGTTTCGATAATTCTCTATTGTTCCGGAAGGCTTTCTCCGCTAATTCGTTACTATTCAACAACCGTTCCTAATCAGCCTAACCGTAGCCTCATCCAATGCGACCTTAGTACCTTACGAAGGAAGAAGTCGAAAAATTATATTACCTGTTTACTAGTTAATGTGTGCTAGTATACATAGTGGAGCGTGTGCGTGTATTTGTTGTGCCATGTGATGTGGTGGACGTACATTGACATTGGAATGGTATATTGACTGTTGTCTGATGAGTGTCGACCAGACTATAAATTAGTTTTTGATACAACCGACGACATCATTACCGAGAGGACTGTCAGTGGAAACACAATTGAATTACATAACACACAATATTATACTTGGAACCATCGAATATTATTTCAAAAACATATAGATAAAATAATTACTATGATGCTGCATGGGACATTTTCTTTTGTAATATTAATGATTTTGAGTTCGACTTCAATTCTAGGTAATCCGTTTTAGTTAAATATTTACACATATTTAAATGTATTTGTCAAAAACAATATGTTAATGTATACATTTATAGTTTCAAGCTGTGTAATTACCTAATTGTTGTTCTATTGTAGATTGTGCGAAAGTCGTTTGCTACTTCTGCAATTGGGCTATTTATCGACCGGGCATTGGAAAATATACCGTAGACGATATACCGGTGGAAGATTGCACGCATGTTATTTATTCATTTATCGGAGTTGACAATTCGACTTGGGGTGTCAGTGTTCTCGATCCCGAAGTAATTAAAAACTTTTTTTTCTTATTCAACTGTTTGTGGATGTACAGCACATGTATTAAAAATACTTATTACTTGAATTTGTTAATGCATTTTAGATCGATGTAAACAAAAATGGTTTCAAGAATTTCACAGATCTTCGATTAACGAACCCAGACGTTAAGCTCTTGGTAGCTCTTGGTGGTTGGGGAGAAGGGGGCAAAAAGTATTCTACATTAGTGTCTTCTGTAGAGAAAAGAACAACATTTATCAAAAGTGTAATAGGTTAGCTACTTTAAGGATTATACCTAAATATATTAATTATATAACATGTACATTTTTATGCTTATAGAATTTCTATGGAAATACGCGTTTGATGGCTTAGACCTTGATTGGGAATATCCTGGTGCAGTTGACCGAGATGGAGCTTATTCAGATCGCAATAATTTTTATTATTTTGTACAAGAACTAAGAGCTGAATTTGATAACCAAAATACTTCATGGGAATTAACTATGGCAGTGCCATTAGCAAAATTCCGATTAATGGAAGGTTATTATGTTCCAGGTTTATGTCGGTAAGCTATTCTTTATAAAATAGATACCTAAGTCCCTGGCTATAAATTATATTTTTATTAAGTATAAAAAATAGTATTACTAAAAAATATAAATAAATTCTAATAATAAATTTGATAATGTGTAAACATTTAATTAGTGTCGTGCTATGATGGAGCATAATAATTATAAAATATTATATATTTATGTAATACTGTATTTCTAATAGTTTAGCCGATGCTATACACGTAATGGCTTACGATTTACGAGGAAATTGGGCTGGATTTGCGGATGTACATAGTCCATTGTTTCGAAGACCTACTGATCAGTATGCTTATGAAAAACTAAATGTTGTATGTAACAAAAGTTTAATTGTATATTCAATCCGTGCTATACCCATGTCTTAGTTTTATGCATTTTATGACTTGTATAGGCCGATGGAATGCAATTGTGGGTGGATCTTGGTTGTCCACCAAATAAATTAGTTATGGGTGTACCGTTCTATGGCCGAACGTTCACATTGAGCGCTAGTAATAAAAATTACAATATTGGCACATACGTCAACAAAGAAGCAGGAGGTGGTGAACCTGGAAATTACACACAAGCTGTCGGATTTTTGGCGTACTATGAAATATGTGAATATTTAAAAGATGACAATGGTTGGACTGAAATGTGGGATCCAATTGGCCTGTGTCCGTATACATACAAAGGTGTTATTATTGTATAATATTACCAGATGCTTTAAGAATTAATGTTGATATATTTAAAAAAATAATTGTAATTTGTTTTACATGCATAATAAAAAAAAAATAGGTACACAGTGGATTGGCTATGAAAATGCAACAAGTCTATCATATAAAATGGAACATATCAAAAACAAAGGCTATGCTGGTGCAATGACCTGGGCTGTAGATATGGATGATTTTCATAGCATTTGTGGTCCCAAAAATCCTCTCATTAGAGTTTTACGAGACTCTATGAAAACATACACCCCTCCAGATGTACAAATAATTACTACTCCTACGGTATGGAATTTAAAATGATTATATTATGATTAATTTTATTATTATTTATGTTCTAAGTATCGTAATCGCTATTCTTTTAGCCCGAATGGTTGGTGCCTCCGGAAATAACTACTACAAATAAGAAAGACAGTACCATGCAAGCACCTACTGAACCTACAATTATACCAGTTAAAGAACCAAATAAAGGTGAAAAAACATATAGTGAAAAAACAACAGGATGCAAACAAGGAGAATATTCGCCTAGTAATTATTGTCATAAAGTAAGTACAAACTACTAAGTATAATACATTCATTTTATTTGGCTATAAATATTTTATAGTAATTAATATGTATTATGTATATTATATATTGTATTATTCAAATCCAAAACCAACACAAATCTTTTTAATGGAGTTTAAATATTATTTTATTCATAAGAAAGACATGCATTAATTTTATATTTGGGTTATTAATATAAATTATGTATATATACTATCTATACTAATACTATGTATCTACTTAATACAATATGTGTCTTTATGATCGCAGTAAACTATCGCTATAAATAAAAGGATAATCGATAGTCGATAATATTATATAATACAAATGCGTATTCGTACCTAATCACTTTTTATTCGGTAAAGGTGTTTATTAACAAATTAAAAAAACTATAACAATACCTATAAAACCTACCTAGTTATTTTATTAGGTATAATAATATATAATTACTAGCGACTAGGCATAATTTTAAATCACATACCCGTCGTTATGATCATAGGACTAGTAAATGCTTACCTAATATTTATAACATTAAATAGCAGGTAAATCGTTTTATTTAGCTGTAAAATTAAAACAGGTGGTTCATCAACAAATAATATACGCAAATTCATTTTTAATATGTACGTACACGACTGTCTACAAACAACCTGCTAAAAATGCTGTGTGTCTAAAGCGTTGGTGTAAATATGTAGAGTAATCACGAAACAACGGTAGCGAATTAGTTTATTTTTTTTTTTTGTAAATATTTTTTTATTTAAACGTTTATAATTATAAATCATGAAAAAAGTCTGTACCTAAAAGAAAATCCAGTACCGAAGATTAGTGACGGGCGTATTGCCAACAAGTACTAATATTTTTTTCTTAATATTTTTTAAACTCTTTTTAACAAAATCATTCTCTACTTCGATGTTTCTCTAACTGTTAAATATTGTATTACATTTTTGTTAATTTTCTGCTCAAACCAGATTTTTTTTTTATATTAGAAAATTGATTAAATACTATATAAATATAAATAAATATATAGTTTATATTACGTACAATCAAAATGTATTTAAATTAAATACAATTTTTATTAAAACATACAAAAAACGTTATTATTTTAAAATCAGTTATTTGAAAACTATACTCAAATATGTATTGTGATCACATTTATAAGTTTCCCGAAGCAATTTTTAAAAATATTTATTTCTCAATCCGCTATTACGTAAGAATAACTTAATTATTAAACCAAAAGTCAATTGTCATACAGACATACGGTAATATATACCTATTATTTAGATTCTATAATCCATATAGTAGTATACTAATTTAATATAATAATTTTTACTTTTAAAAAGTGCTTTAGTGTAATTGAAAATATTTTAAGCAACTCACTCATTAAACAATGATGAATTATAATTAAGAGAAAGTTAATATGAAAAATTAGTCAACTATTGTTTTAGAATATAATATTTATATATTCTATATTAATATACTCCGTGTTATGTATATAGTGTGATAATTATTGTTTTAATTGTTATTATTTTAGAAAACATTTTATTCAAACTTTTTTTAGTAAATTGAATTTTGTCTAAATTGATTAGTTGATAATTGTAATGTTTTATTACCAATCCCAAATAATCACCAAAATACTGAACATATTTTTTAATTCGATACCTTATTATACACCTTTTCCATTTTATTTATATTTGAGTACATATCTTTTTTATTATTTTATTTTCGTGCAGAAATAAGTTTATCATAATATAATAAGTAAATATATATGAACATATTCATATTATCTATATAATATAAAGTATAAGCAGTGTGTGATTCTTTTATTTAATTATGCTCATTGTTTCAAAATTGTTTTTGAAAATATATATTTTTTTTTTTTACATAATTTTCAGTAAAAATAAAATAACTAAGTAGTAGTTTACGAGTTATAAGTATTTAAAATTTAGGTGAACGGGATAGTTGACCAACATTTTACGGGGTACCCTCGTATACCATTCCACTCCGCTCATCTATAGGTACTTTTAAAATACTTAACTAGGTACTAGTATTGTAGTATTGTATTTTTTTTACTTAATTAGAAAAATTATAATATTAAGTGATGTTAAATAAATAATAAATAATAAATCTAAAATAAAAGTTTAAATGACAGTGATGGTACGAGTACTATCATTTTTTGTTTTAGCTTATTGATAAATCAATAACAATTAATAATATTGTACAAAATAGGTACCATTGTTATGTTCTGTGCAATCTTATTATTATTATATAACTGAAATCAAACAATTTTTGATTTTTATTTATTTATTTTATCGTGTAAACAAATATCAGTTATAACTTTTAATACTTTAATTAAACATTAAACAATACTATTTAAATCACTATGAATAAATCATTTTTAAATTTTGTTAATTTAGAATTTTTCAGTTCTCGATAACTTTTAAAATAATACGTACGGTAAAAATTGCTATTTTAAATTTAAATTAATAATTTATTATAGAACATTGATAATAAATAACCTCTATTATACTTATTAAAAATATAATGATAATAATAAATTAGCTTTTGGTTCTGAGCTCATGAAATATTTTAGCCTTATTTTTAATTGCATTTATATAGATTTACAAGGTGGGCAAGTTAATGAAAATAATTAACTCAAGTTAAGTTAAGTTAAGAGGATACAAGATCAAAAAGTTAAAAGTTAATATGGGATAAAATATTAATTTAACTCCTCAGTTTAAAAATAGTTTATCTATTTTTTTTAATTAGCATGTAAATCACATAAAGAGTGAATGTTATTTAAATTCATAATATTGCCTATAAGTATAGAACGGCGTAATATTATCATGTATATATTATACACATTACACAACTATAACTATATAATTTATACATTAGTTTGTGTTATTATAGTATTGGATATTTTTATTTTATACTAATATAGTAATATTTACGTATAAACGAAATATTTATTGTTTATATTTATTTTTTATTGTTTTATATTTACGAAAAGCTTAGTTATTTCAACTGTAAATTATTAAACTAGTTAAGTTCATAAGTTGATTAGAAAATAAACTAACTAGTTAAGTTAAAAATTAACTTTTTAACTTAACTATAACTTTTTAACTAGTTAATGTCCAGCTTTGGGTTTACTATAGGTATACATAATTTATATTTTGTGCGAGGTAAACTAAAATTAAAATATAAAACTTCTTAAAATAAAGTTATTTTTTATATACATAAATATTTTTAAATTAATTTATTAAAAAAATGTTTGTATATTTATTTTCAGTATTACATGTGCGATCATGGGAAATTGATGACATTCGTTTGTCAACCCGGCACTGTTTGGAATCAAGAGGAATTGGTATGCGATTGGCCTTCCCGAACTACCCAGTCAAATTGCATAGAAGTTTAATTTATAAAATATAGCATTCGGATATAGATAATATACAAGAAAATTATATGTTAACAAAAATGTAACAATAGTAAATTTACATTAAAAGGAAGTTACATTGTCCGCAGTAACATGTGTTTTACTTTTGTCACCTCTAAACTTCCCGTCTTATATATAACTAACTCCGTTCAGCGTGTACACGTCTTAGTTGAATGGTAGCAATCGACGATGAAAGAATTAATATTACTCGTTCTTTTTTCGCTGGCCTCTGCAGCATGGGCTGCGGGCCTCGAATCAATTCCTTTTGGATTTTACGAGGAGCTCAAGAACATCGAGCACGACCAATGTAGCAAAGACGTGAAAATTATGTTGGACGGAGTGAAAAATCTAGACAAATGGGCATTGGAAAGTTGGTTTTTACTTCAATACGTATATTATTAACTTATAGTTCTGATTTATAGCGCCGATCGTTTATTTATTGCTACGAAATTTCAGTGATAGATTCATCGGCGAAGATGCCATCAGGAATACTAAGAGGCAATTTGAATCAATATGGCGATTTCGACGAGTGTATCAACGTAATCGACAATAATGGAATATCGGGACAATACTGTTTGATCGCGATCCAATTAAAAAATCCCGTTTTCAGTAACTATATCAGTGCTTATCACCAAGTGAAAAATAATTTGACCGACGTACGTTTTCGACAGTTTTCGAATCCACCTTAATTTTTAATTATGTAATTTGTTTTTCTTTCAGCCTGGCCATCGTTTACCAAAGTTTTCTACAGTATACTGGGGAATTTGTGTGCCGTCCTCTTGCGATCCAAGTGACGTGGCCTCTGCTGCAAATTCGACTGCTCTAAAGTTCCAACACGTCGAAGTTCTCGTTGAAAACGACATGTGCCAGGTGAAACGCATACCGAAAAAATCAACAGATTTCGATTGGGTACGGTTTTGTGTGGCAATTTTCATTTTAATGATGTCAATGTTTGGACAAGGAGCAATATGCACCCCCGACGAACTCGATCGTATGTACAATAATTGTTTTCTATCTTTTTTTTTTAATTAGATAGGTTCGTTTGTTTGTTTTGTGTTTATAATGACTTAATAATATTGCGTTTTGTATTTCATATAAAATATAATAGCTGACGTGGAACGAACTGCACCCCTTATGCTTCGAATATCGCGTGTACTAAGGAAATCGTTTGCAATCAGGCCGAACTTTAAATCTCTATTTATTTCCCCTACTAGAGACGGGTTCAAGAGCATACAAGGTATTCGAGCTCTCAACATGATTGCTTTGCTATTGTGTCACATGGTCATGGCCAAAATGTTTTTGCCATACTTAAATAAAACCGAAATGTCCGAAGTGAGTTTATAAAATATTTAGTGGATAAAATTTCTTCTTAACGCATTTTTGTGTATAGTATTATTAGCATTATTTTATTTCTATATCATAGAATATGTCAAAACCATGGCTCATCACAGGAAGAGTGGCTTATTTATACACGGATTCTTTTTTGGTCATTAGTGGTTTATTGGCAGCATATACATTAAGTAAATTTTCACCGGTCAAGAGTATTATTTCACGTTATATACGGTTGGTTTATATGCTTGTTTTATTCTTATTTTTTCATACTACTCTAATAAATGGAAAATCGGCTATAGAAATCCTTCAAGAAATAGTATGTAAAAAATAGGTCCGTTCTCATACATTATTTTTTTCTTTCCTTAAATTATTTCTTATTTATTAGAAATTCATGGTTATAATTATTTTATCGTAATAGAATTTATTACCATATTACCATTAATTGTCAATTTTATCTATTTAGATAGTACTTATAAATATTTTTAGACTTACTACAGATTAAATACAATATAATCTTGTAAAACAAATACAAATACGAAAAATAAATTTAGGAATTACAATAAAGTTTTATTTAATTTTAATTATTTTGTTATAATTTAATTTATAGTAAAAATGTTATGTTTTAGATTGACTGCAACTCTAGTAACTGTAATGATTATTTGTGCTAAATACTTACCCCAAATGAGTTATGGGCCTATGTGGAATATGGTCATCACACGACATTCTGACCTTTGTTACAAGAACTGGTGGAGAAACTTACTGTATATTCAAAACTTATTTGGTTTTAAAAATATGGTATACATATTGCTATTACCGATATCATTTTAAAATGTTAATATTCTGTCAAAATCAATATAGTTTTTGTTTTCAGTGTTTAACGCACACTCATCAACTTGCTATAGACTTTCAATTGTTCATTATGGCTATCCCATTAATGTATTTATTAAGAAAAAGTAAAGCTGTTGCGCTGTTCGTTATCGCTGCAATTATGTCCGCATCAACAATACTACGTTATCAAGCAGTCAAAAATAATGATTTGGCCACGGTTGTTTATTTTGGATCAAAGTATGTATATATATTGTATTATGATTTATGACTGACTCTTCTACACTAGCCATGGTCTTATAAATATTCAATATTTCCCTTTTGGGATGATTGTTTCTAACTCAAATTTAAATTTTTATTGCAAATTATAGAAAAATTAACTTTTACATCAAATAATTTAAAAATAAACATTTATTCATATTTTGAGGAAATTCTTCGTAAATTTATAATGATGGATATAATTTGATACAAATTTAGCATACAAATTACAAATGACCCCTGGTTTGAAACAAAATTAAAAATATAGATATTTATTATTTAGCTCTATATCATATTATTATTTCTGTTCTGTATTTACTTATGTATCATATTTTGATTCACCAGATAAAAGCGGTGACGGCTGCTCAATAGTCTAACAAGCAACATTTTCGTCACGTGTGTGTATATATATATATACGTATATAGACTGATGTCTTGTTTACTTGAATTAATCACGAATTTCGACTATTATTAACAATAACTATTAACTATTTTAAAAAATGTTTAAGTAATTTTTTTAAGCTTTGTAAATATTATTAGTTATTAAATCATATCGTTCTACTAACTGTGGTCAAAACACTTACAACTTAAAAACCCAATGTGCATACACATTAACATTTTACTGAATTGAGCTGTAATTAGTTATGCTCGCCTAATTCAAAAAATATACCTACAAAATGAATAATGCTAAAAAAATGTAATTTGATGAACGTGTGCTATCACACAAAGTGTTAGTCAATGAACCTAAATATTAAGTTCAATTTCTCGCAATAATCTTTCAGTAGCTTAAAAATATATTCAACATACCTGTTTTATAAATATCACCATTTATGTGTTTACACAACTGTTACCTAAAACAATATTAATATGTATATTTTTAAAAGTACTTAAATTTTATTTTTTATTTTTTGTTTTTATCCGATAGCATTTCACAATTGAATCGTACTTTTGATTTAACATACACTTTACCGACACACCGAGCAACCGTTTATCTAATGGGCTTTTTGGTTGGCTATTGGATGCAGCAACGCGGTCGTTTAAATATTTCCAGTGTAAGTATAAATCACAGTATACATGACATAAAGGTATTATCCTATGCTGTAGGCTACACGGATTCCTCACATCATACAAATAAACTTACATTATTATATTGTAAATTCAGGCACAAGTGAAGAAGGCATGGCTCGTAGCGACTGCTTGTGGACTGTTAGCGGTGTTTGGGCCATATCAGCTGTCTAACATGAACTATGTTTACAATAATATTCACCTAGCGATTTTTAATGCAGCCGCACCCATCTTATGGTCTGTTTTCATACTGTGGTGCATCATTGCCACCGACAATGGTAACGGAGGTGAGTAACAATAGTAGGTACATAAAACGTTGGCGACAGGTTGAAACATTTTCTGCTTTCAAAACGGCACTTTTTCCACTATGTATGTATAAAGGTGCTCGCGCAAGTGGACTTAGCTTAACGTTCGAAAAAATATATCATAGAAACTTGCAACTTAACTATGTAGGCATATTGGTTGTTTATATATAATTATGTCAAAAATATCGTATAAAAAATAATATATATTTTTTATTTATTTATTATAAATTGTATTATATTTATAGGTTGGTTTGGAAGACTATTGTGTTGTAAACCTTTTACGATGCTATCAAAAATATCTTATGCCGTTTACCTGGTACAGTATCCTGTGTTCTTCTATTACGTTGGATCGACCAGAGGTCCGTCCTTACACACTACAGCTACAATGGTAAATAAATACAATTTAATAAAATAGTAATATATTGTTTTATCGTCTTTTAACGTAATTACGACAATGAGCATATTTTGTGATAACTGATAATAAGTGCATTGTGCATATAGTAATAGTCAAATAAATATAATTATGTTTTCATTTCTATCTTTGAAAATTTTTGTTAAACAAATATGTATTATAATAATTGAAAAAAAGAAATTTAAAATTAGAGATAATTGTATTTTATTACATTTCAACTTAAAAATTGGCTGCGAGACACTGGATGCCTCTAAAACCTCACCATCATTCACTGCACTGTTTGAAGTATTTTCTTATAAATGTACATAACAATGCAGATGTATTCATTATAAATTATAATACACATACATTTATTTATTATTATTTATTTTATACTCATTATTTTTTTCCAGTTCGACGTTGGTCAAATGATACTGATTGCTGGTTTATCAGTTTTTCTGACGTTAGCCATCGATATCCCATTCCAAAAAATTGGCAAACACGTGACGGAAAGTGGATCAAACGACAAAGTTAAATCATTATAAACTGTTCACTTATAGTAAAGTTTATATTTTAATACTAAGTTGTTAAATGTTTATTATTACTTATTACCGTATTTTTTCTGGTGAAAATATTCATTAGACAATACATGTGGTATTATATATAAGTAAGTATTTAAATTTTTAAGCGTGAAAATGTAACATATACTTAAATATTTATTTATTGAAGTGATAGTGATTGTTTTTATAAATGAAAAAACACAACAAACATTATTTTTTCTTAAAATCTATTAACATTAAATCTATTTTAAGTACCTATCTATGTCGATAAGATCTCTTGTGTTTAAAGTCTTTAATCAAAAAATTATAATATTTATAATGTTACGCAATAACAATAGTCTGATAAGTTTTTCTAATTTTGCTTCAACATTTTATTTCACCCGTTAGTTTGTATCAATTAGTTGAATCGTCTCTGTCTCTAAAACCAAGATCCTTAAACAACTCATCCTTCTACCCATGATACAGAAATTATATGTTTGTACAAAGTAGGAATGAAAGCATACCCCAATGATTTAAGTTTATAAAATGTACCTAGATCAAAGTATCTCCTATTTATAATTTTAGAGAATCAATGCTCATATTAAACATTTTGGAAGTTATCGGGGGCTATTAAAATTCTATGTACAAGTTTAACCAAAAAGTAGTATTTATACTAATGCTATTTCACATTTATTTCAAATAACAACCCATTATTAAATTGTCTTAAACTGTTAGTTCTGTAGTTCATACTTAATTAAAACAGTATTATATTATTAAGACGCTAGTCAAAGAATGACTTATAGGCATTTGTATGTTTGCTTTGCACAGTCACTGGGATATTATCAATGAGGTTGTTTGAAACCTATCTTACTATGAATGCTATTTATTTTAAATTTTATATTAAATATTCATTAATTATATTAGAACAACATTTTACTGAAATTGTTTGTGTTTCCAACTGCATAAGTGCAGCTTTTACATTTTTTAGGACTATAATTCTAATTTAAATTAAGTATAGTGTTTTTCTAGTTTTATTCTCATAATAATACAAATAGTTATAGATAGTAACTGTTATCGTATTGATTGGTTATTAAATCCATTGGTAGATGTGATAGCAGCTGAATTCGATTAGCAACATAGTTTTTTCATACTGTTAAAACTATCATTGCTTTGGTGTAGATATGTACAGTTATCATAATAAATAAACATGAAACAAATAATATTAAACAGTTGTTTTAAATGATCATTATTCGTCGCTCACTTTACAGAAACATATAATATAATAGTATGTATATTCACTTCGTGCATTCATCAAGGTCAGTATTTTTAGAATTGTATACCATGCAAGTATACGTATAAACTTTAAGTCCGTACACCATAATGACCCAATGAGGATAATGAATATCATCTGTATACATATTACATACTACAATGTATAATTACTAATTATACAGATATTTTCTATACTTATTACTCGCTAATTATAATATTAACTACCTATTGCCAACTCATACTGATTTTCGGCACAAATTTGCAAGCTATTGTATACGTTTATAAAAAAAATGTTTACAAGTTAGGCATTAACTGGCATTGAACCAAAAAAGCTCGAGGTTAGGAAAGTAGTTCAAACAATAAAGTATAAATAAGCTTAATTTGATTTGTAATTTCTATTGAAACCTTTTTTAAGTTTAGACACACGACCTTACAAAAAATTTTTAAAACGAATATAATTACGTAAAAACCTGTAAAAGGAAACTTTGTTTCCATTTAGTAAAATACGGTAATTATTATGTCGACACGCCACACGGTATGAAATTAGTATTTTTAAATAAATAATTGACTTTTTTTTACATCATTTAAGTATAGGAGTTTTATTGTTTTTAAGCGCATGAATGAACATTCTCCACGTTGTTTAAGTATAGAATGCAGCATGTAGGGAAATCAGTATTTATTGCATTATTAAACCTTAAATATTCACTTGAAATGTCAAAAATATGTTGTACATCCTACAAAAATGAACTAAAAAAATGGTAATTTAAAAAATATAATAATATATCTAAAAATGATGTAAGACCAAAAGTCAACCTAGAATATGAAATATTAGTTCGCAAACATATTCATGCTGGCCACCCCCGATATAGTCTGTAAATTTGGCAAAAATATTATTTTCTATGTCTTGTCATTGCGGCTAACTTACCATAATATGTACAAAATCACCTGTTGCCAATGCATAGAAATTAAAATATAAAATTGTGTATATTTTAAAATTTATAAATATATATATAATTGACAAAAGCTATTACCATCTTAGTTTAATTAATACAATTATAACATCGACTACTCAAACTTCAATATTGATCAAATCGAAGTTGCAATTTTAAACAATTACATTATTGAATATAAGATTTAAAAAAAAACAGCTAAATATAATTTAACAGTATTATTAAACGTAAAAAATCCTATGTTACACGTGTGTTAGACAAAGACAGAAAATCACCGCTTCCAATCCCCTAAATGATATTTAATTTTAAAAATTTGAAATAAAAATGAAATATATTATGTAGTAACACTGAAGACATACAACATTTACCAATCTACATTTATCGATAACTTAGTATTGATAATTAGAATGCATTACGTAAGATTGCTTTTGAAATGCAGAAGTACAATACGTCATGAATAACACGTAGTATTATACAAACGAGATTGTTATTATTCTAATATCTCTGAAATATTAAAAATAGCTAAGTTTAAGTGTTATTCAAAGACTGCTTATTCAATGATAATTACTTGTCAGTAGCTCTACGGTACCATTTTTAAAGACTAGACGTTTAAAAAACGTTATATATATATAAATGGAGACAAAAATGTATAACATTTCATCGATTGAGAACGGCTAGACCGATTTCGCTCATTTTTTTTTTTTATTGTATTTGTAATTATCTGGGCAAGGTTCTTGTATAAGAAAAAATTAAGAAAGTTGCACGGAAAATTAAAAAAAAAAATCAAAAAAATACCGATGATTACTACCATGGTAACAATTGTGTATTATTATTATTTATTTTACCCGTTTTTGTAACATTTTTTATGATTCGCTCCAATTGGTCGCTTAACATGATAATATACTGCTCGCATAATCATAAGAGAGTCTCACGGGTAACGCCAAGCAGATTGACTATAACATTATTATTTTTTGACTAATTCACTGACTGATTAATGTAGAGTCTGAACTATGATAGATCAATGCTCGCAATTTACATGGTATATTCGTAAATCGTACCACAAATTTAATGTGCAATAAGAAAGCATTTTAAAGTGGCGCTTGCACAAGCTTTTTGTGAATCGAAATGGTCAATGAAAATATCTAATATTTGAACATTGTTCAACCGTATATTTTAAATGTCAAATTAGCCAAAATTCAACTAATATCACAATATTGATACTATTGACCGGCTTAAAAAAGTGCTCGAGGTCGATATTATTTAATAAAAAGTGAACCACTCAGACTGTCCACGTACCTCCCAACCCGTCGGCTGGTTGCGATCATCGTTGCTAAACGTTCCGACTGCGTTAACAGTAGACCGTCAGCCGCCTCACGCTCCGATACATGGACTAAGTCTCATCATCGTGGCCAATGACGACTCCAGATTTGCACCTGGAGGGGACGATGCATACTACAGAAATGATCCTGTGAAGTATGATCTTAAGTTTAACACTGCACATCAACCTATATATGTGTAGTGCGCAGTCCAATAAAATTTAGCAGACCCGTCACTTTGGTACACACGGTTATGACGTCACGATGTCGCATTCGGATGATCACGACGATGGACCGAACGCGCTGTCGGGTCCAATGCTTTTCCGTCGTTATCTCCGTGCCGGGAAAACGTTTTGTCCTACCGGAAAACGTCGACGCAATGCGATCCGTCGTCGCGTCTCAGTGAACGTACCGCGACAGAGCTCTCTACCGGTCGTCTGTTTGGCACTCCGCAAACGAGTTGCGAACGGTTTAACGACAATTTTCACCGATAGATCTCGCTGCCAGTACCGAAAACACCAATGCACCGAAATTATTGCGTTAAAACCAATATACGTTATACACCGTCTACATAATCCCTTCTATGAAATACAATAAAATATCTTTAAAATTCCCAAATATAGTTGTTTTTATAGGACATAAAAACCAATCAATTTACCAAGTATTGGCCGTTTGTCGGTTCTTTTTTCATGTCATGCATGACACATTATGTATTGGTCGAAATTATTTTAAAAATAATTTTAACACCATTTAATAAAAGATACCGGATAGACTGATAGATTATAGTCAAATTTCGGCTTAATGGTTACCGAAATTACATTTTCAATTTCTAACTAGTCGCTACTCGCTAGTAGTAATAATCTAATCATGAAGTAAATGTTAGTCGCTATGAATGACACAAAATAAACGATAATATAGAATAAGAAAATACAAGATTAAGGAAACGTTTCTAAAATATTTGAGAAATTGGAAAAGAATCACTTTTCTATTTAAAAATGTTCGATTGTTTTAGAACACTTTACACTTAGTTCATAGTTGCATCGGTAAAAATACTATAAACAACATAGAATATAACATTAGTAATATATGAACTAATCAGAAAAATCGATTTCTTATTAGATCAATTAGCTAGAATTGCAAAAAACAGCGTTTTAAAAATGTTTCGTGTAAAGAAATTCATAAAAAAAAATTTGAGAAATGAAAATTATAAAAGAAGTGTTAATTTTATTAAAAATGCTTATATAATTAATTATAATTGTAAATTTTTTTAAATTGTTATCCAGATTAGCGATTGTCAATTTGTCATTTGTGAGACGTGTGTTTGTGACATTTACGAATTACAAAATGTTGATCTACAACTCCGATCTTAAAATACTAATAGTCATGACTAATTAACTATATATCAACTCTCAGAGAAGTGCGCAGGGGATATATGAGCTTTTTTTTTAGTCTTCAAATAAGGCTGGATTTTGGATCTCTAGTTTTTCAAAATAATGTAAAATAATAGTTTTATATTTATGGCGTCCCCCCCCCATATCAAATTCCTTAGCACGCCACTGCCTACTTTATCAAAATAAGATTTATTACATGAAAATTCCATGAAAAATATTCTTGGATTGGAATATAAAATTCAAAAAACCGATAAATTAATTATAAAAATAAAATGTTGTTTCAAGACTTATTATTTAATTTATTTTTTCTTATTAATTATTTATTATTTAATTAAAATTATGTAATTAAAGATTTTTTTTTAAAACTTATAATTTTTGAAGTACCCAACGAGTTAAATTAATTACCAAGCACTCACGTACATTATGTTATAATATATTATTATCTATAATTTTTGACATTTCATTTTACTGTTGAACGAATATATTACATATAACATATTATATTGTATAAATTCCACTCATTATGTGAACAATATATTATATGTATATTATGACAATAATCATCAGTCGTCATATTATATAATATTCTGTACCACTATGGTTTGAGGGAAAAAAACAGGATAAACCGAAATATGACAGATTTTTTTTTTTAAAGATAACTCTTAATCGGTTTTTGTTTATCTAACAGGATGGATTCATTTCCTTTATGATATTATAAATATTTTTTGTGCTATGTAGACCATTAGTATATTGCAATGAACACAGCGTGACGGTTATTTATTTGTTGCTATTATAATTTTTAACGTTTACAATAATTAATTCTGAAATAGATGAACAGTATTCAATTATATTTTATTATATTATGTAACAAGGTTAACGCTTTTTTTTTGGAATCTAACGTATCAATTAAACAGTTAGCTGCCACTAAAAAAGCTATTACATGTTACAATTATCATCATTAATAAAGAATAATACTGATTGTTTTAATAAATTTAACAGACTGAATCGTATGTATATTATTATATTATTATAATTGTATTTGTATTATTAAATGTTTAAGATGACATTAAACCCAATTTTAGAATTGTATATTTTAAAATCGATGCTACTACTTACCTTAATAATATAACAAATATTAATGAGTCATTAATAATGACTTTTTGTAATTATTCATAAATTTAAAATTTGTATAAAATTGTACTCGTACAAGTTTGACTCCTTGGAGTAGATATAGTACTTACTACTTAGTATGTTCCAAGTTTTTTTTTTTCCACTTACTCATAAGGTCATATTAAGTATTATCACATGTTTGAAAATTGTGTAAAATGTAAATTATATTAAAAGGTGTTAACTTTTTAACTTTCAGGAAAGTTAAACAACTATCCCCATAATACATAGTATATAGATAGTAGATACCTAACTATAAAATAATTGTTATCAATCAATCAAGTTTATTTGGGAAAATAATATGTAATTACATTTAATATATACCTGTTGTATTACCAGATTTTTCCTGAGAAAAAAAAGAATTGTTATAAAATACTGCACTCGTCATTATTGTAAATTTGTAACTCATTTAAATAAAAAATTGTTAAACCTCAAAATTTAAGTATTTTTAGTTAATTTTAATTTATGAATTTGTACAGTTGTATATATAAAAAATGAAGGAAACAATTTATCTATATCTTGTATATGTTACAATAGAATAATTACCAATTTTAATCGATCATAATTGAAGTGTTCACATTTTAAACTAACTAGTTTTGCAGTATTAATGTACAGATTTTTAGATTGTTAGATTATGCATTTAACAAGCTATAATATTCTTTTAAATATTTAGTTAGTTTGCTACAAAAACTTAATATTATTCGTGTTGTGTTGTCTTATACTAAGACAAAATCACCTATATTATATTTTTTAATACATAGAATCTATCATCTATATAATTAAGCAATAGAATAAATTAAGTAAAAAGTACTTATTTAGTAAAAGATTACATTATTTTATTTATAATTTTTAAATATCTTGGCTCATGCAAGAGTATAAGTATGTAATTTATGTGGAAATCTAATTAATTGTACAAATATGGTTTTTAACATATTATATGTTCTATAAAAAAAAATCTATTTAAAGTAAATTAACTATTTATATATCCTTAATTTAGTATACAAAATATACTACTTCACTATTAACTTGGGTAAGTAAGTCAACTTTTATTGTAGTTAAGTTTTTCTTTATTCTAAAATAAGAAAAATAAATATTAAGTCAGATACAGAGCTACCATGAGCAAAAGATACATATAAATTACAAAACTGATCATAATTTTTCTTTCAAAAAATAATTTTAGTAAATGTTTTTAAGTTACATAATATGCTTTAAAATAAAATTTAAATTGGTTATAAAAAAATATTTCAAGAAAAATCACTAGCCTATATAAGTTGATAAAACTGATAATCAAATAACATTTTTTTTTTTGCTTTTTGTTTTGAATAGTAAAATATAAAATGTAAATCATATTATTAATATAACATAAATATCAAACATACAAAATGTTTTAAAATGCACCTAATTTTGAAAAAAAAATTAAACAGACAATTCAGCTTTTAGGGAACATAAATATGTTGGCAACTAATTCTATTTAAGAACCATACTTGATAGCTGATTTATAGTGAGGACATTCATATATGACAGGCACATAGGCATTTGACTCTGTGAAGGAGACAAACACTGGTCCATGCCAAGTATGATTCTTAACTCGAGTACAATATAGTTAATATTATTCTGATAATAATAAATTACAGTTATTTTATTGATATACATAATGGTCACTAGGAATTATGTATTATTTGTATAATACTAAAAAATATTGCTTAAGAATGTTACATAATATCTATATTATATAATTTTGTACTGAACAGAATACACAATTTTATTATAAATGTTTTAGAAAATGGTTGAACTAATCTGGAAAATACACTCATAGTAACACAAATAAATAGTTAATTTAGAATGTCAAAAAAATTTACATGAAAAAGTAGTGAAAAAATTCTTTGCATAAACTATCTCATAATAAGCCAATGAATTATACAAAAAAAATAAAATAAAAATAAAAAATGTTATAATCAAGAAATTGTTTTTTTTTTTTTACGTAAACCTAAATATATAAAAGAACTCTCTAATTCGTTCAACCAATATGATGCTAATGAGTACAGTATTTACTAATATGTCAAACATGAATATAATATTATAATAAATAATTAATTCTTATTACTTGCATTGTTATGAAACAGATATTGCTGATTTTGAATACTAATCATGACATATTAATTTATTATTATTATTATTGATAAGCAACAACTTAGCTGGCATAATAATACAGCTAAGTAATAGATTTGTCAACATATGCATAACATATCTTTACTTACATTACTAAAAATAGAGTTGGAATATGTAAATTAGTTTGTAATGCTAAGGACAATTGTAATTATAATGAAATAATTATATTTTATAATTAAAATCTTATTAAATAATGACAATGACAAAAAAAAATTATATCAAATCAAACATTGAGAAAAAAAAATACTGTACTCTAGAGGTAGAGGAGAAGAGGAGTATAGGTTTTTTAATGGTTCTTTTCTTAGTTTTTATGCTTCTTTGAGGCGTCCACCGTCACCTTCAGATACATACCGCTTACGAGCCGATGCTCTAAAAATAATATAATTATTAATATGACATAATATTTAAATAATTGATATTAATTAATATTATTACCTTGTTGGTATTTTACGCAACACTTCTCTTTCTAAAAATCCAGCATTGATGCACATATCCAAAAAACGTTCAAGGACAGCAGATGCTAATGGGACATCAATAGATATATCATCCAGAACATCAAACACTCTATCAAAACCCTAAAAAAAATTATAAATTGAATAAGCTTTATGCTAATTAGTAATTTTTTAAGTTATTTTGTCATACTTTATTCATCATTTCAGGGGTTATAATAATAGCATCATATAACGCTTTAAGTAACTTGCACATAGATATTTCGGTATGAGTATTCATAGCTTCAATAACATCAACAACAGCCTATAAATGAAATTTAGATCATAAAATTAACTATAATGCATTACAAGTGATTTTACAATATTGATATTTTAAGAAAATATTACGAACCTCATAAACAAGTTCATGATGGAAATGTGGTACTTCCAATTCCAAAATACACCTAATGGCTTCTTGCAAATCACCTGAACATAAGTATTCATCCAAAAGCATGTTCATTTGTCTCACAAGATACTGTACTGGCCTTAAACTACCACCAACACCCCAAACATTATCAAGTCTAGTCAATCCATGTTTTATATTCAACAAGTTGTGGGCTTTTATCAACGCTTGACTGAAAATAAAAGACAAAGTACATTAATTAATTGATGTCACACAATTGGTTACACTATGTTCACTTACTTAGCTAAATCACTATAGTTTTTCTCTTTGAAGAAGTCTATAATCTTAGGTGGGAGACAGTCATCCGCGATGGTTCTGGCTAAGAAACAGCCAACAACAATAGGAGCATCGGGAGTATCAAGAATGAGATCAGGAAGATTACCCAAAATGACATCAAAGCCTTGGGCTATTTCTTTTTGCTTGATTAAACGCCCATATAAATCAGATAACAAGATAGATGTCATCTCTCTTTGTGATGGTTTGTGCTCGAGAGCTACTTCAACGGAAACTTGAGTTATCTAAATAAATATGAAAATTAAAAAGCATGTTTTATTAATATTGAAAAATATAACACTAACCAAGTGCCATTTGCTAACTATGTTTAGCTCGCTTAATGTCATTGCTGCTTCATCAGTATCACCATGTTCATAATACTCAAGAATATTAAATGTAATGGAATTCTGAAAAAAATTCAAAATATTAAGAAATGAAAGGAAGTAAAAATGGATGCAAGGTTGTTGATCTTATAGTGAGAATAATTGCTTCTTGGTTTCTAAAATTAGAATATTGAATTGTAAACATAATTTACATACTATGTAATTACATAAGTTAAGTACGTATAATTAATTATAATTACTTTGAGGTCTTCATCAGATGATTCTGGAGTGATTTCTCGTAACACAATATTATCATCATCCAACAAATCACTATCATAATTAGGATCCTTCATATCAATAGCGGCATCCAAATCACTTTCTTCACCTAACTTTCCCCAAACGCCTTTACCACCAGCACCGCCTAAAAACAAAAAAAAATACATAGATAAATATATATTGTAAATTGTACCTAACACAGGTATAAAAAATATTGTATTGCATAAATTATAAGAAATATTAATATAAAAATTATTGTCCATTTTCTATTTATATGTATAAGATAATTGTTACTTTGAAAAAATTGTTCATCTATTGTGTATTATGAACCTAATTTTGAAGTGTTTACAGCATATCCCAAACTATACTCTACCCAGCAAAAGAAAACACAAATTCAGAGTATTCTCCCCTAATTATTAAGACTGGTTCCAAGATGGGATGCATAAAAGAACCAATATTTATTAGGCCACAAAGAACTCTTTCACTGGATAAAATATGAACAGGAATAACCATAAGTTTATTTGTAACTAAATTACAGATATAAGAAATCATTGTCTCATAGAGAAACATTTTTATATTTTTCTAGTAAAATATTTATGTACCTATATAGGTAAACAAATTAAATTAAATATATTCAGCAATGCTATGCTATTGGAAATATTTAATCATCTTAGACCCTGAAATAGAATATAACTAATGTTTTAAAAATATATTTTGATAAATTTAATATCTAACTTATCTAATTATAAACTTTGATAAAGACAATGTTTTAAAAAATAAAATCTAGTAACATATACCTACGTCATAATTTCATTTAAATGCATTTTAATATTTATCATCTGAATGTTTTTAAGTTGAATTTAATTTTATTCATAATTAAACAAGCATATCTCTCTACAAATTGAGATAATTAACAGATTAAAGTTATCTATTATTTATTTGAACTTTTACTGAAGACCTTCAATAGATTAAAAAAAAAACAGGTTATAATTCAATATATTTTTTTTTAATTTTCCCTATCATTCTATTATAACTTTAAAATGTACAATGTCTGAATACAAAAATTATCAATAATTTATTGTTATTAATAGTTATAATTATTGAAGTCTATAATATTTGACGTCATTGATGCTTATTTTATTGACCCTTATAATTACCAAATAATTTAATGAAAAAAAAAAAATGATAAACAGTATGGAAACTATATAGGTACAATATTAAAATGTTAAGGTTTTTTTTTTTAAAAAATATTAATATTTAATTCACTTTCAAGGAAATAAATTCCATATAAACTACCTACAAGGTATACCTAACATGTGTTACAATAAGAATTATAATATTAGACTTATTTGTTCAGAAGTGTAGTTGAATTGTTTTGTCTAAATCTATTTATAAATTCTGTTTCGTACATATACATACATTTGAAAGTTAGATTATGCCAAATGGATGTAATACCTAAGCGACTATATATAGTATCCACTAATATTAAAAACGGTTTTGAGTTCCAACTATACCAAACGGTCGTTTAAAACCACACGTTCGACACCAACAGCAGACGAGACAGGTCACACCAAACACACGACATCCAAACCTAAGGACGGATCATACGATTCATACGGTCTTCATTCGAGTCTCCAAGAAGCACATGGTCATGATGTGTGCATTACCTACTACGTGACGTGTAAATGACATCATATTAATACACAAAACATTCGTGCCGGATAACCGAACAACGGAAAAATGTTTACCTTTTTTGATTTCTCCTCTCTTGGTGAAACCGTTCCTGGACTTTCTGTTGTTCTTCCAGCGCCTCTTGAGTTGAACCACAGTGGCGGTGCCGCCATGTCCGTTGACGATGCCGCTGTCCCGGGATAGGGACTTGGCCAGCCGTTTGGCCTTGCGCTTGACGCGCATCTCCACAGACGTCGGGTCCACAGCCTTGTCCGAATAGTCGCTGTCCCCGGTGATGGTACAACCGTTGATCACCTCGGACGCTACGACGTCGATGACAGCATCGTCGACTTCGGCCATGGCGTCGGCTTTTCGGTTATTATCGACACCGTTCGAACTTCTATAAGGTACCGGCGTGACACCACGCTGTACTCGTACTCGGCAGGGTCGATGAGGTAGATGGGTTAGGCGTGTGCGTCGAGTCTTTTCAGCGGATCAGACGAGAATCGCGTTCGCAAAACGTATAAAAAACGAAATATTACAACATGTAAAACAATGCTTGTAAGACTAGAAAAAACTAGAGAAAAATTTGGCCCGGTATAAAGGATTTGGTATGTATGGATACAACGATGGCGGACAGACAATGCGCTCGGAACCGACGGTGACGATGATGTGTGTGGTGGGTAAAAAGCCGATATGACGATGGGGTCCGCCGATACGCAAAAGCAAAACCGCCGCTTCCAGACTGAATTGCGCAGTTGACGAACGGGGCGCTCCGATTGGCCACAGCTGTGAGTCTGATGTAAACAATAACAATGTACAGGCATCAAGGTCGGCCGCGCTCGATGCCGGCAAGCGCTGGAAACAAGGAGGTTCCAATATTTGGACGCGTCGGCGTCGCGCTTCGTGCGTGTGCGTGCGCAAGTGCGTAAAGTGCGTAGTAGAAAATAACATTTCGTCCCGCCCCGCCGGACCTTCGCCGTCGGCGACGATGATGATGCGGAGGGGCACCGCACCGTGAACGCAGAGAGTGCGCGTGCGCGAACACTCGAACGTGTCTACATCGCCGGCGTTCGGTGTTGTTGTTATTATTATATATTTATTTTGTTATTTTTGTTGAAGCTATCGTTTAAAAACAACCGCCGCCGGCACGTCAACCAACGCAAATCGCTATTCGTTGTCGCCCTTTCGGACAACCTGCAGTCGCCACTCATGATATATTTATCTAACATTAAAATATTTGTAATTGTTATAATATAATATCATTACCGTACTTGATACTTCTGCATTTGATATTATTATTATACCGTTCTTCAGTGGTATTATGGCCCATAACTATTTTTTATAAATATAATATTATATAACGCGTTTTATAACTCGTTTACACGTGACATTTTGTAGTTGTCAGTTTCATCACAATAATATTGTCGTCATGTACGTTAATTAACGATTAAAAAAAAAAAATAATGCGTTATTTTAGACAAATAATAAAATTATTATTTATCTGTAATATCGCAATGATGCTCACAGGCCACAGCTGCACAACTACGTGACGTGACGTGATGTAGCGATGTGGCGTTTGTATATAGGAGGTATACCTACTATAGAACTAAATAAACGAGTATTATGTGCATTTAACTAAATTAATAAATATTGTGAACAAAAACCTTACTTTTTTTTTTTAGTGTGTGTACACGATAACTTGTCGAAATATTACTTAAATTTAAAACTTCAGGGGTGGTTTCCGGTAGCAAATAAAATATCCTTGGTGAATTATAAAGATCAAAAATAAGCAGTTTTCAAAAGCATCGGAAAAAAAACACTAACAAATTATGGATAAACGGGAAATTTTACGCTAAACCTGCAGGATAGTTTTCGTCAATATCGATTTTTTTATATTGTTGTAACTCAAAAACGAACCACTGTTAATACTTGAAATTTTCACAAAATGTTTATATTAGTGTTCTATCTTCTAGGTATGTACACAGTAAAAACGAAAAACGATTCTGAACGGAGATGATTTGTCAGCCTAGGATATATTTTTCACTGTAGGGTTGTGAAAAAGGTGGTTTATGTTTTAAATTATTTTTAATGAAATGAATACCCCAAAATTGAATCATATATACAGCAGAAAATGCCAATATTTATACCAGTTGTTTAACTGGTGTATGTTTCAATTGTCTACGACTATTAATAGTAATTTTTAACTATAATAAAAATCTAAAGTAATTTGATAGTAAATCGTTATTTCAAGAGTGAATTTTGGATTTCGTAAAAATTTAAACTTATAATACAATTTTTTTTTAATTTACCAACAGTCAATTTCTTTTATAATAATTGTAAGTCAAACTTATAGAAAATATTGTATTAAATATTCAATTCTTAGCTACTTATAAAAAATGTTTATACCTTTTTAACTACAAAATAATTTACAAATAGTCATGGTTTTGACGAGTTTGTTAATTTTTGAACTTCAAAAACTTATTTTAAAAAATCACTAATTTAAGTGTATTATAAATTTTTGAATTATAAAAAGACTAACTTATGAGGAACTTTGTATTAAATTTTGAAGTATTTTGACTAATTCAACAAGCTATCGTGAACACTGAAAACAACACACACACACACACACACCATTGTAAAGCCAATACATTCATCACTCCGTTCAGAATCTAAAACCAAAAAGAAAAATATATATAATAGATAAATACTAAAATACGTCAATTATTGCAATAACGAAACTTAATCTAAAACTATTATCTGTATGACATTTTTGAATACAGTATATTATAAAACATCTTTGTAAAAACTACAATAATTTATAACTAGATGTATTACAATAATAATATTATTAATAGTTGGTACTAGATAAATAATGTATGTGATACTGATACATACGACGAAATTAAATCAATAGATAAAAACAAGTGAAACAATTATTATTGTTGGGTGAACGAGAAAGAACCGTATTTTCGTAACGACAATATAATCGGCTCTATTCTAAATAGTTCTCAAAGTATAATTTCGAAAAAACTAGGGGTGGTGGGAACGAATATTTTTGTTATCGGGTGAACCGAATAACTTCTGCTCCGCGATTCTGATGTTTTATAATGTTATAACCAGAATTAAAAACACTGGATCTATTTTACTATTTATTCGGAAATGTAACTACCAGTCTACCACATTTGCCATTTTGTAGATGAATACATGAAGTAATGTAGTCGTTGAACGGTTAATTTTTTGGCAAATAATAACAAATTGAAGTTCATACTATTGCGATGGTTTAAATTGTATGTATTAATTATTGAAATACAATAATATATTTGTAGGAACTAGGAAATATACACTGACATAATTAATAATAGAAATATTTATAATAATAAATACCTATTATCTATTTCAATTTATAGAGCAGGATTATTATTGTACTGGGTGATCCATTTAATACAAAACATTCATTATTTAAAAAAACTATAGCGTATTAACTTAAGTACATAACTTTGAGTTGTTATAAACCAAAATTGTTCTAAAAAAATTAATATTTTTACTATTTACTTATCGTTGCCGTTTTTTAACGACATTGTGCATTTTAAATGCCAAAGCAAAATATTTTTTAGAATACTTTGGTACTTAAAAAATTTTTGACGAGAAATGTATAAGTATACAATTTTAAAATTCGGATTGATGAAGTGGTGTACTATGCGTACATAATATTATATAGGACCCCGCAAAATGTTGGTCCTTCTATCTAAATTTTAAATATTAATATACTAATTTGTCTAATCAATTAATTGTCTGACATTTTATTTTTATAGATCAAAACATTTCAAATAATATTCTGCTTATTGGAATATAAAATGCAATTTGTAAGTTGTCAATAAAAAGAGTAAAAATCTTGAATAACGATGAAAATATAATTTGCTTCCAAAAATGTTGTACGACGATTAAAAATATAGAGTTTTCTGAAATAATGAATTTCTTATGTCAATTGTACCACCCCGTATAATATATGTATACCATAGTCTACATTTTACATTATATATTATATCAATGATATTATGTACAATTATTACTAATAATTTATAATATTGATAATTGATACACGCGATAACAATATTAACAAATATAAAATAATAATGTTTGCATGATTTATCGAATATGTTTTGTTGTTTCAACTGTTACGTCAGTTAAAAGATATTTAAAAACATAATATGCGTAACTTTTAAATGTAATTATATTATATTTAATAATAAATTAGTAAATTATCTATGTAAAAATAAAATTATATAGGTACTTACCTAAAACAGTAACATTACGATTACTTACTACATCATAATTTATAGTATATATACTATATAGGTTTTAGGTATTAAACTACTATTATACTTACCTATTGGCTATTATAAGTCTCAATTCACTAGTTTACTGAATAAAGCTATTTATCCATGTGTATGTACAGATGTCAGACAGTATACATACATACGGTTTACACGTCTTATAAAATAATCTATGAATTATGATACATTATAATATTATATAGTATTGTTATTTATTAATAATTATCATATATTTAAATTAAATTAAACATTTATATAATTATTATTATTATCTTATTAAAACTAATAAAACAATTCTGCATTAATATTCTAAGGTTGTGAAGTCTAAAAAATCGTTATTGAAAATTTATTATGTTTTAATAATGTATAGATTACTATTTTTGTATACGTGTATAGTTTACAAATTATAAAAAAATCCATACACGTTTTCTAAATAAAATATACGGATGTAAGTATGTAATTTGATGTCTTAGTGTTCTAATGCGAATGACTGTGGAAAAAAAAAGTAAAAACGATGTACTGCAGCATATTAATATTTAACCTTGGCAAGAAAAAAATGACCGAAGTAACTAGACGAGTATATAGACGTGCAATTGTTGTATAATTCAGGTTGCCAAAATGTTGAAAATTATACATATATTATATAGGTAAAATAAATTATAACTAACTAGTTGCCCGATCTTCCTCCGGAAAAAATAATTTTTTTATAATTCAATTTAAAAACATAAGACTATTTTTTGGCTATATAGATAATATTATAATATATTACATATTGTAATTTTTGTTATTGCTAATTTCTGAAAATTATATATCCTACATTTAGAATTCAACCACTGGAGTGGTAAATTTTATTCTTTTCATTATAGAACAGAGATAAGGTAGAAAAAAATATTATAAGTTGTATTAATTGTATATTTAATAATAAAAATCGGAGAACTCGCTCTTTGTATAGTAGATGTTGAGCTTACTAGTCATGGAGTTTAATGTGGAAACTATATTACTGTAAAAGACGTATTAAATTCAAATTTGTATTCAATCATAAAATGATAAATCGCATTGTATACGAAGAAAACGATTTTGATCAGTTAATTAGCCTATTTATTTCTACAAGAATATTTATCATTACTTATTATTATATAAACTACTAATTCAGTAATACCTATATAACGTAGCTTTGTCAAAAATACCTATGATGATTTTAAAATTATTTCTATCAGGTAAAGAAAAAGAAATAGTAATAAATGAATAAATTGATATTACCTCAATATATTGTACAGCAGCAAATAATTTTTTCATATTTATGAGTCTATTATTTTTTATTTATTTTAATGTACATTTATCATTATTATATTTTTTATTACAATATCTTTATGTTAATTATCATTTTTTAAATATGCTTTTTCTTGCCTATTATTCGCACAGATTCTAGCTATTATTATAATAATTATTTTCCAATAATTTATTAACACAAAATTTCGTTTTGTTGATGTTAATCTTAAATTTAAACTTTTGATGGATTCAATTGAGGTTTTCATTTGTGGTTATTGTCATATTGGAAAGCTTGGTTAATTAGTCAGATCTAAGGTAAAATGTTATAAACTCACCTTCTATCCCCAGAAAATTGTGCCTATGATCTAATAGGGATATATTATATCTATTAGGTTTTTATAGTGAATTTAAAGAATATTTCAATGAAACCACTTGTTGAACGTTTAAAATCTGTTATTTGTAAATTATATTTATTGTTCATTTTTGTCTAGTTGAAGGTATTAGATAATTTTCTTTTGGAGCTAATATAATTGAACCAAAATATATCCAAGTACTGTATTCAATCCATCGCACTACAGCAGGTTATTACTTCTCCTATAAATAGATTTAAGATGTCCCTATAACATAAAGTCGGGTAAAATATATAATTATTTAATATTTGCGATTTGTTTTTTTGTAGAAATTAGTTTAATCTATTGATATATATTATTGTCATATACGTCGTGCCAGGGCTTGACGTATAAAATAGGTACCTCGGTTTCCAATTCCCAAACCGTCAAATTAGTTAAATCGACACCTGCGGTAAGAGCTGACTCAACCAATCTTCAGTGACCACGATAACGAGTATTGGACAAAGAATAGTTAAATAAAATTCCACGGGGACACAGGGTTTATACTTTATAGTTTATAACTTTAACTTTATGGTTGCTTTATTCTCGAAAAACTGTGACCATGATAACGGGATTGGTAGAAAAATGAAATATTACAGCGTCTTGCTATTTTTACTAGTGTTTTTCTCGCTACAAACGCCTTAGTGCGTACTTCGAGATAAATTACTCCAAAGAAGTATATGCCCTTTTACAAAAGCGAACAAATATTTTATTAACATCAACAAAAATATAATAAATAAAAACTGGAAAATAATATTAAAATTGAATGGTTGTTAGCTGTAACACACTACACACCACGACTACCTGATCGCTTCGCTGTCCTTGTTGCCGCCGCCTCATTCATTATTAAATTTTGTTAACTGGGCATTTGTTGGTCACTTAGTCCCCGCTCCATTTAGAATACTTTTCGGATACTATTGTATTACAATAAGAACATATATATTAGTATTATATATTATCATATTATTATGTTATTACAGTAATATTATAAGTACTGATAGTAGACAAACTATTTTCGTTCATATAGAATCGTTTTTCGTACCTATACAATTGTATTGATCATTAAATTCTAATTTAACATATCTAATGATCATTACACTATTACTCAATGACATCATGGCTCATTCAACACTTTCTATACCTACAGCAGAGCGATTTACTCAGGTTTTTTTAGTTCGATTGGGTGCTTCGGTAAATTCTTACAAACAAATGGAATTGTATAATTCAAATTTTAAAATGTATAATGTGTTGAATTCATTGAAATATGCAGCAACAGCCAACAACCAAATAAAAAAAAATATATATATACATAATTAATAAAAAAAAATTTAACAGGAAAATCTATGAGATATGTAAAATTATACACATTCAAATTTCAAATGACCTCATGTAATAATAGATTTATTTTGCTTGCTAATATATTTTACAATAAATAAAAAAATTATGCAATTGATATACGATCTGAATCTTGAATTAATGAGCAATAAAAATATTTCATACTTGTATAAATATAAATATTATAATTTATAATTAATATTTAATAGTTAATACTAATTATATCAAAAAACGTTAATTTTTAAACCACTCTTGACTTATAGACTTCACTCGTGAAGGAGTGCAAAAAAATCAATAACAAATAAAATAAAATAAAATCTTTTCATATCATTACACTTAGAAAACTAATTCACTAATTCTCCTATTCTTCCATATTATTAATTATTATATTGTGAATTAACTGACAAAATGACAAAATGCTGCAAAAAACTGTATGAATTATATATTATTTAATATTTAGAAGTCGAATGGTTCAATAAACGATTCCAAATCGTATATCGTTTCATCCAAATCTAACTTATCATTCATATAAATTTATGATAAATTCATCAATTTTCTGATTTTTTCTTGTTATGAACTTTTATTAACTTGTCACGTATTTTCACACGCATTATGTGTATTGTTTCAATTTTTTATATAGATTGTATATTAGATAAATACATATATTTTTTTTAAAAAACCTTTTTTACTCTTATATACATAATGACAATATTTATATTATATATTAGATCTAATATAATATATAATATACAATTTATAATATGGTTATTGAGTGGTATTTTAATACCTTAAAAATTAAGCGTCAATATAGGTAGAATGTACATTAATGCACATAAATGCAATGTAGTATCTACATAGGTATTAAACATATATTTAAAAATGACATCGACCGAGTGCGTCTGGTTATCTATATCGTACCTTTTCAAGAGCCCAAGTGCGTCCTCGATAATATATTAATATCAATTTAATATCTTATTATCACGGGATATACTTAAACCGTGTTTAATATCTTATTAATTTTGTTATACTTATCCCAAGTTCATTTTGTATATAACCTTAGTTCATGGATATGAACTAAGTTTTGAATTAGGAGATTTGTATGAGAAGTTAGCTTGTAGTAAACCTTTTATTATAATGATTGGCTTCAAAATATAATATTAAAAAATGTATGTTGTTATTTAAAAAAAAATATATATAAATAATCTTTTTTTAAATTTTTTTTTTTATTTCTGAAAAACATCTCTTTTTCCAAAATTATTAATACTTTAAAGGTTTTAAAACTATGAGTGTTGTTCGATAATAGAATCTCCCAGTAAACAAACATATTGTAACAGAAATAATAATTGTTAATGAAATGACTTTTGTTATACTAATCACGGCTTTAGATAGGATATCTAAAGCCGTGTACCTAACCAATATTACAATATTTTTAATAAATATAATTTTATTATAGATACTTGCTCGAGTTGTGCTACAATTATAATACAATATTTTTTAATTCTAATATTGAAAATTAAAACATTAAATTTGTCTTACAATTTTTGGCAAAGTTTAAAATGTTTTATAGAATTTGTTTTATTAAAGTTATGTAGTATTTTTTAAAAAAATTTTAAATTTTAATATTTTTGTATACAATTTAATGTCAATACAGTTATTGAAGAAACATTTTTAACTCATTATTAATTTCTTTTTCTTAATATTTTATTTAAAAATTTTTAAATATAGGTATTACCTATATAGGTATTTAATCTATTCTGTGGTATTACATTGTTATACATGTTATAATCTAAATATTTTTTCTTTGTATTTTTTATTAAATGTAAACGTATATATTTTATATTTTATAACTGATACCCACTAATATTGATGAAATAACTCCTATTTTCATTACTATAAATGCATAAAACTATATTTACAACTAATTTTGACACTTGTACTTTTTGTTTCAAATAATTCGTTCATGAAATACAGTAATTTCAAAATGTAATCATAATAAAATACACTTTTGGCTACTGTTGCTCGTACTATTTATAGTTATAGTATTTGATAACCCTGGTAGCTGCGTAATCTATTGTACATATAGTTTATGAGTTTATTGTTATCGTTAACTCAAGATAAGATTTCATTTTTACTATTGTTTTTACGTTAAACAAATTCTTATTTCTAAAAAATATTTAACTTAAAAGAGCTTAAATTTACCAATGGACAAATAACAAAATAATAAATTTACGTAAACCTGTATAAATAAAATAATTTTATACATATCTAAATAAGTATTGAATCATAGGTTGCTAATTAAAAATGTATACTAGTTTAAAGTAATATGCAAAAAGATGATAAATAATTTCTAAAAATTCCTAAAAATAACATTACCTACTTATTTGAAAAAAGTTATTACTTTTGAAATTAATGATTAATTAGTGTCTTAAAGTCCACAAAAATATTGATTATTACCTACAGTATTACTTATTGCTATATAATTTTTGAAAATAAATAATTCATTAATTGAAATATATCTATTGATTTTACTCTGTAAATGTACCTATAAGAATAAAAAACTATAAAGTGATGACAATAATGTGATACCAATATATTCAAAAAAGCTAATTTGAATAAAAATAATGTAATGCATGTGGGTACATTATAAATTATAATATGTATATGTATATTTGTAAATTGAAAAGGAATATTCAGTATGTAATATATGTATGATATATTATAGGTGTATAGGTACGTACATACAGTATTTAATATTTATGCAATGTGCCAATATATATCTGTATTCTATATGTAAGGTAGTGTCAATGGACGCCTTCTTCGTCAAGCCGGCAAGTCATGTAACCTTTTTTTCTTATTGCTTATTGTATGTTGTTGCATCCTGCAGATTGTAAATATCATTTCTTAAAAAAAAAAAATAATAATAATGATAATGTATCTATACATATACATCTAAGTAACAATATATCGTTCCGATATCAGTTAACATTATTTTGATCTTTAAATTTCATTGAAAATTATTTTTTTAAATCATAACAATTGAACTTGTTTAAAATATTTATAATGTAACATTGTACATTACCTAGTTACTATAGTTAGACAGTTAGTATTGGTAACACCTCCTGTTGTAATTTTTTTAATTTTAATTAAATTTTAGTGGGAAAACATTTTTGTACTTTCTTACCTACTCTGTGTGAAGAATGTGTCAATCATGTAACATACTAACATTTTCCATTTTTGAGTACAACTTTTTAGTACGTATTATTCCTTGTCCGGACTATATTCAGTTTTGCATCGCCTTGAAACAGAAGTTATGTTTAGTAACTAAAAGCCTGAGCCGTGCCTTGGGGGGGGGGCTAGGGGGCATGTGTCCTGGGCGCATGGTTTAAACTGTTTTAAGGGGGTGCCGAAAAATTTTTTTTAGAATATTAGGGGCTAATATTTTTAATTTTGCCCCAAGCGCTAAATCTTAACGACACGGCTCTGCTGATAAGTGATAGCCAATACCTTTTGGCCATAAAAATTAACAATAATCACATAGTTTTGTCAAGTAATTTAACAATAGTACCTACTATTATTTGCTTTTTCTAAAACTTTCAGCATTAAATTAAAAACTTATACCCATACATCCAATTTCTAAAGTAGCTACTAGCTATACCTATTACCTATCAATAGTAACATACAGACATGTCGTAGCCACATCCACAATTTTTCATTCTCAACATAAGTATACTGAGTTCTAATAGAACTAATTATTTTATTAGAGATGTAGCATACATAGTATATAGTTCTTTTATATTTCCGATTCTTCTGAAATATTTTAACCGGTAATCAGTATACTTGAAAAGAAAATATCGAAAAAGATGGGAGTTTTGAACTTGTGAAGAGGAATATTTGTAGATTTAATCGCATTAATACACCACCAAATTATATTCTACCATTTATTTCAATAAAATTGAATTTAGGTCAAAATTTTTATTCGCATATTACACTTATCATAACCATTAATACAACGCATTAAACTTTATTAAATAAAGGAAAACCTACAATACTGTTCTATGCACACCACATTTTGTGCGATAATATAATAATTTATAACGTATTAAATATTTATTACAAAATATAGGTACCATAATATTTTTCTCATTTATTCGTTTGTATGGAAAAAAAATCAAATATAGAATACAATTTAAATAGGTATTTGTAAACAAATAAATATAAACAAATAACTTTTTTTCTAAATTTTATACCATAATGAGAACATTTTTTAAACATATTATATTTGTTGATACAAATTAAATATACGTCATTAAGTAACTGATTTAAGATAATGGTAACATAAAACCACATGTTCATATAATATATAAAAAAACATATTTTACCTATTTAAACATTTTAAACTATTATATTATATAAACTATATAAATCTTAAATAAAAAGAGTAAAAATTTTTATAATATAATAGGTAATTCAAAATTGGTGTTTATTTTATTACATATTATAAACGTTAAACATTTCCATACATTTTGTTTAGAGAAAATAAACTGTAATACATTATTATCAAATAATTAAAATTATTATAAGAATGTATAATACGTAGGTACGTATGCAATATGCATAAATATTTTAAATAACTAATACATTTAAATATGTGTAACAACTAACATTTATTAAATAAAACCTGGTATTAATTAAAATTGGATCACATGTTTATAAATAAAACGAGAACAACAACACAAAAGCACCAGCAATTAAATAAAACATTTTGAAACAATTAACAAACAAAGCACCAAAAAAACTGCAAATAATTTCAAACAGTCCAATTTTAATTTAAAATTATAATACTATACAAAGAATTATTAATACATTTTATAGATTAAAATTTTAATATACCAATATACATAACCCTTTCAACATGATTTGAAACATAAAATTTTAGTATACAAATACATGTTTGATAATGTGCATTAAGGACTAAGGTAATAACCATTTATTTATTTTATAACAAACTGATTGTGAAGTTGAGAGAACTTAAATGTAAAATAAAATACAATATTATTGAGTATCTATATAATATATATTAATATATTAGTTAGTTAGGTATATCATTATAGTTAGGTATTCAATCATTAATATTTATACTTAGAATTCAGGAAATAAAATATAATTTTATCGGCCGATATTAAACGTACTTATATAAACCATATTATAATCATACTAGGAGTAGCATATATGCAGCAAAATCTACATCAGAACTTAGTAGGTAGCAAATTATTAATGAATTAAAATTACATTTGCCTTATATTTTAACTTTTAAATAAAAATGGTTATAATTCATAAATTTATAATATAGAATAAGAACAGGATTTAATAGCACCTAAGTACTTATACATTTTTATTATAAACTATATTATTTCTTTAAAAATGAAAATTACAAAATATGCATAAAAACGATTGAATTGCAATGTATAAATATTATGAAGATAAATTTCCAATTTATATTCTAAATTTTCTAAACTAACTACATAATTAATTAACCAGATATGCTGTATAGAATATAGATAATTTAAATACAGTACAAATCATAATATATAAAAACCCTTTTTGTTCCTTTATGGCTTCACTTAATATAGAACTAATACTTAATAGTATTATCTAATTGATCTATAAACAGTTTATTATATACTATAAAAACATTAGGTTTTTAAGATAAACATATCTAAATATATATGTGAATTAACAAGTTCATCATATCAAATCTATCAAGATTTTCATAATGAAATACTTTAAAACGAATCAATTTGTTTTTAATCACAAATTAAATTAAAAAAATCTATGGTTTTAAAAGCTCGATCTCAATGTATGACATGTTATAAATAAATTAAAAAAAAATTATATCTCAGCTATAATTATTGGTCAAAACTTAATTTATATGACTAGATAGATAAGTGAATGTTAATGAAATTAACATATTATATTATATTAATAATACATTTTAAGAATATTTTATTGTTTTCTAGTAAAAACGAATGGTTAGTTTTGTGTAATCTTATAGTAAATTATTCATCTGTAGCTTGAGTTAACTCGAGGCCATTATTATTTTAAATAATTTATAATACCTAAAGGCTAAAGTTACTTATTCATAATACACTATAAATAAATATTAAATATTTAACTTTCATGTAGCATAAATTACTTTTAAATTTTTACTTAGAAAAGATTCATGATCTAAGTATTGTATATTGTTTAAATTTTAGTTCAAATCATCTTGGGAAAAAATAAATTGTCTTTAATGTATTATAGACCGTTTTCAGCAAAATACAGCTGATAAAATGTAAAAATAATATACTATCTAAGTACAATGCATATTATACATATAAATTGTTTTAAATCTTACGATATTACATGAATGTTTATGATATAATATTGATACGAATAATAAAATTTTAACCAATGGAAACTTGCAATAATATTGTACGTAAATATAAATTTTAAAATTATAGCTTTCGTACATTATGAAATGATGTTTGAGTAAAATATCAATAATATTCTTTAAATAGATATATTGAAGACAATGTTATTTAATTATTATTATTATTTATGAATTTTTTCATTTTTCAACTGTAATTTTGAATAATAAAATAATTTGAATGTCATTAAATTGATTTTTATTTTTATTTTAGAATAAAATTGAATTAATTAAAACCGATGAATAAAAATGTGTAGGTTTATGTAATGCAAGTAATTATTACTGATTAGTAAATTTATTTTCGATTCATGTCTTTTTAATTATTAATAAATCCTACGGATAATGGAGATACAAATGTATGCATATTATTATACGTGGTTTAAAATTGATTCTATACCAAATACAATATACCTATACTCTGTCCAGCGAGAGAACGAGCCGCAGACCGACCAAAATCGGTTTTTCTGCGCATCCCTAAACGTCTCCCTGCCATAGGAAAACCGGTTTCGATAGCAGGAAGGTGCAGGAGGATGCGTAGAATCGGCGCGTTCTCTAGCTGGACAGACTATACATGTTATAATCTATTATAGAATCTTAAAAAAATACATTTTTATATATAGGTAATCAAAAATTACAATTTATATAATTATGTTAAATTTGTGATGTCGTAAAAGTAATAAATATATATAATATAATATATAATAAACAAAATATAGAGTAGTTTAGAAAAAAAAATTATTAAAAATTAAACTTTTCTAACTAGAAAGTATAATTTAAAGTAGAAAAAAATATTTCTAAAAATAATAATAATAATTAATTAATACAATATAATACCTATTCATGAACACTGATTTGTAGTTAATAGAACGATACAATATTATGTAAATAACAATTTACTACTTAGTTTATTAATACACAATATCATTTCATTTACCAACAGTTTATAATTGTATAGATAAAATCACATACATACATACATATAAATGGAAAGCACTCGAATCTCTCTTTCACGAACTTTTGATTTTCTTCATATTCACCGCTATGTAGGCAATATACATGCTAATTAATTAAAACGAAGTGACAGTGAGTTAATGAGTAAATCTAGGTATAAACTTCGTTTTTCTAGGTCTCTGATTTTGCGTAATTTTACACAAATACCCAATTATTAAGGAAGATTTGTTCAACCGTATAATATTTACGATGTTTATAGAGTCGCATATAGATGAGGTTTAAACGTGTTTACCTCGAGATTCACTAGCCGATCTGTGACATCTAGACTGATGGTTATATCGTGGTGAAACAACACAGCTTGAAGAACCACCTGTAGAAATTCGAATTTTAATATTTTATTAAATTATTATTTGTACTACATATTATTTTTAAATATTTTTATACGTATAATTTTATTTTATTTAAATCATTAACAAAGTTTATAATGGCAAACATATTATTGTGTTGTAAGTATAACGCCCATAATAGTTGTTAAATTTAAAAGTTATTTATAAAGAATCAATAATTTAGAATGATATTATTAGAGAATAAAAAACTAAAATAGAAGAAATTGTCGCAAAAAGAAGAATATTTTTTAAATTGAGTCTGTTGAATAAAAGATCTAACCAATGAAGTGATGAACAACTACCTATTTGTTGTAATCTTGGAGAAGCTACATGATGACGTTTGCTATAAGAGACATCAAATCTAATTCTAACTGATAATTTAGTAGTAATAATGAGTAATGACCCACCCTCAACTTTACTGAAATTGATATAAATAATATTACATAGGTATGTACATGACACGTATAAGGTGGATCCGTTTTAAATGTTGTTCTAAAATTTATAATATATATGTCGTATTGAACGTAACCTAAAAGGATTATATTGTGATTCAAAATCAGTGACAAAAGCTCCGAATTCTCGAAGTGCCAACGTTTGTTTAGCCAAATAGTCATACCCCTTCTCCCGTATACTTTGGTGAATTTTATATTTTATTATTAGTTATTACTTTCTATACATCATATATCATTATTAATTAAATTATTTATACTACTAATATAATTATTATACTGAAAAATATTAATCAAAAAGACGAAATGATTTTTAATATTTTAATTTTTTTGTATAAAATGTTTTATATTTCATGTAAAATTAATTCAATCTAAGAATTATTCACCTTTTATTTTATTGTATTTACACTGTTTTTTATAAGACTTATAGGCTTGACATTTTATTCAAGCTCCCCCCTCCCCGTAAATGTGTTCTGGATCCACGCCTAAGCCAGCCAGCGATGACAGAAGTTTGTTTACGATTCTGTATTTCTGTATAATATATTTGAATAATCGAGTAAACACTTAACAGAACGTATAGCTTATTTATGAAACAAAAATGTTTTTGGTTCATCATAATATTCTTTTAATGTTTGAATAATTTTTTAAAAATTTAGTGGAAAATGGGTAATAGCCAATAGGCCAGGGTGCAAGGATAAGATATCATTTAGTAATACAATTATTAAATAAATTTAATTTACGAAGTTGATAGAAAAAAAATCTAAATAAAATAATAAAAATAAGTTAATGAATATAATATGAGATATAATACCTTTCAGTAAGTAAAATAAACATTCTGCACTATTAAAAAATAAATAATTTTAAAACTACATAAGCATCTATGACCTATGTCTTATACTAATATTATTTTGAAATTATGAGTTGTATGTTAAAAATAAAAAATGTTGGTAGGTACGTAGGTAATGGATATTGTACCTACTCTTTAGTGTACATTATAGTAGTGTACATGATTAAGTATTTTCCTACTGGTAGATAAAAGGCTCATTTACAAGATTGAGAAAATTGTGGTAAATTAATTAATTTCCCTTTTTATTTTTATAGTGGTTGATAATCAAAAAAATGTTTATTCATAATGAGTATTTTTATAATTTTGAAAAACACAAGTTCGTAGTAGTTGATATTTTGCCGACAAAAAATAAACAAAAATGATTCTTAAAAAATGAAAGTAAGACCTAGAGATAAGATAAGATAAGAAAATAATAGTACCCAGATTTTATAAGTTGGTTTTTTTTATATCTTTAATAACGTAATTATATTATTCTTTGATTACTAGTGAAAACCTAGATTTTAATTACATTGTTTGATTACCATAGAAAATGTGTATATATAACATAATATATACAATTTGCATCATATTACTATTAAATAAAAAGTAATTAATTGAATTTTTATCATATAATCTTTAACATTAAATAATGTTTATAAAGTTAAATCTTCATCTTAAATCTTAATATTCACGTAACCACTTTTTAAGGGGTTTTTCGTAAGCAGACTCCACAAATTCTTATAATCATGTGATGTCTTAAAGGGATTTAAACAACAACTAATTGTAAAATTAGAGATACGAGTGCATCTCGATCTCATTTATAGCTAATTTATTGTACGTACATATAAGTTAGATATAAATTAAAATAAATAAGTATTAAAAAACCGAAAGTTTAATTGTTGTTTTCTATTGATTGTATAGTTGCATCATGCGTGCTTATAACAAAAAATTTGGTTATTTTGAAGAGCATTATTATGTTGAAAAGATATCTTTTGAGTCGTTTTTATTTATTTATTAAAACCTATTTAATGTTTTTAAGGCTTTTAAATCTGGATTCTAATCATGACTAATGTAAGTTTTTAATGTATAAAAAATATTGAACATTTTTTCAATACATATAGTAATATAATTAAGTAAAATGAAAAAATATATTCAAAAACACATAATAAATATTTCTGTAAGTAAAATTTAAAATAAATACTTGAACAAGAGCTATGGAGGAACGACCGGCCATGTGGGCTTTTGCATCTATCTCCATAAAGATCCTAAAATAAATATATTTTAATACAATAAAAGTATATTTATATTTATTTATTAGTATTCAAAGTATAAAAGTACTTGGGATTGGTTCTTTTCGTCATATTTAAATATAGGTATACGAGGCCACGTAGTTGGAGGTGGACTTCTTACCATGTGTTGATGAAGTTCTATTAAAGCACCTGGACCCATATCAGCTAAATATTCCTATCATAAAAAAAATATTATTATATTTATTTATTGTAAGCATTTTTTAAGATAAAAACTGATCCATCTTGAAGAATCGAGAGGGATAATTTATTTTTACCTTTAGATTAGTTTTAATCACTGCTAATATGAATCGTTAATATAGTTGTTAAATTACCTGAGCCATAGTGTCTATGTCATCCGTTTCTGATACAACAATATTATCATCTAATAAGCTCTCTCTGCTCGCTAAAATTTTTTTCTAAAAAAAAAGATCATTTTATATTTAATAGATTTTTAATAAATATATTTTATATATTACATTAATTCTACTTTACATACCTAATTAATAATGTTAGTATTTTGTAGTTTGTACCACATAAATTACATAATTATATTAGTACTTAAAAAGCTAGATAGACGCTCTGCTGTATTAGATATACTAGCTCTTATTCACTTATAAGTTAATAACATCGTACATTCTTACCTTAGACATTTAGAATGGAAGTATAAAATATAAAAAAACTTAAAATTGTATTATGTTAGTAAATAATGACATAGATACGTTGTCCCAAAAATTATTTGAATTTCTATAAATAATATTGTTTTAAATACAACAGATATAAGTGATATAACTAAAAAATGTTTTCGTTTAGATAAATAGCTATCTCCAATTTGGTATTTCATCTAAATTTTAACTTAAAAAAAAGGTATAATAAAAAATTGTAAATATGGATTTTTATAATTGTTATGTTTTTATAAGAACATCTGAGAAGATGTATTACATTAAATTTTCAAGCTTTTTAACTCTTAAACAAATAATTTGATACATATATAAAAAAATTCAAACGTCGGTAAAATTCACAAAAAAATACAAAAAATGTTGAAAATTTCTTTATAAATAAAAAATGGAAGAATATAAAATGATTAAATTTAAATAGTAATGAAATGTTACACACGATTTTACAATTAATAATTTTTGTGTGATAACAATATAGCTGTAACAATTGTTAGATGATTAGACGCTATTATACCAATGTTTGAATATACTCAAAACGGTAACTTCGAACTAAAATAACTCATAAAATTGTATGTAGGTTTACGTTAACTTCATTTATTAAATTCTAGTAATCTTGTATTAAGTTATCAAAATTAGAGCGTTAAAATTAAAAACTTGATTAATTTTTAATATTAATTATAATTTTTAACTTTAAAAATTTGTCACCAAAAACTTTTATATTTTTTAATTACGACGAAAAATTTTTTTTTTTTAGATCCTTAAATCAAATTGAAATATTGCTTTTTTAGTTTTTAAAAATTGTATACATTTTTAAAGATTAATAATTAAATAATCTGAACGACGCAAGCTGCAAAGTATATAGGTAGGTACGTACTTGGTTATTTACCAATAAATATTTTCTCATAGATATCTAGAATATTCTGACTTATAATTCATAAAAAAAACCCGTATTAATAACTGTCATATTAATTTGTTAATAAAAAAATCTTTTGAATAAGTATTTTTCTCAATTTAATAAATAATTAATTTTTAATGCATTATTTGTATAATGTATGTAGGTTATATATAAATATTATTTATTAATTAGGTACAAAATAACACTATTAAGATCATTTATTTTTATTAAATTATTACTTACATCATAAAAATTATGTATTTCTACCTGTAAATATGGATTGTCATGTCTTGAGATTGTAAGCGCTTCCATGTCCTGGAAAACATCTCTAGATCTAGGCATAGAAAGAGCAGGAGACGCAGGACACGAATTTCTTGTTTTCACAGACATTGATGTTGCTATACAAACTTCACTTTTACTTAACTGCCTGGCTGTATAAACAAATAATGCATTAATTAACTAATTTAATTAATTATAATTAATATATATATATTTAAATTACCTTTTTGTTTTTCTTTTTCTGTTTTTTTCCACCGAAACAGACCATTGAACAACTTAAGTCGACTATCGCTGTGGCCGTTCTCTCGGGTTGCCGATAAATAAGGCATTGCCAACAAATTGCCGCATTACACGAAAACAGTGAATGTTGTTATCTGTAAATAAATCATTTAATAATATAAAACTAGAGTAACAGGCACTGTTCAAAATTTAAATTAAGTCTTCTATGCAATACACTTATATCATAAATAACGGAAATAACTTTAATAATATCATACACATTATAATTTATAGTATTCATAATTCATGTAGGTGATGTGTATGACATTTATGTATTAACATTTAACATTATTAATTCGTTTGATAAGATAATATAAGGTATCTATTGATTTTGTCGTATGTAAATAATAAAAAGCGCTCGATTATTTCATTAAATACCTATTCAATATTTTATTGCTGTTATACCTACGTTTAGTTCAATGTTTTTACGTTGATTAAAACTAGTAGCACGATTATTATAGATTACTGCATATTAACATATTAAAATATAAATAGTATTCTGTTAACTATTTGTAATATACATACACTCTATAACACAATAAATGTACGTAATGTACCTATACTGTATACTATATTTATATATTTTGCACTATGTATATTGCTATTATAAAATATAGGCACAGAAAGGTTAACCAGGTTACAGGTTACCTATAAAAGATTATTGAGTTATTGAGTATAAAGGTAAAAGATAGAAAAATGTTGAGTAATAAAACTACGAAAGCTGCATACATGAGTATTTTATATTATAAGTTATAACTTATAACCTATGTTGGCTTCAAAACTGTTTTTCATTAAGTTAAGTGTTTTATTTATTTTAACCACCTTGTTAAATATCGAACATATTTTGTTTTCTATTTAAAACCTTTTGTAGCCTTCCTCGTGTATAGGTATTATATGCTTAGGTATCTATTTCAATCTAATATATTAAATTATATGTATATCTATATACAATTATATAACTGATTATTATTATTATGGTCATTTTATTACTTCTCTATAAATAGATACTGTTAATAAAAATACCTTTACTTTAGTAATGTTACACACTAAATAGTACATACGTATTTATAGTAAATCGTAGCACAATTTAATATTGTAATAGTATTTAAAGTCATAGCAAATTGCATAATATAAAAAATCGAGTAATAATAATAAATTAAAGCATAATTTTATCAAAAAATATAAAACATATTTTATTAGGTACCTACCTAATTTACTTATTAATTTATTTTAAATAATTAATAGAACTTAAAAGGTTATATTTTTAACAAAATTATATGACGTGAAAAAAGATCAAACAATTAAAAACAAATTATAATATTATGTCATCTGTAGATGGATACTTACTTAAATTTTTTAACTTTAGTTTTTGATACAATTTAATAATCTAAAAAGTATCTATAATATTTAAGTACAAAAGCAAATTAAGTTTTGAATTTTATGTGAAAATACGTTGCTTTTTAAGTAGGTACCTACCATCAATTGATAATAAATTATTTTTTAATTGATTAAATTTTTATTCAAAATTAGAAAATTATAAGTTTTTTGTGTAAGTACTTTTATTTTTTATCTTAACCACATTTGTAAATTGTAATCCGTAACCTAGATATTAATAGCACGCTCTATGTTCTGCGCGTGTTAACAGTTGAAACTTGTAACATGTTAACCCGTATATTGTTTATAATACAATTTTGACATTGACATACTTCTGGTTTCACTCAACTTAAATAATTATTTATACGTACCAAATTATATGTATCTGTATAATAACATATTGTATTTGTATAAACTTCTGAAAACTTTTGTTATTTCTTAGTATTTATATGAAAGTATTACCTAAGTATAAATCTATTTAACAATTTTTTTACATATATTTTATAAATTATTTTAAATTTCAAACGGAGCGATGAATGTATTGATTTTACAATGTGCGTTTTCTTCTGTTTGTCATCACCTTTAAGAAGTAAAAATGCTTCAATTTTCAATAATGGAAGGGGATGATGGGTGATTTCTGGTAGGAAATTAGATCTAGTAAGTACTTTGAGGGTCAAAAGTAAAAATATTTTATAGTTAGATAAAACAGGAATGTTAACAGAAATTTAAATTTTGATAAAATTGATTTTATTTTTTTGGTGCAACTCGAAAACAAAATACAAATAACTGAAAATACTTGAAATTTTCATCAAATGTTTATATTATTAGTTTCTTATTATTTCTAGTTATGATTAAGTTTTCAAAATATTTCGTTCAATAAATTATATAGAAAATATATATTTTTTTTTTTTTAGACAATTTTAAACAAAAATGGAATCTAGCCTTCATAAAAAAAGTTACAGCCCACCTATTTAAAACACGATTTCTTCATATGTTATTATGATAGGCATATGCACAATGGAATTTTAGTTGGAAGAGCTTACAAATTGACAAATGTCTTATACTTTTCTTACACACTAGTTTTCCAACAATTACCACTCATATTTCATATTTTTTTTTTCATCAATCATTAGTCATCATTATAATTTATTTATGACAAAATAATATTATACAGTATACTTACTAAATAATATAATACATTACAATTACATAATCTAATACAAAAATATTTTTTTGTAGGACTTTAGTCTAATGGTATATATACAGGGTTATTCAAAATGATTCATTCGATTTCTAATGCTTATATAATTTTATATTTTAGGTTTATAATGATATGTTATACATTACACAAAAAAAAATGTCAAGCTTAATTAACTGTACCAACACATTTTCTACGTGACTTTCCTTAGTCACAAGAACAACATCTAGTTGGAATATAATATAATACTTATCCATCTCAATAGACTGGCGATTGCGCTATTTTGTAACTCATCTTTGGTTGATGATAATAGTGGTACGTAAACAGTATCTTTAAGTTTTAACATAACCCCAAAACACATAATCTTATGACATATGATTAGGTGACCCAGGAAGCCAGGTGCAAAGCATCGGGTAATTTATTTTGAATAATTCTGTACTCTAATGTATTTATGTATATACAATATATATAGTATATGTCAACTTTAATAATTTTACAATACAATAAAGAAGTAAGAACACTGTATAATGTTAGTTTGTATAACATAATATAGTATATGTTCGTATTTTCGTAATAATATATCATCATAGTAGGTACATAATATTTTAAGCAAGTACGTAAGTAAGATAAAAATTCTACTTATAGATACGCACAATGTATGACTATTGACTATTGTACTTACTCGCGTGAATGATGATATTATATAATAATTAATGTAAAATAGTAAAATGTAGATATAACTAGTTGTAAGTATAAGTATTTAAATTATTATTGTCCTGCTAACTCTAAATTTTCGATATTACGTAACAATAATAATATAAGAGCATAAGATATATACTATAGGAACACATAATATGTAATCAGTTGTGGTTAATATTGTAATTTCACTATTAGTACTTACCTTGTTGTACAATTGACCATTATTGGACGACAAATTAATTAAAAATAACATATTATAACTCTAAATAACGAACCGAAATGTGAAATGAATAGGTATTAAATATTTGCAAATCACTATTTCTCTCTCTAATTATCATCCATATCAGCTGGTGACATGGAAATCGATTTTTCCAGCCCTCTTACCCCGTCTGAGTATGAGTTTTCCTGGTTTTCCCGCTGGCGCCATATTTTCAGTGCGTCCACAAATAAAATACTAAAATAACCTACATATTATTAGGTACGAAAAAATATAGTACTACAGTCTGCATAAGTACACAATTATTTAGGTAGGTACTTGCATATCCGTAGTATGCCATTTTTAACTTTATTATTTTTTAACTCTAAAACATAATCAATATTATAGCCAACAATGAATATACCAATATAAATACAGCTAATAATTATACTTTGAAGTTATAGAAATTCAATTTTATTTTATACAGCTAAATTTGAAAATTTAATATAAGATTCTTCACAAGTTTTTCTATCAACAATAAAAAAAAATGATCGGAGAGTCACAATGTCACATACATTTTTTATAAGTGTATGAAGTTCAATACTGGATATTCATCCGTAAAATAATTATTTCCCTTCAGTCGATTATTGATATTTTATATCATATTATTTTTTTGTTATTCAAAAATAAATTACCTCAAATAGGTACTTGAAAGTTGAAATGTCCACCAAATGTTTGTTTTATAAGTTTCTACACACAGTATAATTTTTTTAATATTTTCAAATACTTTTAACTGTTTGTAAACATATTTGAACCTTTTAATTTTTTTAGTTTTTATTTTATAAATGTTGATAAACAAATTTTCATGATCACAAAACTCGGAAATTTAATAATAAGATTTCTCCCTATTAAGTTGAATACACATATTATGCGTGATTTTTATTTATATATAAGTATTTAAAATTCAAATGTTTACAAAATTACAAATATTTGTAAATAAATTTGTAGATGAAAATGTATAAAATGTTCAATTTTTACTTACGCATATGCATCCAAAAATCATAATATATGTACCTAAACACATTACGTAGGTATACTGTTCGCTAAAAAGTCGTCGCACACTCGCACTAACATTTTATACGCTAATAGGCGACTGCGACGCGAAAACCGTGCACCATGCATTGACAGTAAGTTTCCTGACTTATTTTTGTTTTTACCGACCCAATCGGCCCGGGCCTGTAACGGCTGTAAGGAATATATGAAAATAGACCTTTAAACTGACCAACGGAATATAGGTACCATAAACACACGCTATCTTTAATATTATGATAAAGATAATAATATAATATCAAACTACTTGCAGGTATAATTAAATTGGTTACCGCGAGGTCGCTTGTAACGTCTTTCTCAGATTTTTCTGGTGGACGGGTTATTTTACGCGAACGTCCGAGAACTTATTATTGTAAACATTATACCACGGTATCATTTTTATTATGGCAATGCTGAAACATTTTATTGATCAATGCACCTATAATAATAATGGGCAAAGGCTAACCTTACCTACCCTAACGCTTAGTAAAATATTATACGTCTAAACAAATATGTACCGAAACAAATGTTTTAACAAATCATATTTATTTTATGTAGAATTTTTTGTACACCACTCGTGGTAGATATTGCCCACGTATTACGTTTACAACTTGGGCTTGTCGTCCTTTGCTGGTGGCTTACTGACCACGGCCAAGTAACAGAACGCTCCACACTTCGGTACAGGTTGCGCGGCCAAAAACGCTCCGCCGTCGGGTGATTGTCTGTACAACATTGGCTTTTCCGTGTCTTCGCTGGATAGGTCGCACTCCCAAGCGCCGGCGCCTTTTTTCCCGTCCTTACCACCAGCACTGGGCGCGCTTCCCGTTAGTAGGTACGTCAGATTGCTGAGGGGTAACGACGGCGGATACTGGTTGAATGGCGGGCGAAGCTCGCCCTCCTGGACGGCCGTCACCAGGTGGAACATGAAATCGTTTCGGAGCTTCATTTCGGCAACCGTCTTATTGCTCGCCAGTAGTTTGTGCACCCAACGGTTCACGTTATGTTTATCTGTAACGCGAAAACGATTATTATATAAAAGTGCGATAAATGGCAATATAGATATTTTATGATACGTATAAAATAAGTGACGGCGTCGGAAAACAGTGTATGTTTATGTATGTATAATATAACATGTTAATATGAGTTTTAATGTAACGAGGTAGTGAATACTGAACTCAAAAAAAAAAAATAGTGAATCTATAAAACTGAAAATGAGGAGGAGTAGAATCCATTTGTTTTATATAGGTATTGTTATTACCTTGTGCTGTTTTCAAGTTCTGCATAGATGTCTTCAACAAAAATAAGTTGTAGTTCATGTCGTAGTTGAGTTCGGCCGAATCTCCTACTTTCTTTGCCATTTTGTATAATATAATATTATTATGAAGACTATTGAAAAAAAATATAAACTTTTAAAAAATTAGCTTTCAGTGAATAGTTTTAAAAATGACTTATCTGAAGGCTACTGTCGAACTATATTGTTTGTTATAGACTGTTACTTAGAAATAACAATTTTATTGCTTTGAGTTATTTAAAATGTAAATTTGTTTATTTATTGTTTGGAATATTATACTAGCCAATTAATAAATAATCGTCTATCGTCTATGAACTCAATGACTACAGAACCATTGTTAATAAAATGTATGTATATAATAGATTCCTTGAAACTTTAAAGGTGTTCATAACTTTTTTGTCAATACCTAAAGATTGCAATAGAATAGATCTTGCATAAATTTAACTTTGACTAACGAAAATTAAATATTTTTTGGTTTATCTAAATGGCTGCTATTTGCTACATATCACATTACTACTATAATAATTAATAAAAAAAAATGATAAATAAAAATGTTTAAAAATATATTAAAAAAAAAAAATCAAGTCTTGAAATGAAATACTTAAGAACATAATTACAATGATTACTTTTATACTATGCGGCCTACCTACATTAAAAAAAAATATTGATAATTGATTTTTAGTGAAAAAAAAATAGAATTTATTTTGTTTTAATTTATTAATAATGTAATTTATAAAAAATATGTATGCATTTTATTTATTAATAATATAATATGTATAAAAAAAAATAATTATTATAAAACCTAAAAACCATCCCTTGAAATTTTATAAATCATTTAGATTTAATTCCTAGATTCTAGAAAATAGTAATTCAAAAATTTTATCAGGATATTTAAAAGTGGGTATTATTTATATTAAAAGCAAACTATAGGCAACTTATCGTAAAAATGTGCCCTAAAAACACGAATTAAGATATACTTAATACTAATTTGTGCCTAAAAATAATGGGTATGATCAATTATTGCCAACTTCATATACATTTTGGCAACACTGGCTCTTCCATTTCTTTATTATCTATCACATAAAAATAATCTCAAATCCTCTTATCTATGAAAAATTGAAAACAACATTGATATGGACTTCGGCGACGGCATGTCGGCATGTCACATGTATCATTCGCAGTACATACATAGTACATACTGCTAACCTTTCGGCTTTCATAGTTTCATTAGTTTTTGTGAGTTTGTAATATAGTGGCAAACGTTTCTCAAAAAACAAAAATGGATATTAAAGAAGAAGATTCAGAAAATGAAGTTAATGTAAGTAATATTTTTTGTTTCACCATTTATTACTAATGGTATTACTAATTACTATTAACATATTAAATAGGTGTTTACCAATAGTTAAAATAAATATTTTAATAAGTTTGTGTAATATAAATAGCTTAGGCGTAATTAAAAATAAAATATAATCCATCTAATATATACTAATATACGACTGATTTTTTGTAATGCATACTCTGCTAATGAAATCTGAAAGTGATATAAATAATTAATGATTTTGTTTTTAAATCCCAAATCAATTTTTTAAATATTTCTCTGTTTACAAAAATTTATTAATTATTAATAATACTTGTTTCTTAATTGTTTTAACTAGAGCTCGGAAGTTATTACCACTAAAAATCAAAAATGATACACTTAAAAAAATGATTTTAATTTTGTTTGAAGTATAGAGAAAATCTAATTGATGTTTTAATATAAAAATACTAAATATGGAACTTGCATTGATCCATTTTATTTTCTGAATCAATATTTTAAAATTATTTTACACAAAATTAATTTTACCATCAATTGTTTCACATTTTTTAAAATTATTTATTTTGAATGATTGATGATTGTTTACAAGACAATTTTTATAGATTGATAATGAACATTTAACATCCACAAAATGCTTCTAAACTTATTTAAAGTAAACTAAGTAATCTATGATCATAGCTTCTGACAACTCATCCATTTTATCTTCTTTGCTAGTTAAGAGGACATCGGACCTGCATGTGTTGTCTCCATCTTACACACTTACAATATAACAAATTTTCATTTACCAGTTTCAATAATGTAATGTTAGTTTTGATATTAGAGTGAATTGACTGATTATACAATTTAAAGATAAAATTATTAACTAAGACCCCAAGTAGTCTTTTATTGAGCTCTGGTATGCCAGCACTGCCACTTTTGAATTTTAATATCAAACCTTAACAGTATTATGTACTTTTTTTGTGTACAATGTTGTTCAAGTAAAATTTTACAAAAAAAGTTTATAGGTAATATTGTCAAGGTTTGATATTATTTTTAAGTAAGTTAATGACCTTTTTGAAACTTTACATTTTAAAATTTAGTATATTCTCCAAAGTTTTGTTCTTTGGTTTAAATAAAAAAAAAATATTTGAAACATAAAATCTAACAATAATTATTGAAAGTCTTGTGGTAATAGAAAATGCAACAAACAATTTAAATAAAGCTCAAAAAAAAGGTGAAATTATAATAAATAGTTAATTAAATTACATATTCACTAAAAATGTTAATTTACAAAACATAAACCCTATAAGATATATTTTTTGAACAATAATGAAAACATTTATATTATCTATTAATATTGAATTTACACCATCTGATAATGAATCAAGTAATAGTTCCATTATGCTTGGTCAACGTTAAACACATCTTCATCCACTGCAAATCAATTTTGAGACCTAACTATACAGTACATATAAATTTTAAAATTTCTAAACTTACTTTGTATCTATTTTTTCCAAGAAAACTTTATTGAAAATTAATAAATAACATTAAAAATAATTTTTGAAATAATGAATATGCTTAAAAATCAAAATTAATGTAAAATACAATATTTTGGATTTTTTATTACACAATCAGCACTTAGTTATAAATGCAAGCATAATATACATTATTAGCTATTCTAAATAATTAATATTAATGTATATATTTATTTTTTAGGAAAGCCAGGCAGGACCAGAGTTACCAAAATTAGCTCGAAAGAAACCTAAAGGATTACTTAGGCAGGAAAAATTAAAAGACTTGAAAAATAAAAAAAAAATTCAGAAAAGAGATAGAAAACTTAGAAAGGCTAGTGGTGATCCAAAGCAAGTGCCTCGAACAATTGAAAACACTAGAGAACCAGATTCAACAGTATTCCACTCTGAAGATGAAGATTTTGATCAAAAAACACAAGATCTAGCTGCTGAATTTGAACATGATGAGTTTGCTGATTATTATTCAGATCTTTATAAACCTAAAGTGTTGATTACGTATAAGGAAAAACCTTTACGGAAGGTTAGAGAATTTGGTAAAATTTTAACTGAAATAATACCTAACTCTGTTAGAATTTTTCGTCGTGATGCTTCTGTAAAAGAAACAATTCAAGCTGCTATCAATAAAGGATATACCGATTTGATAATAATAAATGAGGACCGAAATGAACCTAATGGTTTAATTCTTGTACATTTACCTGATGGACCAACAGCATATTTCCGTTTAAGTAATGTTATATTTCCAAACAAAAGGCAACGCAAAGAATTTACTAATCATAGGCCAGAAGTAATCACTACAAATTTTACAACAGGATTAGGTAAAACTGTAGCTCGTATGTTGGGTGCAGTATTTCATCAAGATGCAGAATTCAAAGGCCGACATGTTGTGACAATGCATAATCAGAGAGATTACATATTTTTCCGACATCACAGATATAAGTTTTTGAAAAATAAACCATATCTTAGAGAATTGGGACCTAAGTTTACATTAAGATTGCAATATCTTCAAGAAGGTTTATATGATCCAAAATGTGGTGAATACAGATGGATTATGACTGATAAAAGACATAAAATTGAAACCAGTCGAAGAAGATTTTTTTTGTGATTTGTATTTCTTTCTAATAAAAATGTATCAATTAGTTACATACGATTTAAATTTTTTTTTTGAAAATGTTCCTAAAAATATAGTATGTAATAATAATTACACAATAATACTACATTTTTACATAATATTATTAAAATGATTTTAAATATATTAAACAGTTCTCTCCTTTTTTCAAAATATATGTGTATTGTATACAGTATGCAGTGGCTGCATTTGGAGAATGCACTTGCACGGTAATGCTCTACTGTGCAGTAGGTATCGAGTGGAACTCGGATATTGAGTAGGAGTAGTAGATCACTATAATGGGTGCGTTAAATTTGAATGTAATGATAGCTATCATTGTATACGAAAATCGATTCTTAACGGAGTCAGCCTAGCTAGGATATATATTTTCTACTGGGTGGTGAACTGGTGAAAAGGGTGGTTTATGTTTTGATGACCTGAGTACTTCAAAATTAAATAATGTACAGAAAATGAAAATTTAAGCTTATAATTATTGTAAGCCAAACTTATGGAAAATCTTCTATTAAGTTTTAAACTCTTAGCTACTTATACAAATGTTTGTATACATTTTTAACTATAAAATTATTTGTAAATGTTCATAATTTTGATGAATTTTATCAAATTTGAACTTCCAAAGCTAATAAAATTGTGACTATGTATTCTTATAATTTTTAATCACTATAGGAACCTTATGAGAAACTTTGTATTAAATTTTCAAGTATTTTGACTCAGCCAAAAAAATTTTATCGATATTTATAAAAAAAAATTAAAAACGAATATTTCAAATGTCTATAAATAGTCTTAAAATAAGCGAAATATTTTGAAAATGATGTAAAGAAAATGACAATCTTACTAACAGGTAAAACTTTCAAGTATCTGCGACTTATACTTTTGAATAATGACAAATATTTAAAATCATTTGAGGATAAATCGTTATCGTTATTCGTTACATGATTTTGTAAACATTTAAAATTCAGACGCTCATAACATTTTTTCCTATAATGACGCTTCGAGTTTTCTCTAACTTTTTGAAGCAAATATTAATATTGAATTTTTAACCTTAAATATAATTATAAAAAGTTTATGAATTTTCAACCATTAAATTACTTGCAAATTTTCTCGATTTTAACAATTTTCGTAAAAAATTGAACTTTAGAAGCTTATAAAAAATTTTGTGACACGATTTTTGATTTTTTTTTTTTTAACTGCTATAAGAACAACTTATAAGAAACCTTGTAGTAATTTTTCAAGTTTTTTTAATCATTCAAAATTAAAAAAGTTTAAATTATTGGTCACCGAGAATTTTTTTATTTTTATAGCCATCAATAAAAAAATTTGGTCACCACTGAATTATAATATAAAAAAAAATCACCATTTTAGGACCATATGATGATGCTATTAATGTAAAATATCTTTGAACTTTGAATTTAATTGACATATTATTTAATAATTTAATATTTTATTATTAGGTAGGTATTTGGCTGTTATAAATTATAGTATTATATAACTATGTTTAAATCGTAAATAAACTAGTCATAATAGGAATAAAATTAATGAGTAACACTTCTAATATTATGATGTTATTCTATTATTAACCAATAAATAATTGTTTCAAAATTGGTTTAATAAAAAGTCGTTTTTAGATACCTATTTTACTGTTTGGTTTTTTTTTGTACGATAAAAATATTCTAATTTAGGAAAATTATATTTTATTTGACCATATTATGACATATTACACTAAACGTGCTATACATTCGTACTAAAATGGATACAGCTGATGAAGATTCAGAAGAAGTCGTTAATTCATTTAATGAAAACAATTCTCGTTACACTCATGAAAGACAAAATATAAATATAATAGAATTCAGCCGACCTTCGTACTGCATTAAATGTAAAATTATGACCGGCCACAATACTCCACCTCGTTTAGTTGTGATAAAAAATGGACGTCCTGCAATGTCGTCTTTTTGTTGGATATGTAGGTCAAGAAAGATACGATTCGTATCGTACAGACTTTATCGAGAATATACTGGAAGAAAGTTGTGTATTTTTGTTTATGTATATAGATGACGGATGTATTTTTATAATGTATATATACTATGTAGGAATAATTAAGATATTTATATAATTTTCAAACATATAGGATTATGGTTAAGAAAGGAAGACAAATAAAGAAGAGTAAATATAATAGAAGACGTCTTTAAAAATAAATTTTTAATTTGAAAAAATTATGCTGAAGCCTGAATTGATGGTAGTGTTTAAAGAAAAATTGAAACCCAATAAAGGCATATTAATTCTCTGCAAGTACAATTTCCATCATAATAAATAAATATTAACAAGAATCTACTTGGATGTTTTATGCTTTATTTTAATACCAATAAAATAATATGCTACTTATTATTTGTAAATTTGTTTATTTTGTAGGGGAGTAGTTTATCCTGCCACTAGGACCATCTCTATCAATTTCCAGATGACCCGACTCCTAGTGCTTCTAAGTCTCTTTTACTGTATTTTACCTCCTCAATTTTGGTCTTTCCGGGGGTCTTTTTCTTACAAGACTATTTTCCGACACCAATCTTAATCAAAAGGGTATTAGTCATTAGTTTGTATAGTTATTAATTTGTATCATAATGCAAGTTAACATACGATGATGATGATTATAATAATAATGTAATTAAAAGATTTTTATTTTATCGTTACCAGTAGACTGTAGTGAAGAAAATACTACTACGTTTTTAAGGGAACGTGGTTTATTAGACACTGTAGAAAAAACATTACCATACCCATAACCACGATCGTGGGGGTGATTTTCGTCTTGTTCTTTGGTGTAAAAAAAAGGGTATCAAACCTCGACAATTATATACAACAGGGAAATATGTTTTTTCCCATATTATATTCATACAAAATATATGTAATAAATGCAATATTCATTAGTCATAGGGCCGACGAAAGCTATGGGCAACGTGGGTGACTTCTCAGGACGCTAGTAAGTAAGGAGCGCCAAACTGAAAATTATTTTAATTTAATTTATCTTTTGATACGCATAAACGATAGGTAAACGAATAAAATTATCAATAATTTACACAATTTGAAATATGCACTATCTAATATACATGTAATTGAAGATACTTACTAGTTTTAGTTTAAAAATAATGTTTGAAATTGAACCACCATTCACCCCCTTTGTAGTTTGTACGTGCAAAAGAGTCGTGACTGGTTTACCGATAATATTTACGTACCTATTGTCGTATTTACGATTACTATTTATTATCTAAACATTTATAAATAAAATCATTACTGGATAGCAGACGATAACATGCTACTTGCTATATAAATAATATAATACAATTAATACAATATAGTCACTCGCGTTGTACCTATAGTTGATATTTTTTTGACAGAATTTATTTTGATACCGCTATATTTTGTGGCTGTAAGAAAGAACATTAACAAACAAAAATCGAATAAACAATGTTTGCGAAGGATGGTCGGATGGTAGTCGATTTTCAAGCTTAGAAACTATATATAATTGACAATTGTTGAAATTCAATAATTCAATCAAATTGGTTTAATTTAGATTTAACAAACATCGACAACGACATTTTAGGCATTAATTAATACAGTTGATGAGACGAAAATACCTAGATCAATGTGAAGTGTGAACTGCAGGGTACGACTATATTGGACCACCACAAATATAAATATTGCAATAATAGCAGTGGAGATATTCCTTATTGTTTATATAGTACCTATTGCTAATTAGTAATTTTATTAGAAAAGTGTGATACATGTAATTATGTTTAACTGTATTTTGTTAATATTTTATAAATGGACTACAGTCTCTAACAACATTTCAATATATTTGTGCTTGCTTAATATACCTATAAAAATGATGATTTTTATAAATTAGGATATTTTGGTTTGGATATTTAGTTCGTGATTTTCTCGCCATTTACCCTCATTTAATACCTATTGTTTTTTCTGAATTTTCCATAGGCATTTAAGTTTTGAGTATTGTATTAAGTTTTATAGGTACCAAGGTACCTACTAACCAGGTAGGTCGCATATTGTGCATTATTTTTAATGAAATTCATAATTACTTATATACCTTATACCTATATATGGCTATACATATAAGTTACGAATTTTCCAATTATAATTTATCGACATTGGTCAGAAGCACAGATTTAAATGCCAATCATTCACTTAAATATAGTCCGTGGAACATGGGTAGTAAAGTTCAAATAATTCTATCTACAGCCGTGTTTGATTGACGTGATGAAAGGTGAAACATTCGAAGATCTTAGATTCTGCCACCAATCACCATCCAAGACCATCCTATCATATAATTATTGTATAGCCGTATAGGTAATGTATATCATGATCTAGGGGTGGAAATGATGGATCATATTCAGTTTTTGTATTTCACTATTTTCGTGTGAGACATACACAGACATAGTATGTATCAATTTACCTAGTTTTTAATTAATTTTTTTATATCTTTTAGTAGGTAACAAAATATTATATTTTCGTTGAATAATATGAAATTTCCCTTTTCTAAATATCTTTTTTAAGTGGTGCTAAGAATATATCAACACTGTAAACTGTATCGCGTAATCATTATTTTGGCATTATCAACTTTCGGCATCGGCATTTTCTCTATTTCGTCCGAGAGCAACTTAATACTTATTTACAGTATTGACTATTGACTGTACTATATACATAATCCTCCAAGCAAATAAGTTCTTTATTTCTGTTACAAGTTTTCACAATTAGAGTAAAATTAAATACAAAATACAAATTGTGATTCATTTTTAATCTAGTACTTTTTATTTTGAATTATTTACTTTTAATTGAAAAAGATCTATTCTTACACAAACACTGATCCTTGGTGTAATGATGACATGTTAACCAACGACGCATTGTTGGTACTAGCATTATTAGTTAAAAATTCTTCACTTGACCATCTTAAATGGACCGCGATTTTGCATTGGTTCCAAAATCAACTATCTGGATGTAGCTCTTCATTGTTATCATCACATCAGTCGATGGAACAACGTCCATACTTTGGCCAACGGGACGGTCACATTAGAGATGCATTACTCGAAAAAGAACTGGATTGGTTGGCCAAGGAAGACCGTGGCAAAAGATTACGTGTCGATAGACAGACATTTCACAAGTTATTGTCAAAATTACATCCATATATGGCTAAAGTTAAAAATGGACTAAAAGTTAGTGCTGCTAGGCGTTTGACAGCAACTCTTAGATTTCTAGGTACCAGCTCTACACTACAAGAAATTAAGATTGACACCCACATATCACCTCAAATGTTAGCAAAGATCATTGTAGAAACTTGTGATTGTATTATAGAAGCACTCAAAGACTACATTAAGGTATTTTACATTTTTATTCATATCTTATACCTATACTAAATATATGTATATTTAACTTTTCCCTTATTTTAAAAAGTTCAGCATTATTATATGTTTAGAAATTGCAGGCCAGTCTCCTTATGTTTTTTTATTATACTTATATTATTTAATTATTACTTCCAGCCATTAGATATTCTTAATAATTCTCATTACCAAATCACAGTAAGGTGTTAGTTAATGCAAGCAATTAGGTATTGACATATATTTACTATTTTTACTATATATTTAATTAAATTTCTACTACTCTTTTAGAAATGCTTTTCTTCATAGATAAACAAATGATTATTTTAATATTTTTAATTATCAAGTTCACCTATAAAACTTACAAAATAGATACTCTAATCAACTTCGGTTATAATACTATAAGTTAGACCATATACCTAATACACCAAAAATCTTATTTTTAAAATATAGATGTATAAATAACATTACCTACTCTTATTTAATTTCATTATCCTTTAAAAAAAACAGCCTATTCAACAATATTCATTGTTTAAGTTACTAAACTTTAGAGTTAAACCTATTCAACTTCAAACATTAATATAATCTAGGAGAAGTTGATATTGTTGATTGAGTCAAATGTTTAGTGTATTATTTTTCCTCTCGCAAGCTTTTAGTTCTAATTTAGTATAGTATATTATAATGGTTTTTTATAAAGCATTATGCTTAAATATTATTTTTCTATTTACATTGTATGTTATTCCTAGTTAAATTATTAAAATATATATTAAAGATGATATTGAATTGAGTTAGTTTAGTGTGGTCAATATTTATTATTAAGTCAAGTTATAACTTAAAAAGTTCCCAAATAATGTATTTAAACCTAAAAATTTTAAATGAATATAGAAATTAGAAACAATATACCTAATTCGTTAAAAACAAATTAATTATTTATTTTGATCATCAACAAGGTCACATTTAGTTCATCTCCTTATGTATTAATATATACTACCTACTAAATCTCTTATTACTTACTGTTAATTTAATAATTATATGTTTATATCTACTTACTAAATTATTAAATTAAGAATATAAATTAATAAATATTTATGACTCGACCCATTCATTTTGACCATTGACGACTGCTGCGATCACTATCTTATAATGTCAAGTAATATCGACTGTGTTGGTAGTTTGTGATGTCAACAGATGGCCAAAATGAATGGGATGGGTTATAGTTAATTTGTAATTTTAAATACCTATTCACTGCAAAACTAATAAATTATAAAGCATATAAGTAAATTTTAAGTTTTTATTTTTAAAAAATCTATAATTTTGATTTATCTTCTTTTGCTGGAGGTTTACTAACAACTGCCAAGTAACAGAATGCTCCACACTTTGGTACAGGTTGTGCAGCTAAAAAAGCTCCTCCATCAGGTGATTGCCTATATAACATAGGCTTTTCTGTATCCTCGCTGGACAAATCACATTCCCAAGCACCAGCTCCTTTTTTCCCGTCCTTTCCACCGGCATTAGGTGCACTGCCAGTTAGCAGGTATGCTAAATTATTAAGCGGCAATGATGGTGGGTATTGGTTAAAAGGTGCTTTGAGTGTACCCTCTTGTACGGTCATTACTAGCTGAAACATGAAGTCATTGCGGATCTTCATTTCAGCAACCGTCTTGTTACTTGCTAATAGTTTATGCACCCAACGGTTTACACAGTGTTTTTCTTCACAAAAATGATACAATTCACAATAATTATATTACAAATCATATATTAATCAGTCCAATAAATCTTTAAATTCCAAATGTAATCAGTATATACTTACCCTGAGCTGATTTTAAATTTTGCATAGAAGTCTTTAATAGGAACAAATTGTAGTTCATATCATAGTTAAGTTCAGCTGAATCTCCTTTTTTTGCCATGATTTGTATAGTTAAAATAAAAATAAATAATTTTAAATAATTGTTGTGTTATAATTTTTGACAGTTTTTATAATGTTACTATGTTTTATTAGATTGTTTAAAAATTATTTTTCTAATATTTTTGCATAGAGCTAAACCATATGTTAAAACTATATATTTATGATTTTAATAATTTTATTATGAACCAACAAATTAATATGATTTATTTATTTTTAGTGTCCTCAAACAGAAGAAGAATGGATGCTAGTGTCAACAACTTTTGAACGTACTACAAGGTTTCCATCATGCTTAGGTGCGGCATGTGCACGTCATATTGAACTTCGCAAAGCATCCAAAGCAGATTCTGATTATCTTAATGAACGTCGTCGACCCAGTGTCTTACTATCAGCCGTAGTGGATTCCAACTATGAGTTCCTTTTAGTAGATACATGCCCAAGTGGGCATCTTTCTGAAGATAATCCACCAAATACAATTTTAGAACGCAAATTGAGAATGACAAAGTTACCATGTCAACTTAATTCTAATCAATTACCTTACGTATTTGTAGCTGATGAATGCTTTAAACTTCAAGAAAATTTTATGGTACCCTACAGAGCAGTGAATGATAAAGGTGGTGATGCTAATAAACTATTTAATAGACAATTAGTCAGAGCCAATCAAAGGGCTGCCAAAACTCTAGCCATTATGGCATGGAGGTTTGGTGTACTGCAAACACCTGTTAATTTAGAAGCAAAAAAAGTACAAATCATCGTTAAAGCTTGCTGTTATCTTCATAATTTCTTTAAACGCGAAAGTGCTTATTATATAGACAGTAATATGGAAGCTGTTATCAAAGCAGATATGGCTCCAATTGTGTGGGGTCCAAATACTACAGTCATACCCCACATCAATAATTGTGATAGTGACCCACAATATGTAAGGGATAATTTTTCAAAATATTTATATACACTATCTAAACACCAAACACGTGTCTGTAAATAATTAATATTTTTAAAACCTTTCAGTTGATTTTTTTAGTTAATTTGTCTAATTAGTATTAAATATAGTACTGATTATTTTATACTAGTCTATTTGAAATTTTACAATTAGTAAAATTATCAAATTTAAAACTATTTTTTGTGTAATATAGATATACTAGATGTATACTGTTGAAGCCTTGTCATAATAAAAATCACTGAATTTAGGTTGGTTCAAAATTAAAATAATAAATAAATAACTATATGAGAAAATAACAATTTAAAACTGTTTATAATATTATCATTAGTATTGTATATTTAATTCACTTTTTTTGCACAATTACGAATATAACACTAAGTTTTAATGACTGAGATTACTAACTGGTTATATATAGCAGGTCTTCCATAATCCATACTTGCCAATTTTTAAACTTGTTTGTACTAATTATACACTTAATGTTATTATGTATTTTTATTTATTTATTTATTTTTATTTTTACCAAAAAATGTACCAATATTAATTACAGGGTGTGTTGTTTTGAACAGTATAATACAATATGTTTATGCGAGTAACTACTATTTCATTTAATCTATTCAAATGTGATAAAAATAATTTAAAATCGAGTTATTATCACGTTTTAATATATTACATAACCTATCCCTGTATTTAATTTTAAACATAAATTCTGGAAATTAATAAAAAGTGGGGTAAATAAAGTTAAATGCCTAAATGTGTACTTCTAGCATAATATAATTAGCTTAATATGCTATATCATATTCTTTTTTATACAAATGGAAATTAAATTAAATTAAATACATTCTGTTAAAGAACATTTATCACCATCTAATATATTTATATATTTTTTTAGTAATATTTTAATATTGAATACAACTTTTTTTTTAATTAAAAATGTAAATTACAAGCTAGACAAGATAAATTAATAAAAATCATTTTTAAATGTCAGTTTTCATGTTTAAATAGTTAAAAATGTCTGTCTACATTGGTTCCTTTTTTAAAATTATTAATTTAAAAAATATTTAACATGGTAATAATGATGTTTAAATAATAAATATACCAATTGAGGTTAAGAATATTTTTGATATTTTGATTTATATTCAATAAAAATTAAATATGTTTTGGAAAATTTACTATTAATAACAAAACTATTCTCAGAATCCTTTAAGATAGAAGATATTGCAAAAAATTAATTTGTTTGTAGATTGTGAACTACTACATTGGTTCATTATATTTTTTTAATATTTCTTTTATTTAAGACTATATTTTTTGATGTTGTGATTTTATTATGTTTGTGGGCCTTGTGATTTAATCTAATATAATTTTATTTTACTAAGACTATGTTTTGTAACAAAAAAAAAAAAATATATACAATTATTTAGTTTTTATGTGTTGATGTAGTCATGCTTTTTATTAGATTAAAAATATATATGGATATAAAATATAATAATAATGTACAATCAATTGTTTCTTGTAATTTAATAATTTATTTTTTCATTATACTAAGAAATGATTTGTCTCTTCTCTTTTAAAACTGCCCTTGAATATAGGTATCTGGTATATGCTATTTTCAAAGTGAATAAATGTATGTATTATTTATTAAGATTTTGTATTTTTAATATACTACAAAATATTAAAGAGATTATAAATACTAATCATTTTTTGATTAATCAATTAATCTTGCCTCAATAAACAGATATATTAAATATTATCTTTACGTTTTGAGTGGAATGATGAATTTTTTTGATTTTATTATAAGTTTTTTTTTGTTGGATGAGTGCACAATAAGTTGTTGGTAAAATGCTACAATTTCCAAAAATGAGTCTGGTTTTGGATAGAAAATTGGATTCAGTTAGTACTTCAAAAGTCAAAATTCCTAATATTTTTTTAACAATTAGGATGGAGTTTTTTTTAAGAAAACCTGAATTTATTTATATAACTCAAAAACGATTAACTGTAGATGCTTGATTTTTTTACCAAATATTTATATTGGGTATTGTTTTTTATTTAAAATATTTTGAAAATATTTCAACTTTTTTTGAGCTATTTATAGGCATAAGAAATTTCCAATTTTATTTTTAGTTTTTTTTATATAAATGTTTAAAAATCATTTGATGGGTAGAATGCTTCAAAATTGAATTCAACTTTCCTCATGTGTTGTTAATTTATTTATAGAAATATAGGCTGATAGTCTGTTTCTGCTCTAAAACATCAGAATCAAGTTTTTTTTTTAATATTACATTGATAACATTGAATTTAAACGACAGATTTATGATGACCCACTCGACTCGTAATCTACAGCAGAGCAGTAATATGATACTAACTTTCCTTTTATTTATTATTATTATCATTTCATTAGTTAAAAAAACAACTATATCTACCATTAAAATTGGCATTTAACTTGTTAACTCTTTATTGATAATGTATAATTATAACAATATTAGGTATTGAAATACTCAAGAACCAGGCTTTAGCATCCGATCGTTCAAAGTACAGCTAACAAAATATTAAGATACGGCCCAGAATGAATAGACTTGGTTTTAGTTTAATTGAATTGTTAAGTATGCATACCATAATAATTGCATGTAGGTATACTAGAAACATTGTGGTAAACTAAGTACTCACACATTATCTAAGCAACTTGAGTATCAAGAGTCAATAGACAATGAATACCTACCATTCAAATGAACATATTTTATTTTGTTATCTTAGTTCATTCAAAAAAAGTGATAATATTATAATATAGTATTATTGTCTCATGACATGTATAATATGTAATCATACTTAAAATCCTAATTATAAATTAAATTAAATCTCTAATTTTTATATTTATGTATTTAAGTATTTAAGTATAAATTAAATGTTAGAAATATTCTAATGTATAGA